>NC_142514.1:150407500-150753000 GCF_057876585.1 Rhinolophus sinicus | reverse complement strand
TGAATTTTAGTAAGTTATATTTTCTTGGAATTTTTCCTTTTGTAAGTTTTAAGTATAAAGTTCAAAATATTTTTGTCTTCCTAACCTGGACCGTCTCACTACTAACATTAATATTTGAGGTTTTCTTTTTTTTTTTTCCTTTAATGCACCAGAGTTTTGTCGTCTTTGTCTTTTTTCAGGTTTGCTGTGCTTCTTTATTGTATTTATTTTATTAATTTCTTTTTATTCTGTCGTTCTGTATTTTCCATAGTCTATTTATTTATTTATAATAAACAACAGAAATTTATTTCTCAGCCCTGGAGCCTGGAAGTCTGAGATCCAGATGCCAGAATGGTCAGGTTCTGGTGAAAGCTCTCTTCCAGGCTTCACACTGCTGACTTCTTATATCCTCATGGTGTAAGGGGGTGAGGGACCTCTCTTGGGTCCCCTTTTTAAGGGCACTAATCCCATTCATGAGGACTCCAGCCTCATGACCCAATCACCTCCCAAAAGCTCCACCTCCCAGCACTATCACATTGGAGATTAGGTTTCAACATGAATTTTGGGGGAACAAAATATTCAGTCTATTGCAATGACTTTGTAAGTCCAGTACCTCTACTCTATGATAGTGTGGTTTGCAGTTCTTAATCTTGGTTTCTTAGTTTACTAGTACAAATTATTGAGGAGGAATATGATGGACTCAACTCAGTCTATGGATTTCTCACTTGGATTTGGTGTACATTCTTAAATCAGGCGGTTGTGGCCACAAGTGTGGGGTCATGTGGTACCAACATGGCAGTCAAACTAGAGACAGAAGTTTTCCCAGAAAGGGAAGATAGGAAATCCAACTTTCTATTATCTACCTCCCATTCAATCCTAAAATTGTCTGTGTTCTCTCAAGAGGGTTAAGGCACTGCAGTGTTATTGTCTGCCTTTCTCTTGCCCAGCTCAGCTATAAGCATGGGAAACCTTGACTGGTGGATTTTTTTTTTTTTTAACAGTATTAATTCTTCCAATCCACGATCATGGAATATCTTTGCATTTATTTGTTTCTTCATTTTCTTTCATCAACGTCTTATAGTTCACAGGTCTTTCATCTCCTTAAATTTATTTCTAGGTCTTTTATTCTCTTAGATGCAACTGAAAATGGGATTGTTTTCTCAATTTGTCTTTCTGATCACTATCAGTATGAAGAAATGTAATAGATTTTTGTATCTGTTAACTTTACTGAATTCATTTATTCTAACAGTTTTTTATTTACTTTTGGTGGAGTCTTTTGGGTTTTCTATATGTGCCATCTGCAAATAGTGACAGTTTTACTTCTTCCTTTCTGATTTGGTTGCCTTTTATTTATTTTTCTTGCCCATATGCTTTTGTTCAGACTTCCAATACTATGTTGAATAAAAGTTGTGACAGTGGGCATCTTTGTCTTATTCCTGACCTTAGAGGAAAAGCTTTCATTTTCACTGCTGAGTATGGTGCTAGCTGTGAGCTTGTCATATATTGCTTTATTATGTTGAGGTATGTTCCCTTTATACCTATGTTGTTGAGTTTTAATCATAAATGGATGTTGAATTTTAGCAAATGTTTTTCTGCATCTATTGAGATGATCATATGTTTTATCCTTCATTTTGTTATTGTGTAGCTACATTCTGTTCTTTTCCTAACTTCTTAAGTTGGACACTTAGCTCATTAATTTGTCAGCCTTTTTTCTAATATAAACATTTGACGACATGTTTCCCTTCAAGTGCCACTCTCACTACATCTGATAAATTTTGGGAGGTAGTATAGATGTTTTAATTATCATTCATTTTTCTCCTATTATGGTTTCTTTTCGACCCTGGAGTTAGGAGCAGTTTCTCATATCTATGAAGTATATACATAGTTTTCAGGGTCATTTTTTGTTGTTTAATTTCTAATTTAATTGCCTTGTGGTCAGAGAATGTGGTTTGTATGATACATATTCTTTGGAATTTATTGAGACTTGCTTTATAGACAAATACATGGTCAACTTTTATAAATGTTCTTGGGATGTTTAAGAAAAATATATATTCTCTAATTATTGGTTTTTGGTTCTGTATATATGTCCAATAAATCAAGACTGTTTGTTGTGCTGTTTATTTATATTTTTATTCACTTTTGGTCTGTTTAACTTACTGAGTGTCCAGTTTTCTCTATAGTTCTACCGACTCTTGATTTATGCATCTTAGAGACTTTTATTAAGTACATTTATTTTACGTGCCTAGTGAATTTCCTCCTCTGTAAAACAGATTATAATAAATTATCTACTTTATAAGGGTTATGATGATAAAATAAATTAATATATGAAAATCACAAATCACTAACAATGATTAACACATAAGTACTACATAAATGTTGGCTTTTTTAAAAATCCTGTTAGTCACTATTTTGGGACAGGCAAATTTCTTGTGGGTGTTGATATTTAAAAATTTTTTTCTATCTTTTTTCCCCTTATTTGTCTTATTATTTTTTTCTCATTTCTTTATTTTTATTTTTTGTTTTCTTATCTCCCCCTTACTGTTTTAGAAGTTAAAATACACTTTATAATTTTAGCAGCTCCCCTTCACATTTTAGAATATATACATAATTTAATAAAGTCTGAAGTTAATATCTTAATCTTGTACCTAAACTATTCAAGACCCTTAAGCAACTTACCCTTCATTGACTTATGTGTTCTTGTTAATCCAGGACGTCTGTTTTCTTTTTATTTAAGCTCCACAAAGTTGTATTTTTAGTTCATATAAATTATTGTTTAGCTTTACCTTAATTTTTTTTTTTTTTAAATTTCTTTGCTTTTACCTTTCCTCCATGAATCTTAGATCTCCCCTCTGAGGTCATTTTTTTTTCCCCTAGAAGAAGTATATGTTTCAGAATTTTGCTACTCTAAGGGTGGTCAACAGACTAGCAGCATTAACATTACATAACCTGGAAACTTTTAGGAAATACACACTCTCAGGGACCTACTTTTAAGAAATGTAGACTGTTGTGGCCCACTGTAGCCTTATTAGATCAAAATATGCATTTTAACAATATCACCAAATGATTCATATGCACATTATAGCAAGCTTTATAAGCACTACTTTTAAATTTCTGTTAAGTTTGTTGATAGGGAAAATCTCCCATTTATTTATCTGAAAATGTCTTTATTTTACTCTCACTCTTGGCAGTTTTGCTGATCAGCTAAGTTGACCGTTTTTTTCCTCAGCATTAAGAAGATACTGTTGTAGTGTTTTCTGGCTTCCATTGCTGGTATTGAGAAGTTTGCTGTCAGTTTTATAGCCCTTCCTTCCTGGTTATTTTAAATTTCTTGCTGCCTTATTTTATCTATACTTCCTTAAACACTTCATACATGGTTATTTTATATTGTTTTTGGTAATGTAATGCAGCAGCTGAAGTCACTGGGGAGTTTAAATCTGCTATTTATTTCTGCTATTCTCACTTATGGTTGTTTCCTTGTGTTTGATTTTATTAAAGTTCTCCAGAAAAAGAGAGCCAATAGGGGACACACACACACACACACACACACACACACACACACTCACACACTCACCCCTTACCCTCTACCACGTAGAAAATCTACCTCTTCTGGTCTACCCTCAGTGAATGACACTGACAGTTGCCCAAATCAGAAATCTGAAAGTCACTGTTATCATCTCTTTCTTACCACCAGAGCAAATTGATTCCACATCTGAACTCTCAAGTCCATTTACTTCCCAGTAGTCCTACAATCTTCGTCTAGATCACTGTGGTCTCCCCATGTATAATCTTACTCTTCCATTCAACATAGTATGTTATTTGAATGATAATCATAAAATGTGAATCTAATCATGTGACTCTTCCAGATTAAAGCTTTCAATGATTCCCCATTTCCTTTAGGAATAAAGGTTAAATGACATGGCGTGCTTTACAAGACCCTTCATTAACCACCCTGTCTCTACCTCTTCTTACACTCTAGGTTCCATCCACCCTGAATCTTATTTTGCTCCTTCAGTGTGGGGATGCTTTCTCTTCTTCTGGCCTTTACACATGCTGTTATTCTCTCTCCACAAGCTATCGTCTCTGAGCTAACTCATAATTCTTCAGCTCTCAGCATAAAAGTCACTTGCCTCTGGGAAGCTGTTCATCCCTCCTTCACATGCCAATCGCTATTCCCACACACCCTCTAGAGAAGCTCTGATTGGTCTAGCATCTATAATAAAGACACAGAGTAAGCTCTATTTATCTTTTTGATAAAGTTCGTTCCTATGAGATGATGCAATCTAGAGAGAGAGGGGAAATTTCTGACTACTTAAGCAATGCCAGAATTTCCAGGATTCTTGTAAAAATAAGTATAAAAAGCCAACAACAGAAAAATAAGTGAGAATAGCAGGAAACAGCCTTCAAATCACAAAATAACTTTAAAAATTAGGCTTTTATGGAGGAAAAAAACACGTCGGTAAGCACATAGATATAGTATAGCACTCTAAGATTATTTCTAAGACCTGTGACTTAAAACAACAGCAAATTCATGATGAAACTTATTATAATAAAAACATTTGAATAACAAATAGGATCTGTAATATGGCTTACGGCCATTTCTCAAGAGTCCATCTAATAGTGCTGTATATACTAATAAATTCTCACATTCATTATTTACAATTTATGAGTTTAACTTTCAGCAAGGATACTTTTTAGTGTTTCTTTGGTCTACTTTAATATATGTCAATTATTTTGCAAAGGTTAAGTAATTTAAGAGTTAAATTATTTAAAAATGAGTTCTCAGGAATAGCATTTTTAATAGAAAAACATGCTCCTTTTGGGAAAATAAAAATATACACTGAACAACCCCAATATAAAATTTTAATAAAATAATAGAAAGAAGGAAATTTGATTCTCATTATGCATACATGCACGTGTGAATTTATACACATATACAGCAGTATACACATATTTGCAATAGCTCAAATATTATGTAGGATGCAAAATGCACTCTAGAGAAATAGAAGCACGGGATATATACATTATAAGTGCAAACTCAATAAATTAAAATTGTATTATTCAGAAATATGGGACCAGTTTACAAATGATGTGGTGATGGTGTAGCAAAGTGGCACGAAGAAACTCAGCACTCACCATGTCTAATAAATAAAGCTTAGTGATTCATTAAATATTATACTCTATAGGATTAAAACTTCCAACAGTTCCATAGATTTTTAACTGATATCTTTCAGATAACCCAAATATTCTAGGTAGGTAAGAAATTGCCTGTTGACATATTTTATCAAAGGAATTACCTTGGAAAGTTAATGATTTCACTGTCTACAAAAGCTGTGAATGGATCCAAAATATAATATGGTCTCCATGAATAAGAAATACTAGTCTACCATCTTGCTATCATTTTGGCAGTTCTTTATATCTTCAAAGTTTTTTCAAAACTAGGGTACATATCTGTACCCTAACAGAAACTAACAAGTTTATAAACATTGTAAATATGTTCCATTTTCTTTGCAATTATCTTAATGTGCATTTGTGTGAAATGATTTACTAAAATATTTATATTTGTTATATAAAAATTAAGTATTTCCACCATTGACTTTCAGACTTGCTTTGGGCTCTGCAAGGTTTGAGTAGTCACAGGTCATTTCTGTCATAGTCTCGAGGCCAAGGGAAATTAACAGAAAGATGAACATGAGTTTTACAGTAACTAAACACATGGCACCTAAGATACGGATCTAAAGATAAGCACATGTCCCAATTTATTCAATGTATGTGTCCTTTAGTGCTCACACTATTTCTTTTGTTCTTTATCTTTGATAGGATTAGTCTCATTTGATTTTACATTAAGGCAAAAGACATAACATCTTCTTTTGCTTGGCTTTAATTAGTCTCAAATTTATCTAAGAGAAAATAATGTTCATTTTCATGAAAGGTTAACATCAATATTAGGAAAATTTTTTCTTCTAAAAATCTGTGCTGTGTTTATATTAATTAAATATTTAAAAATACTAATCCTGAGCAAGAGTAAAAATAAGAACAGTTTTGACTAAAGAGTAAATTCCTTCATTGTTGAACCTGAACAGCTTTAAAATTCGACCATGGAATATAAAGTCAGCAAGAGTGGAATTCAGACTTCTGCTGTCCATGGCAAACCTGAATACTCTGAACAGAAATAAAACATACATAGTAGATAATACACAACAGTAAAAAGCATCAGAAATTGATGCGCATCAGAAATTGTTAAATATAACAAAGGTCACTCAGTCCTTCATGGATAAATCTAGCTGGGAGAACAGCACTCAACAGTGTATTGCATTGAACAGATCCCTCAGAAAGGCAACACTGGATTCCTTTTTAAATAGGCACAGACTTCTTAAAAAACATTCAAAGACAGAAAGAACATATTGGGAATACAATATGAAAGCAAACAGTTCTGACCACTGTGGAAACTGAAGTAAGTCCCTTTTTCGTTATAGTTACCTCTCGTGAGAAATAAAAGATTGCTACCCTGCAGAGCAGTATCAGGACAAAGTCTGTATACACCAGCAAAGGCATTAAGGCTCTGCAACGTGAGTCAAGTGAAGCCAGGCTCTAAGGGTATCTTCTAGTTCTGTGGTGAAAGTGCGGGAAGCTGCTGGCACAGCAGGGATCCTCTCACAGTATTAAGGCCGGTCCACAGAGGAGTGGGCAGCTGAAGGTCAGCACAGTGAACACTAGGCAATGATGTCTGACACTGGGCACAGCCGTCGGGGCTTCAATATGTCGTTTCTTTTACTCAAACTGTCTCTCTTCCTCTTCATCTGCTTCTTCAATGACCTGAATCTCATCTGCTTGAGGTAAGGAAGAATTCTCCCCCTGCAGTTTATTCCCATCAGCTTTACATTTCTCTTCTTCCTCTATGATTTCCTTCCATATCTTGTGGTTTTCAGTGAGGTGGTGCATTAGCTGACAAAATATCCGCCGTCTGCCTTTCCTTCTTGGTGGTTCTGCAAAATTGAAAACAAATATATTCTAATGACAGCACTATTATTCAATCATTTACTCGATAAATATCTGAGTGCCTGTTATATTCCAGGCGCTTAATCTAAGCATTGGGGTTATGGTAATAAACCAAGATAAAAATAATCCCCGAGTTTATAGAACTCACATTCTAGTGAAAAGAGCTAGATAAGTAAATAAAGAAGCAAAACATAAGTATGTTAGATGGTGTTAAGTATTATGGATAAACATAAAGCAAAGAAGGGGATTAGGGGAGACTGGGTGGAGAGGACGGTGGTACTGAAATTTCAAATAAGTAATAATGCAAAGTTAAAACGAACCACTTTAGGATTTTTTTTATGTATTGGATTAAACACAATTATCAAAATTTGGGTGAGTAAATATTTTTTAGAAGCCAGTCATCTTTCCCAAGATGATACTCAGATGGTAATGGTGTAAGATTACTCTTCACTATGCTAATCCTGAATACAACTTTGCAGGGGGTGGTGATAGTGGTGTTCTTTGCAGTTATCTGTTCTGATGCACAGTATGCTTGGAGAACAAAACATAAAATATAGATACATATTTTGTTATATATATATACAACTTAATATATATATATATTAAATGTATGTATTTATATTCTTAAATTAATATAACTTGAATTATACCTTAAAGAGCGAGTAACTGATTTCATTTACAGTTACAAAGGCGACCAATGTTTCTTTTTCATTTTCTATTTATGTCATTGCCTTGTGCAGAACACTATGCTCAGTTTGGTAATTCAGATTACTAACGCCACAAAACTTGGTTCTTCACTTACAGTCAAGGAATGTATGTTTTCCTCTTTTCCCAACGGTTTTGATCTATTTCCCAAGTCTGTATGAAGGGCAGATGTTAACAGGCGAGGAGGGGTGGGGTGAGGCAAAGGAGGACTAGCCGCGGGGACCCACTCACCTCACATAATTTCAGATACCGTGACAGCCCTATCACGCATGCGCGGACCCAGCCTGCTGAAGAGCACTGGCTGGAGGACAACACCTCAACTAAGAACGCTTGTTGTGTGACAGCATCACATGGGTACCCAGCCCGCAGTAGGTACTTCAAACGAGAATTCAATGTGAACATTTAAATAGTAGTTGTTTAAGATATGACTACTGAGTCTATACCTTAACAACAAAGATCCAAATCCAAATTAAATGGACCGTTTCAGTTAATTACATGGAAGAAATGTGATATATAGATGATGGATTATAGAATTGTATACCTGAAACCTATGTAACTTTACTAACAATTGTCACCCCAGTAAACAAACAAACAAAAAGAAATGATAGTATCCCTATTTCTTACTGAGATTTAGATTGTCTTCTATTTCTTCATCATCTGTATCTAGTTCTTCACCATCTTCATCATAACAACTTTCAGTATCGTCATCATCTTCTGCTTCTATCCACTGACCCGGAAGCAGACCAGCAGCATCATAGGAGTTACACAGGGGGCCCACTATGTGGGTGATGAAAGACTCTTGGAGTTTTGCTAGTTGAGGAGAAGAACGATCCATGAAGGGACTGATGGGCAAACCAAGATTTGCTTCTTCATCTCCCTGATCATTTTAAAAAGAAAAGTACATTTTTAACTGTTGAAAGAACAACCACTGAACTTTGCCATTAAATTATCTTGAGGCTTTTTAATAACCATAGTCTGCATCAAAATAATTTTTACAAAGAAGTGTCAATGAATCTATTACTTTTATCATTTCAACTGTAAGAATTTCTCTAATTTTTGAGAAATCCTAAACAAGACTTTCTTCTTCCTTTTTTTTTTTTTTTTTTTAACATTTATTTAAGTGTTTTTCCAGGACCCATCAGCTCCAAGTCAAGCAGTTGTTTTAATCTAGTTGTGGAGGGCGCGGCTCACAATGGCCCATGTGGCAATCGAACCGGCAACCTTGTTGTTAACAGCACCATGCTCTAATCAACTGAGCTAACCGGCCACTCCAATACTTTATTATTCTTAACACTCCAGCAGTCAACCAGTATGGTTGATATTCAGTTAACCAGAAAAATATACATCTTTTAAAATAAGTATGGGCAAATTTACTAACAACCTGCAAAATTCTATAATGTCAGATATAGATTCTCTTTCTCCTAGGGGGGGAAGACGGTATAGTGCAAACATTTTTGTTGTTGTAGTGGTATCTCAAACATACATAGTTCTTTTGCAAATGCTTTTCACCCCTCATCCCCTTTTGTAACAGCAGAACCCTTTAATGAATCTAAATCAGAAAACCTAATGTGTAAAACAGCAAGAAGTAGGGCTACTGTGCTTGAGGTGAGGCTTTGGGGCCCAGACCCCAACTGCTTGCTCCGTGACACCCTCTCGCTGTTCTCTAGGGTTCTGGAGAGTACAATTTGAGATCAGACAGATGTGGTTTTAAAACCTGCTTTTGCCACCTAGTACCTGTATGGTACTGGGCAAGCTCTAAGCCCAATTCATGTGTAAAATTTGAATAATCTACTTTACAGGGTTGCCAAGAGGATGAAAAGCAGTATGTGAAGGGCTCACCACCTGCTGACTGAATGATCCCCAAAAGGTACTATTAAAATGTTAATTCCTAGTGTTAGAACCAGGGGGAAGGAGCATCAATACTCCACACAATGCACAAGTTCTTCAGGCAACATGAGCCCCATGGCCCTAAGGAAAACTTCAGAAACTGTCCCAGTGAGTAACTGACCCACGATTTAAAATCTTCTGTGACTTTATCTCTTTCTTTATTAATCCCCTAATCCACCCTGTGGTTATGACTTTATCTTTTATGAGGAAGAAAACTCTTAATGTTTTTTGAAAAAAAAACAAAAAACAGCTGGGCTTGTCCACAGGATTCTACAACTTCATAGGTGTGGGGTTTTTTTTTTTGTTCGTTTGTTTGTTTTTGGTAGAAGTTTGGCTTTTCTAAGTCCATGACAATTAAATGGTTATAGGAATATAAAGCTAGTATAATTAAGATGATAAAAAGACCGGCAAGGTTAGAATTTTGCATCCATAGCTGAAGGATGTTTAATAGGATAACCAGACTGAGAGGAAATTTAATAGTCTTGATGAGGGTTGACTGGGACTTTCATATAGATTAGTACATTTGACCTTCATGACAACTCTGGTAGGTTGTCATTTTTCTCCTTTGACATGAATAATGAAACCTACAAAGATGAAGTGAAACTGTCTGAAATATCTTTGGTGAATAGATCGGAAATTATAATAGCTAATGTTTATTGAGCTCTTAAGTGTCATGAACTGCTCTAAGACATTACATATATTAAGGTTGCTGTGAGGATTAAATTATGTGGTATGTACCATCAATATTCTGTCTTATCAATGAGAAAACTGAGGCACAGAGGTTAAGTAACCTACCCAAGGTCACATTTGCTGGTAAGGAAGTCGAGCCAGGATTCAACCTTAGGCACGGCTTCCAAGTTTGCTCATTAAGAATTAATTCTATATACTTTAAAAATAATTTAATAAATTGGGTCTAAATGAACAGTTTAAATGTTCTTTGAATTAGTTCTGTTTGTACAGAGATGGTATTTTCCCATAAAATTGTTCTTTTGTGAACACAAACTGAAGCCTTAGGCAGGCTTCAATCATCTTTGAGAATGAGGATGGGACTATGCAATCTACAAATTAGGCAAATATTTATAACCATTTTTTACCCCAAATTACAAATAACCTAGTTTAAATGTATCAGAGTAGTAAAATGTTAATCTTGGAATACTTAACCTATTTTCATGATTACACAGTATGTTATTTTGTAAGAAACAGTAGATTATGCATTATCGTGTTGGGATGTTTAGCTAAGGTGGATGAAAAACACTGGACATTCGTTTACTGGTCATTTAATACAATCTGTGTGTGACAAGGTATAACAGGTAAGTGTGCATGGTTGACAGGCTCTGCTTCGTCACTCCGACTGGAGTAACAACTCATGGTAGGAAAGCCCTGTCACGTCTTGATCTTTCCTGATTAACAGGGCCAGTAAGGATTCCCAAGGAATGCAATTCTCAAGTCAAGAAGATGTGTTTGATATTTTGGAGATAATGAAATGTTAGGTTGGGGGTAAATCCATATACTTCTACTTTGTAGGGAGCCTCAAAATTGGACCTAAAAAAAAGTGGTAAAGATTCTGCAAGGTGGAAAGATTATTTTAAGACAAGATGTTAAAACATGAGAAAAGAGTATGTTTATATCTTTGAATCCTTGTAAAACCATTAAGTATCTACTTTGTCCCCATATCTAGCCCTCTAATTTCTTACCCTCTACCAGGACTTTTACCCAGTTGATGTTTCTAAGGCAATGTTTCTATAGCAGAGTTGAAAATGGATTGATATCTGTAAATATAATCTAAGTGTACCCTGAATTAATTAAAAGTCAACTTCATTTAGAAATAAATTACCCTAGGTCACAGGCTCTCAGGGTTGAAAGGGACCTTGGAATCATAATGTAGTCTATCCTTACCTCTAGACTCAAGAGTAAACTCAACCCACTCCAGATAGGTTATAAGCTATTTTTTGTTACTTTAAATTTTAGCAGCAAAGGCAAAAAGAGCTGAGAAAATACTCAGACCAGAGCAAATGAAACAATGTCTAACCATTTTTGGTCAAAACAACTCACATTTCAAACATTCAAGGGAGCTATCCGAATCCTCAACAGTGGTGTCTTCAGATGGCAGCTCTTAAACATCCCACCAATCAATATCCTGTTTCAACTTACCTGCTCATAAAACTCGTTGACAATGCCTTCTGTCCATTTCAAATGCAAGTCCCGAACTTTTGCTGGGCCATTGATGTCTGCCAGCTTGATGCACACCTGACATACTAAGAGGCGATCATTTTCACTACTCCATTCTAGACCGTTACTGTTTACATCATTAGCCTATTTTGGAAAAACAGAATTATTTTAGATTGTGAGGGCACAGGAGTTTTCTTGTTTGTATTTACCAAATTAAAACCGTTTCCTGTCCAAATGACAGGAAGGAATGTCAATAAATGCTTGTTTTAATCAGTTGTGCCATAACATTGGACCTCTATGGTTTGTTTCCCTTACATTTGAAGTGTCATTGGAATTTAGTTTCAGTGGAAGTAGAGACTATAAAAACCACCATGAGTTTCAATATTTGTGATTACCACAGAGAATTATAATCTATGTGTGTATATATTACATACTAGTATGTAATATATGTATATGCAAAACAATCAACAAATCAGAATTGTAATTATTTCTACTTCAAAAAAGAACACTTAAGGATCTAAGGATAAGTTGCCTCTAGCTGTGGAAAGCAATTGTGTTATAGTTGAAAGAACCCAAGTCTTAGAAGCTGATCCCTGTGGTTTTAAATCCTGACTCAGAAACATTTGCTAATTCATTGTGTAACACTGGAAAAATTACTTAATCTCCTTAAGTCTAACTTTCTTCATCTATAAAATAGGAAAAGTAAAACCAATCTAGTTGTACAGCCATGAGGATTATTAACATGAAAAATGACTAGTTCATAGTAAATACTAAATAAATGCTAACACTGTTATTTAAATAAATGGTGATTATTGTTATTAATTAGGCAAATTACTATGCCTTTTAAGAATTCAAATTTCCTTTTATAAGAAAATGAAGTGAATGGGCCAGATCAGTGGCTTTTGAACTTTAGCTGTGATGGTAGTTTTTTGGACACCAAACCCTTTTGTTAAAGGAAAATTCAGGCAGACAGCACTACAGAAAACAGTTTTAAAACGGAAGATCTTTTTATTGAAACTGTAGGTCTAGAAACCCACTCCTGAGAGATTACGGAATAGAAGTCTCTGAGGAACATAAATTAAAAAGCAGTGGTGGGTTTAGATAATCTTTTGCCTCTAAAAGCTTCCATTACTCTGACTTAAGCACTTAAAGACATTTTTATTAAATAAAAATAAATTAATAGCGCTACACAACTATGAAATAACTTTAAAGGCATACTGATTTCTCATTTAATTTTATAAGCATTTCATTAATTTTACAATAGCAACATATATAGGGTCAGTTTCCAGAGGTTTAAATCTAGTACTCCTTTTTTTTTTTTTTTTTTCTAGTTCCTCTACCCTGATGGTACACCTTCCTTTAGGTCACGAATGTCATCAAGAAAATAATAGCTTCCTGCCAGCAAAAGAGGGGGCATCCTTCCCTCGGGAATCCAAAACAGTGGTTCTCCCAAGTGTCTAAGGGATGGAACACACTCTGATTAGAATCCCTATTACACGAGAACAGTGATTCTCAGTTCACTAGTGAATGTGAGGGTGAGGACTTGGACCTGTGTTTTCTGTATTTGTTAGCACAGACTGCAGATATGGGGCAATCCCGATAAACAGTTGTTCAATGAGAGCATTATTCTCAACTAGAAGAGTAGAGAGTACCTCTACTCTCCCACACCAGGCATTCAACACTAAAACAAAGAGGGTGGAACAGGTGTGGTGAAGAAGGCATGATGGTCTTCTTAGAAGCACATCTTCAATTTCATAAAGTGCCTTACTTGGCACTGTGCAACGCTTTCTCAAATCTGCCCCTAAAAGCTTTTGACATAATTGGATTGTCACTGTGTGAAACTTACAACAATACGTCTATGTGTCAGAGAGGAAATGTAGCTAGCAATACTACTTTAGGATATGCTTAATAAAATTTTTTTTTAAATGTTGGCACATATTGCCTTACATTAGATATTATGACTTCATGAGTAGTCTAACTTAATATTAAATACTTTTATCAGTAACACTGGCAATGATTTCCATTTCTGAAACTAGGTATTAATTTGCATAACAAACCTTGGCATTGAATTCCGCAAGGAAATCAAAATGCTTTTTAAGATCTGTGGCAAGGATTGCTTCAATGACTAAAAAACGAAAGCGCTTGAATTCCACATGATCAAGGTTATGAAGGAAGTTGTATTCTGGGCTAGAAAGATATAGATTCCAAGCTGAGGCAGCATGATGATTTTCTAGAACAGATCTATCGTTGTACAAAACTGCCTGAAAAGGAATAAGACAAATGAGGTTGGCATCTCAAAGATATATTAAATTTTTAATCACAAACAGTGTTAGAATCAGATTGGAAGAACACAAACAACGAGTAACTACTACATGCCAGGCATTTTAATACCTGTGAAGGGTTGTGATAATTTTATAAATGAGTAGACTGAAGTAGAAGGAGGGTAAGGTACACCTCTCCGGCACGCACAGCTAGTCCGGGAAAGGGTAGTTTGTCTCCAAAGTGCATCTTCTTACAGACACCATGCTGCCTCCCGAGAGATGTCAAGTTGGTATCTGAGCTACTTCATTAACTCAGTAAAGCTGCTCAAGCTAGCTTCTGTTAATAAAGTCCTCAGGGATACAGAGCAGGCTTAGGGGTACATTTATCTTCTGTTAGCCAGCGTGGAATCTAGGGTGGTGGTGACTGCAAAGAAGCAGGGTGAGTCAGAGACCCGGCTGTCTGAGGACACATCCTGTACTTCCCTCCGGACACAGGACGTGGGAGAGAAAGAGAAGTGTGAAACGGGTAAAAGCACGCAGCCTCTGCTTTCACTGGTGTGAACTAGTCACTTTTTCTCCACCTCACTCGGTGGAAGACCCTCAGTACCCTAGGATTTTGGAATACAGATTTTAAAAAAAAACACTGGATTATGGAATTTTTAAAATCTCTTCCACCTCTAAAAATCAAGCAATTAAAAAAATTGTTAAACAAGCACAATAATTAAAAGATTTTTAAAAAGCATTGTATTGTGGAATATAACATATATGCAGAAAAATGATAAAACTTAAAAAGCATAGTTTAACAAATAGTTATAGAATAAATACCCATGTAACCAATGGTCCTGTCAAGAATACATTGCTGACTCCTTAGAAGCTTTCTTTGTACACCGTTTCACAACCCCGTTTCTGCCCACAAAGGTATGCATCCCTAAATAATATATTCAGTAGTTCAGTTTTGTCTGTTTTGGGACCTCATATACATACAAAGGAAAAACCCACCTAGAGAATAAGTGGAAGGAGTCCCCAGCGGGGCTCCAATAAACTCACTACATAGCTGGGTAGAGGCAAGAAAGAATCAAGGAGCAGTAAGTGGGAGGCAGATGTCAATTAAGAACATACTGGATGACTGCACACAGAGCAATAAGCCAAGTTTAAACTTAGTTGAGAAAAACATTCCCGGTGAAGCAGGTAATGAAGCCTAAGCTGGCTTTTACTGAGGGCTCCATGACAACTGGAGAAGGAAGACCGTCCCAGCACATTTAGAACTGTAGCAACTAACATCCTTTGACTTTGTGCTAAAGCATCTTGCTACCTGCTTTCTCTAGCTATGGTCCTCCTTCTCTCCACAGGCAAATATGTCTCTAATTTGGAAAAGCAAATTAGTTGATTACAAACTTCTTACCTTCTTTTTTGAATCAGAAAGAATTGAAAGAGGTTTACTACAAATTGTGATAGAATAAATAAACAACTTTCAATAAATGTAAGCAAAAAGAAAACCAATCAGACATGAAAGACTTAGAAACAGGAAGAAACATTAAAAAAATCTCTAGGTCAGAGTCATATGATTAAAGAGGGTAAAGAGGGTCCTTTTGAAAAGCGAGAAGTTTTGGATTAAGAAAGATTGTTTTCATAAAAAAATATTTCTGACTTAAAAAAAAATCCAACAGAAGTAGTAAACAAACGAGGTGCTGCAGGAAAAAAAAAAGTCTTGATGAGCAGCTGTCATCTTGGGATTCCTTTACTCTGAAATTCTGGGTTTGTTCTAAAATTTCTGGTAATCCTGTATCTTCTAAGACCCTTTGTCTTAGCACCCTTTTTTGCAAAAATTCATTTTTAGGTAACTTTCTCAGGACGGATGGGACATGATTTTTTAAAATCTTTACATATTTGAGATTCTCTTAAATTTGCTCTTAAAGATCCACTGTAGCTTATTAGCTAGATACAGAAATCCAACTTGAAAATAATCCCTCTATACCAGCTCTTCCCATTTTATTTTTTTTAGTACTTACATCATTATCATCTCTCTCTGTCTCTTAAACACAAAATTAATTATTATTTTTTTATTTTTGCTTTACTAGTATGTTCCATGGGGTCAGAATTTTTTTTTTTTTTTTTTTTTGGTGGCCTATTTTTGTTCAATAATAATGTCTGGAATAGTGCCTCTCCCACAGTGTGCACCCAGTATTTGTTGAATGAACAAATGAGTAAATGAAATTCCTGTAGAATTTTGAAGATTTTTATCCCAGTATCATCTAGCATCCATTCATTTGCTAAAATATGATGTCAATTGGTTTTTTGTTCTTTTATAAGTGTGTTTTCATCCTCTCAGGAATTCTTTTTAAAAAACATCTCTGCTTTGAAATTTTACCATGGCAAACTATGTGGAAATTTGGGGTTTTTTTTCCCCCTATTCAACTTTCCGGAATTTGGTGAACTCCCTCAACCCACAGACTTCTGGAACTTCGCCATGGTCGTCTATGCCGTATTTTTTTCTTTACCTATACTTTCCATCGCTTTGTCTTTTAGTCTGTATTCTAGGACAGATTATCTGACTTTTACTTCCAATGCTCTTGTTGAATTCTTTAAATTTCTGCAGTAATATGTTTAGTTTCTAAGAGCTCTGATTCTCTGATATTTTCTTTTTCATAGTTTTCTATTCTTATGGGTATGTTTTTCAAATTCTCTCTGAGAACTTTTTTAAAAATCCAGTGCTTGGGTGGGAGATGAGGGTAAGGGGGATCGAATATATGGTGATGGAAGGAGAACTGACTCTGGGTGATGAACACACAATGGGATTTATAGATGATGTAATACAGAATTGTACACCTGAAATCTATGTAATTTTACTAACAATTGTCACCTCAATAAATTTAATAAAAATTAAAAAAAAGTGAGCCAAACAACTTCATAGCAAAATTATTAAAAAAAATAAAATAAAATCCAGTGCTTTTCTAGTCCCTAAATTATTTTGTCATTCCCCCCACCCCCCATCATATTCCTGTATTCAGTTATTCTGTTCATCTTAGCCTTGTCTTTCCAAGCTACTGGTTAATGTCTGGTGATCCTTGCTTATCTGCTGATATAAAAAAAAAAATGAATTCTACATTGCAGGTATGAATTTCTTTTGCTCTTGTGTATGTTTTATTGCTGAGTATCTCCTTTAATTGGCAAGGATGAGTAGGAACTCCGTAAATGTGGACAGGGCTTGTTACCTAGCAGGTTTTACTTGAGAATTACCAGACTGGGTGCCAGCTGTTCAATTTCCAGAATGAGAAGGATTTACTCTGGAATACTAATATCCACACTAGTAATTCTTTCCTGGCAGTTTCCTTTAATATCTAAGAGATGAGTTTTCTGCCTGGAGATAAATGCAGGGTTGCAGTAGCTTTGCTTAAAGGTGTGTAGTATGTGTGGGTGTGGGGGCGGACTCCATGAGCACACGCTCAAGCGTGTGTGTGCGTGCGTGTGTGCACATGTGCAGAACAGGCAGGGGTAAAGGCCACAACAGTCTCTCTAGACAGGATTCCACTTAGGCTGTAGCCCCCTTCTAGTACTATACTTTTATCTTTCAATATTCGTCGATCTATTTTTTCATTTTCCAGAAATAGTATCAAATTCTTTACTGGTGATAATACCCTCTCAACTATTCTCTGTTGTAATGAGCTTCATCCCTTACTGTCGTTTTAATCAGGAGGAAGGGGAGGCAGACAAATGCATGTTGTTTAGTTACCATCTAGAGCCTTATTTTGGGGAACAAAATATATTTAAGACTCTCAGATTTACAAATCTCAACTTAAAATTGTATTTCCTTTTACCCCATATCTCATCAAAATACTCTATAAACTCTAGTATCTCAAGCACTAATCTCCATTTTTCAGCCAACTTTTCATTTGGAAATAGCTGAGATCTCAGATACTGACATCCCTCCAGGACAAACCTGACTAAATGTTTCACCTTCTTTCATGGCAAGGATTCAAAATAAGCCTCTCGTGTCTCCCCTGCATACTTTCTTTACCATGAGACTGAAAGGGGATGTTGGATGCAGTTGGTGGTACGATATACTACTGTATCTTTATAATACACTGGAGCAATGTCTTTCACTAATTATGGCCTGATTACACCCATCGAGCTTCCTAAGATTAGAGAACCTACTTTATTACCTAATAAACAGTTTCAGCCTCAGGCTTTCACAAAAGAGTGCTTATCTCACAGGTGCTAGCTGAGGAAGTTCTCATGAATTTCATTACTTTGGGAAAAACAGTACATTTCAGACAAGCTAGCAGTCCTGCAGAGCAAAGAAATCAGGCATCCTTCAACATTCAACAAATATTTACTGAATGCCTTTCACATGCTATTAGGTACTAGTCTAGGTGTTTGGGAATAAAAGAGACAAAAATCCCTGCCCTCATGGAAACTTACATTCCCCTGAAGAGCGATATATAATAAATCAACAAAATGCGTAGTATGCTAAATGATCATTGCTATGGAAAAAATAAAGCAGGGAAGGAACAGAGTGAGTGCCAGGAAAGGGCCTCTGAAATTTCAGATGAAAGGATGTAACAAAGTGAGCTATATAGACATCTAGGGAAAGAGCACTCTGGGCAAGGAGGACACAAAGTGCAAAGGCACTCAGACAGGGAGTGCCTAGGATATAGAAGAAAACAGCAAGGAGGCCAGAGAGGCTAAACCTGAGTGAATCAGACAAAGGAGAGTCAGTGAGAGCTCAGTCATGCAGGGCCTTCTGAGTCATTATAATGACTTTTACTAGGACTTTTCCTAGGGGAATGCCACGGAACTGTTCAGAACAGAAAATGGTACATTCAAACAGGGTCCCTCTGGCTGCTATGTGTTGAGTACAGACGGAAGGGAGTGGGAATTAAGCAACGAGACAAGGTAAAAGGCTCTACTTTTTCGATAGTTGAACTCTAATCAATTTCCATTCCAGAGCTTCCCATCTTTTGGCAATCCTTAACAATGACAAGTTAGAAATGAAATACGATTATTGATATTATATCCAGGCTTCATGTTGAATTTTGGTAAGAGTTTTGAGCATATACCTGTAAATTATTTCATGTATCAGTGTTTTAAAATTCTCCGCACGTGAGAGAGGTAACCTAGAACTCACTCATTTTTAATATCCTTGAAGGAAAAGTAATAAACAAGTCTGACTCACCAATACTCAAAGCTAATAAAAGCCAGAATAAAAGAGTATGGAACAGAACAGTAAACAATTTCTGTCTACATGATTATCTGATTCAGGAGCCTCTCAAATACATATCTTATCTCCTTTACATATGTTATCTCCTTTTACCCTTAATATTAGGTACATATTTTGAAGTTTAGAAAGATAGGGTGATTTGCCTAAGGTCACATAACTCTTAAGTGGATAACCAGAAATCAAACTCGGGGCTCTTGATCCCAAGACCAGTGGTTTTCCACTGTGCCACTAATGTCCAAGTCTGACTCCCCATAGGGCTAAAGGATTTTAAAAGATTATGAAGTGTTAGGCTTGAGAGAATGGGCATTGATTCTTGCAGAATTGTACTGCAAATGAGGAAATATGTGCTCTTTAGTGGGTAATTTGTCCCAAAGCAATTCTTACAACAAATACTAATATCTAGGTTAAAAAGTTACTGCGGGAATCATGAGCTATTAACAGATAAAGTCTCATAGAGAAAATGAATCACACAGCACTTTAACCTTCTCCCCCCCCCAACCCACCCCTGAATCCTACTCTTGTTCTGGCTAGAGAATCTATACCCTATATTTTAAAGCGAGAATGTGTGAAAGAGATACAAGTGAGAAAAGGAACACAGAATGGCTACAGAAGACGAAAGAATCAGAACTGAGGTTTAAATACGGCGTGCAAAGTGAAAAAGATGAATTCAGCAGTCAGTGACTACTTAATCAGTGTAAGGCACACAGAAATACAAAGATGGATGTTTCAGGAATCACCAGCCTAAATAAATATCCACACCCACACTAAATTCTACTTAAAACTAAGTACTTGGTTCCAAGTCCTAATGTTTAAAGCTATTAACAATTACAATATCCATTTGTTGGGAACTCCTACCTCTTATGCAAATTGTGACTACAAAGAAAACTACACTTTATCAGCTGTACTGCGTGCAAAAATAATGTGGTACTAGATGAAGTTTTACGTACACTAATATATTCAGAGTTACGATATTTGGAGCCTATATTATGGCGTGTCTTAGAGGAAAAAGAAGTTAACAAAAATAATAGTTCTCCATCATTATAGCTTTTAGGCATACAAAGGAACTCGCCAGAAGGAAGAGTAAATCTTACATCAAGTCAGAGACTAATCAATTTGATCAACGGCAAAACTATTGACAGCAAGAACTCCAGAATTTCATAAAACAGTGAGTCACTCTTTCATAAACATTTATTTAAGAACTCCAGAATTTCATAAAACAGTGAGTCACTCTTTCATGAACATTTTATTTGTTTAAGAACTCAAGAATTTCATAAAAATAGTGAGTCACTCTTTCATGAACACTTTATTTGTTTTTCAGTGCAAGAAGGTGATCCCCCCCCAATTCTTTAGCCTATATCATATCAATGCCACGTGTTAATACCCAATTAATTAGTATAGATGGAATGGCCATGATTCAACTGAGTAATGATTTACAAAAGGACATACAGCATGGTTGTAAAATTTCTGAATCACTTTTTAAATTTTCTGAAGAAGTATTTCCTACCTGCGGGGCATTTGTAGCCACTAGAAATGCATTTGTCCGCCCTGGGTGATCGTAATCATGCATGGCAGCTGCCACGTACAAAGCCATCAATTCCAGCGCAGGAATGTTTGAAGACAGGCAACCATAGCTTTCATCTGGAATTGAGCAGCTCTTTGAAGAAATGTAAGCAATTTGCCCAGGGTTAATTCTACCATCAGAATCTGAGGAATAAGCAAAGTAAACCAGCATTACACTTAACTTCTTCATAATGAGACTAAGGAGGGGAATCCCCATAGGTAATATGACTATTTATCTTATTTGTTTACTTACCTAAGAAACAGACTCTTTATAAACCTGGACTTAGAACAACAGATTAGCCATCCTAACAAGTGTGAGTTGACATGTCATTGTGGTTTGATTTGCAGTTCCTTGATTAGTGATGCCCAGTATCATTTCATGTATTTGTTGGTCATTTAGATGTCTTCTTTGGAAAAATGTCTTTAGTTCCTCTGCCCATTTTTATTTTAATCTGGTTAATTTTTGTTGTTGTTGTTATTGAGTTGTATGAGTTCCTTATATATTTTAGATATTAACCCCTCATCTGATACATGGTTTACAAATACTTTCTCCCATTCTGCAGGTTGCTTCCTCATTTTTTAAATTGTTTCCCGGATTTATAGAAGCTTTTTAGTTTGGTGTTGCTAGTGCTTTTCATGTCATAATCATTTCTATTCTTCAGTGCAACCAGAATAAGGCAGCACCTCCCATAGTCTTAGTCGTCTTTATTTTCAACATAATTTTCCATTTCCATTTCAAGGTCTCCCAAAGCCTTGTCTTTTACAGACCCTGATTCCATATCACCATATATGAGGATTTATAACACCGTTAGTAAGACCTCTAAAGGAAGTGAGAAGCATGACAGAGATTCCTACATACTGCATTAGGGAATACTTAAATCATTGTGAACAGGCTGGTGCAGAAAACTGCTGTTAGGGGCACTACCAAAGACAGCTCAGAAAAAAATGAGGAACATATTATTGGAAAGGGCGGGAAAGGAGGTCATTGCTATACAGTAGCAGAGAGCTTATCCAATGTGTGTGCTGCAGTTAATGTGGAACACAAAGCTTGCAAACGGTGGACTTAGATATTTAGCTAAAGAGACTTTCAAGCAAAGTACTGAAGACATAGCCTGGATTCTTACTGTTTACAGTAAAATGTGAGAGGAGAGAGAGATCTAGGGAGAACTGTTAAGCAAAAAATAACCAGGACTTAATAATTTGGGAAATTCTCAACCTGTCACGCTGCAAAAGACACTAAAAGTAAGAGATGCATTGTCAGTAAGGTGTACTCTGGACAGAAAGCCAAGGCTGTAGCTGGGCCACCTTCTGGAAGGATGAGAAGGTCTGGCTCAGAGAGAGTCTTGATATTCTGCTGCTGTCTTTGAAGAAGTGACTGTGAGCCATGGAATGCAGGTGGCTTCTAGAAGCCGGAGGAGGCTAGGAAACGGATTCATTAGGGACTCTGGGAAGAAAACAATCCTGCTGACACCTTGATTTTAGCCCAGCTTGACTTATTTCAGACTTCTGACCTGCAGAATTGTATGATAATAAATTTGTACTGTTTTAAGCCACTAAGTCTGATAATTTGTTACAGCAGCAATAGGAAACTAATACAAATTTTGGTACCTCAAAGTTGGGTATTGCTGTAACAAATATCTAAAAATGTGGAAGTAGCTTTGGAATTGGGCAACGTGCAGAGGCTTGAATTTTGAAGAGCATGATAAACACCAATATATTCACGTTCACTAAACACCAAGCAGGATAAATACAAAGAAAACTACCTAAGTACCTCATAGTCAAAATGATAAACACTAATGGCAAAGAGGAAAGGGACATAGTTTTAAGAAATAAGACTTGTGGCCAATTTGTCAACATAATCTACAGAAGTCAAAAGATGATGGACTATCTTCAAATGTACTGAAATATGAGAATATTCTGAGACAAAATAAATACATCTACAAACATAAAAGCTAAAGAAAATGATCCGAGGGAAGCACAGAACTACTAGGAAAGAGTAAATATGGACGGCAGACAAACATGAACACAGGGCAAATCCATCAAACCTAATGACAGTGCTTTCCATTCTTTGGTAGTTGAGTCTGACATTTACACTGATTAGTTTGGTGGTATTTCTCAGGCATTTGTAACCGAGCAAATTCTGTTTGTGTGTCTATATTATTGGAGTATTTCTCCCCTCTTTTGTAAGCTAGAATATGAAAACCATGAATGTTGTAAGTCAGTATATTTGTATAAATAATTATGATTAGGAGCAGAACTAACTTCCTTGGGAGTAAAATTTGGAAGTTTTTATTTCATTTTAATACTTATGTGAGGCTTTTAAACATGTCCCCTTTCATTGGGAATGTTACATGTTTTAAATTTACATGATACACCTAACACACAAAAAAAACAATTAAAAGAATAAAGCAAAGAAATGATTATCATACTATTAAAGATAGTGGTTACCTCAATGGGCGGGACATAGAAAAGAGACATGGTAAATCCAGCAGTCTTGGGTCTTAACTTAGCTCTTAACATAGATACGTTTCCTAATTTGCATGTCATTTATGTATCAAAACTTCACGTAGTCCGTTGTATGTACCAAAGGTTATTGAATGAAAAATTTAAAAGAAGAGCAGTAATAAAATGAAATAGCCTGATTTATTACTCCTGTAAATTAAAAGAAAGATTTGTAGAAGGAAGTACCTGTTTCATTTCCTGTCCCATGATCATTGTGGATCTGCTGTAAGCCAGGAATTGGCCGTGTTGTCAGATACCAAACTGCATGTAGGACATCTGTGGCATGTATACGATTGTGATCTAAAGTCACCAAAATATTTTATAAAAATGATCATTCTGTTAACATAGGACATTTAAAAACTATAATAATTTTCTAATCATCCTCATATATTAAATATATGGCTTAGAATAATTTCCCATAATTATACTTTGTTTCATCTTATTTTTTAAGCCTTCTTGATGTGTTAAAAAGTTCTTTTAAAAACTTACACTTATATGAAAACATAGTAAAGGGATCAAAGAAAAGGCAGGGTAAGCAGAGCTAATTGGGAGGCATTGGAATATTTACTTAAAATTGTAGCTTTTAAAAATATTTTGTAAATAGTGTCTGGATTATGGAGATTCACTTTTGCACACAAAAGTTTTTGCACCCAGGCACATAGAATAGTTACAAATTCTAGATACTTGAACTTCCTCCCACCCCCACGAAAAAAGGAAGAAAAAGATAAGGAATAGTTATTTCTCAGGCCTGCTGTAAGGATGAAATGTTATTGATATATGAACAGTATCTGACACATAGTACATAATCAATAAAACACTAGTTTACTGAAATACCACCACGTGAAAAGGCAAGACCTATACTGAAACCCAGATTTGCTATTTCTAGTTTTACAATCTTAGGGAAAATCGTTCTGAGTTTTTACTTCTCACCAGTGAATGGCAGGTAATACAACCTTTCCAACAATGATTAAATGAGATAACCTTTGTGAATCTAATGATTATAGTGATAGTTGATACTCACTAAAAGTTCAACACTTCAACAAATATTTAATGAGTACTTACCATGTAAAATTACTAGATGATACAATACTAAGTATTAAGGCTATAGCTATGATATAATGTCAATCCACTAGGAGCTTAATTATTAATACAATCACCACCTATTATTGACCATTTACTATTTATTTCCCACCAATTCTGATATGTGCTTTACATGGATTATCTTCTGTCACTCCCTATGGCAGAGGTGTCCAAACTGCGGCCCGCCGGCCAACTGCAGCCCATGACTCATCGTTAATTGGCCTGCAGCAAATTCCAAAAATATATTTAGTTTACTTAAATAAACCAGGTGAGGCAATGCGTACCTTGAGTGAGTGGCCTAGCTGTTTGTGTATTTTACCGCATATGGCCCTTGGTGAAAAACGTTGAAAAAAGTTTGGACACCCCTGCCCTATGGGGTAAGTACTATTGTTATTCCCATTTACAAATTCAGAAACTAAACTTTAGAAAAGTTATATACAGAGACTCTTTTCTTAACCAATATATCCTAATTGGAGCCGACAATAAATAAATACTTCTCACCACTTTCTATCCATTCCCCTTCCCTTGAAGTCCATCTTAAAGTAGTACTCTAGCCATTATAAAATTTAGCTACTTTTTAAAATGCGTAATTTATGTGGAAATTTTAGTACATCATTAAGTATCATCATTAATGAGTTATGACATATCACTGATTTCCCCAAAATACGTCCATATGAAGGGAAATTGTAGAATGTATTGACACATAAAGACAACTATCTTTTTCTAATATGAAATTCAAATGATATTTTAACACAAAAAATCAAATAGCCATTAAAAATTATTCTATAAATTGGGACACCATTAAAAGCAGAAATGCTATGGATAAATTTTAAACATTTTAAAGTCAAGAATTTTCTGAAACTCTTGACTTAATATTACAAAACATTTTAAAAGATAAGGCACTCGAGATAAATATTAACATAGAAAGATGTATATCATGTAATAAGTGAAAAGGCAGATTATAAATAGACATCAATATTATGATTTACTTTATAGAAAATAAATATATATAAGAAAAAAGTTTAGAAGAATATATACCAAGATGTTAATAGTAGTAAGTTAACTCTAGATAGTAGGATACATATTTTCTTTTTAAATACCTATTTAAAACTTTTCCAAACATGTAATTTAGAAGTGTTTGGAGGACTATCTGAAGGGAAAAATAATAGAGGACTTCAAAACCAGCATTATTTGAACTTAAATAATAAGATGTTAATACTTACAAGGAATGTCTCGATAGCCATTTTCTAATGCACGAAAATAGTTCATGAATTGTAGAGTGGGAATTTTAAATATTTCCAATAAACCAGTGTCTTGAAATAAGGCATACATAACCTAAATGTTAATTAAAATAAAGTTCACTTTAAAAATCAGAATTTCTATTTGTAGTTGAGTATAATATGTTTTTGTGATTTACATTTAAGATATTAACCATTTATATGTTGTTAAGTTAATAATTTATTTAAAACTTCTCTAAAATGAATTCTTTCCAAAACATGAAAAAGGAAGACATCACCCTAAAACCCTTGAAAACCAAAAAAAAAAAAACAACAACAACATTACCATATCATGTGTCACGTCCTAGTTTTTTAATTTTCCATTCTTCTCTTTATCTTTTTATTCACAATTTATTGAAAGGCATATGAATTCTATTCTATTCTAGTCCTAGGTATTAAAAGAAGTCAGAACAAATATATTTACCAAGGTTTTGTCCCTAAAGACCTCAATTAGATGAACGTATACTCTCAACATAATTTATGCTTATATTCGTCTATTTCAATAAATAAAATACTTTGGAGTTAATGGGAGTGGTATTTTGGGAAAGTTAATCTGATGCTGTTGTGTGAACCCACCAGGGAGAGCTTGAGTCTAGGTGGTAAAAATGCAAGTATTTTTCCATGATTTGTAGCAATACATGAACCATTTGGCCTTGAGTAAAGTACAGGGATGGCAGATGAAAAAAAAACAAAGCATAAGTTTCAGTGGTGAGAACTAGATCACCTTTCATGTCTTTTTCAACCTCAAGATTCAATATAAACTATTACTTCAGTACAATTCAATCCCATTGTTATGGGAAAACAAACTACTTTTTATTTATGTATAATATGTAATTATATATAATACATATATAATTGTGTATGTGTGTGTATGTATATGGGTTTTTGTTTCTCTTAAAATTTTCTACTGAAAAATCTCATTTGTGAAAAAAACAATTAAATGAAAAATGTTGAATTTCTGCCTAAATCAATATTATACACTTTTAGATTTTGCTTTTTATACAGATTCGAAACAGCTCATTTATAATAAAAAAGTAGTGGAGATTTAAAACAAACCTGACTAAGGATCCTTCCTGACTTCTCGCCCATCTTTTCTACAAGTTCAAATATTTGAAAATTCCAGTTGTTCATCTTTTCTATTAACGAGTCATAATCTTCTATTAACATCAGGTCCAGTGATGATTCCTGTTCACTCTGTATACACAGGGGGGAAATCCAAACCGACTTAACCTTCCCTTTTATAAATATTGTTAAACCGTTATCTAAATGAGAACACTTAAAATTGAACATTAAAAATGGTCAGTATTGTTTTCTACAAAGATTTTTCTCAAATATAATCTTTTCTTCCTATTTCTTCTCTTTGTAGAATACTATCTTAATACAAATATAAACATGTCTACCAGGCATTAGAAGACTTCTTAATCTTTACTGTTACAAATAAAACTATATTTCCAAAACACTATACAAATCTAAAATCCATTATTTTCATTTTAGAGGTTACAGGAATCAAGGATAAATAAAAAGAAACTCATACCCTTATTTTGGCATTTATTACTAGCCTAACTTTTCAGGAGAAATGGATCAGTTTTTCCCTAAAGAGCTTAAATTTTGAACTTTAAATTGCTATTTTAAGCAAGTAGATTGTTTTCATTGTCTTTTAAAGACTATACACATGTCCGTCCAACTTTAACACATATAATGAAGAAAATATCAGCATAAAAAGGAATATATCTACTATTAAACTAAATAAAATGTTCATTTTAAAATGAATGCACTTTGTTGTTCCAGGATAATGAGTTTAGAAGTAATTATTTTTTATTAAAGGTTTTCTTTAAAGTGGTTTAGTGACTTTCCCAGTAAAAAAATTTTTTTAAATATTATATTCAAAACCTTGTTTTGGTTACAAAAAATGAGACTAAGCACTAACTAATGTATTTTACCATAACATAATCATATTGAAAGTTTATTTTTTACATTTGATTGCTGTTCATTCTGTGCCTCTTCTGTTAGGTGATTATCACCTTCCAAAAATAATTTTCTGCAATCTGCGAGCTCTGTTTTCACTTCTTGTTGAGCTTCTACATGGCCGAGTGATTCTTTTGAGAAAATGGTGTTGTCTTCATCACCTTTCAAAAAAAATATATATATAGTAATAAGAAGAATAAAACTTACCTTATGTAGATAGTTTTATAAGAAAAATTATTTGCAAAAATATTCAGATGAAGTGAACCATACTGGCATTCAATCTAAATTAATGACACTAAAAAATCAATTATACCATTAAGTTGTATCTTGTTGGACTATTTATATTTAGCCCAGGTACCTTGTGCTCAGCAATATAGACATTTCACCTGATATATCTACTCATGGATGAAAGAGATGGGTGGATATCCTTTATAAAAGTGAGAAACATAAAAAGTGCCTATTGATAGGAACTTTTAAAACCATTTTGATGTGAACAATTTCCAACATCTGCAATTGTTTGAGTTTTGTATACGAAAACTCTCAACTCACAATTATGAATGAATGAGATGAAGGCACATCTAAAATTTAAAACACAGTATCATGAACCGTGAGTTATTTCTCTATGTGATTAATAATATTTTCCCCAAATCACCTGGAAAAGGGAAGCTGCACTGGTGGCTAAACACTATTCATTCACATGTAAAATACTCATATTCTTTCTACTTGTAATATCCTGAACAGGAAAATTACCCCAAACCCATCAAAAGTAGAATAAACTAGTGTACTCATACAATTGAACATTATAGAGCAAAGAGAAAGAACTACAGTCACGTGCAGCAATATGTATGATTCTTAAAAATATAATATTGAATAAGAACCAGTTTCATCCTCTAATTCTCATTATGAAAAGTTCAAAAATATTAAAACTGATACATATGAGTACTGAAAGATGAGATGAACCTCATCTTTGGGGGATAAACCTGAAGAGGAATTGAGGGGAAATTCTGAGGTGCTGGTAATATTTTGTTCATTGATCTGGGTGCTGATTGCACAGGTATGTTAAGTGCGTACTCACTGGAGCTGAGTTTTGGAAAAACTAGGTTTAAATCCTGATTTTTATACTTAACAATAACACCTGCCTTACTAGACGTTACATATAATAGGTGACCAATAAATCTGAGTCAAATCTGAACCTAACACACTGAATATACTAAAAAATTATAAATTGATGATCAGAAAGTATTTTATTTTTAGAAAATATTTTTTCCAAACAAAAGACATTTAAGAAATGAAATTTAGAATATTTACCTATTCTTAGTAAGTTAAGGCAGTAACTACAATAATATTCTAAAATAGCCATCAATCTAAAAATTGTTGACATTTGAGATATATTGTATGATTTACTTTTTAATGATCTAAACTCCTAATAACTATATCTTACAGATAATAATAAAAACAATTGAAATAAAGATAGCAATTTCTTCTCAAAGATGTCCACAACACTATCTCTTGTCCTACATGCACTCTTTTCAAATGTATTCTTCCCAAACCCCTGGAATCTGTTCTGATGATCAGAAATGTAGCAGACGTGATAGTTTGTTCTGGGTGGAGTCATTAACTGAACTGGCAGCTTCCACTTCCTCCTCTCCTAGAATCCAACCAACATGTTGGAAGAGGCCCATAAGGAGGTCATAGTTAGATGGACTGATCAATAGCCAACAGACACAGGAGTAATCCATCTTGGAAATTCAGCCCAATCAATCCTTCAAATGACTGTCACTCTTGCTAATCCCTGACTGCAATCACATTGAGAGCCCTCAAGTGAAAATCTCCCAGCTGAAGCCAGGCAATCCAAAGAACTCTGAGAATTAAAAAATTGTTATTTTTATAAGCTCTATTCAATATAATTACATACCATTAAATTCACCCGTTGTTAAGTGTACGTGCAACCATTATGACAACCCAGGTTTAGAACATTCTCATCACCCCCAAAAAGTACCCTCATGCTATTCTAGTTTGAGTGTAGGAGTATCTTATGGTAGTATTAATTTGCATTTGTCTAATGACTAGTGACATCTTTTCATGTGTTTCATACCCATTTGTTTATATCCTTTACCAAGTGACATTTACCAAAATATTTAAAATCTTTTGCCCAATTTTTAATTGTTTTTATTCATATTGAGTTGTAAGCATTCTTTGTGTACCATGGATATAAGACCTTTATCAGATATATAATTTGCAAATATTTTCTCCCAATCTATGGTTTGTCTTTTCATTTTCGAATTGATGTCTTTTGAAGTGCAAAAGGTTTTAATTTTGCTGAAGCCCAATTTGTCATTTTTTTTCTTTTCATGGATTGTGCTTTTGGTATTGTATCTAGGAATGCTTTACCCAAGGTCACAAAGATTCTGTCCTATATTCTACAAGGTTCATGTTTTAACTCTTACATTTAGATCTATGACCTACTTTGAGTTACTTTTTGTATATATGGTGAGGTAAGGGTCCAAATTCTTTTTTTGGCAAATGGATATCCAATTGTCCTGGCCCTATTTGTTGAAAAAAACTCTTTCCTCTTTGAATTGTCTTGGCTTCTATGTCAAAAATCAATTGACCATAAATGCAAGAATTTATTTTTGGACTCCCACTTCTGTTCCACTGGTCTGCAGGCCCATCTCTGTGTCTATACTACATACACTGTCTTAATTACAGTGGCTTTATAATACATTTTGAAATCAAGTAGTATTAGTCCTCCAAATTTGTTCTTTTTCCAAATTGATTTGGCTACTGTAGGTCATTTGTATTTCCATATAAATTTTAAGATAAACTTGTCTATTTCTACCCAAAAGAGCCTGCTGCAATTGGATATGGATTGCTTTGAATTTATAGATCAATTTGGGAGAATAGCCCTAGTGACAATACTGAAAGTGAATTTTCAATTCTAGTACTATGAATTGCCTTTCAATTTATTTAGTTTTTCTCAACAATGTTTTAGAGTTTTCAGCTTATAAATCTCCCACTTTTATTCTATTTTATTCTTTTTGATACTATTGTGCATGGAAATATTTATTTAATTTCAACTTATGATTCACTGCTAGTATACAATACAACTGATTTTGTACATTGATCTTGTGATTTTGCTAAACTTGTCTATTGTTTCGAGTTGTGTGTGTGCGTGTGTATTTGTGATTTTGTATGTAAAAGATCATATGATCTATGAATAAGGACAGTTTTATTTCTTTATTTCCATTCAAGATGCCTTTAATTCTTTTCTAGTTTTCCTGGCTAGAAACTCCAGTACAATGTTGACTAGAAGTGCTAAAAGCAAAAATCGTATTCTTCAGGAAAGCATCAGTCTTTCCCCATTAAGGATAACTTTAGGTGTGTGATTTTCAGAGATGCCCTTTATCAAGTTGAAGAACATCCTTGCCATTACCAGTTTGTTTGTTCTTATCATGTTGGAATTTTGTCAAATGCTTTTTCTGCATCTATTGAGATTATCATGATTTTCCCCCCTTTATTAATGTGGTGTATTACATTGATTGATTTTCAAATGTTAAACTACCCTTGCATTCCTGGGATAAATACCACATGGTCATGGTGTCTGTTTTATATGTTGCTGGACTCAGTTTGCCAGTGTTTTATTAAGGATTTTTGTGTCTATACATATAAGAGATATTGGTCTGAGGTTTCTTCTTTTGCCTTTGGTTATGGTATCTGGGTAAGAATGAGCTCTATTTCTTGAAAGGGTTTTTAAAGGATCCATCTTCTACTTCGTCTTTATTTTCTTACAACAACTCTTTAAATTGTAAAAACCAAGAATTATTAAAATGAACATTTTAAAAGAATGAATTTTATGGTATGTGAAGGAATTTATAGGCACCTATAATCCCTGAAAGGGCCTGTCTATTTCTGGCTTACCTTTATATTCCTAGGGTACAGTGCGGCAGAGTTTACCGAGTTATCCTATCCGTACCATGGTAAGTCTTCAACTCCAGTCTTTGTCTCCCTAGTCCCATGAAGCTACTAAAAGGACTATGCATCTTATCAGTCACTGGCCCCTCTGGCAAAATAGCCTTTTAGTAGCCCCAAGTTCCAGGCTCACTTTCTTGGACATCTACTCTCCTCTAGACCTTCTACTGGTATTTCTGGGGAGCTTGTTAGTTCTTCAATGGCTTTAAGCAGACTTTATTTTGGTCCAGCTTTCTAGCTACCTTCAGGGGGCAGTTGGTGTGATTTAACTAGCTAACTATTATTGGAAGCTTGAGTTGATTGTTTAAAGTTATAAAACAACTATAATTTTATCACCATCAATTTTTCTTGTTTGAGCATATAAAATATTTCAGAATGATAAAATTTAAAACTCCTCTCTGTGCCATAAAAAAATTATGCAAAAAAAATTATGCAAACCTTTTGGACTTAGATTGTGCACTATAAATTTTAACATTAATATACTTAATTTCACTATGAGCCTGAGCCATAACCTAATACTATATTCATTTGTACAGCACATTTTTACTCTTCAAAATATTTTCACTATTATTTATAGTTTGATCCTAATGATCCTCTGAAGTAGATAAAAACACTATAACCTTCATTTTAAAGATGGATAAACTGAAGTTAAACTCATTCATTTATTCATCTTACAAAATAACGTAAAAGTTCTTCTTAAAGTGAAACATATATGACTTTTGCAATCTCACCCGATTTTCCACTATGGCAGTCTGTACCAGACTCTGATTCAGACGTTGAAACATCTTTCTGTATTTGATGCCCGCAGCTTATAGGATAAAACAGATAAATATATATAAACATATGTATATAAAATAATTAAGGCACATTTTCTTATTTAGATACAATTAGAAAATCTGTTTAATTTTCAACCAAGATCCCAAATGATACACATCCTGATATTCCAATATCTGTATAAATTTAATAGGTTTATTCTAGAAAGCATCTCTTGGTCCCTGAAGAAAATAAACTTTGAAAGTCAACAAGATTGAAAGTCAACACTTATTGACTAGCAAAGTAGAAATGAGAATGAACACCATATGAACTGGGTATTCTAAATAAGTACTAAAGTAGTACATACTAAAATCTCATACATTTACTGATATGGATAGAATACCACTGTATTTCACTTTAGACAGAGATCATTTAATTTGAAAATGAATGATAGCACTGAAATGAGAAAAATTTTACTTAGAATAAAAACTACTAGAAAAGTAAAGATACAGTTGTAATTTATCACCTAGTTATATAATATAGAACTAGAAAATTAGGAATGCTTTATTAAAATAACCTATATTGTAAAAAATTAAATAAACATTTGGAAAGCTTACCTGTTACATAAATTGCTATCAGAATTTCTAAGGTGCTGATAAAAATCTGGTGAATTGGGTGCATTGCCCAGAGATCTGTGTAAAATAACACTTGGCTTAGTAAGAAAATCAGCAGTATCAGGAAATTCTATAGGTGATCGATTAGTTAGAGAGCCAGCAGACACTGGTCCATGGCTGGGAGAATTCACAGGACTCAGGCTGGGTAAAGCACCTTGAAAAATTAAGACAGGAAAGAGATAAATAAATATGTATGCATGTTATTTATTGTCTACGTTTGTGTACTTATAAAGAGCATTTTCCTTCTTTAAAGAAAGCAAATTATTTCCAGTTAAATGATAAAACAGAGTTCTAGGTGGAGCAATCCGCAAGACCTTCTTGGAATTTACCCAGAGTATAGACCATATTTGTCATCTTCAGTGACTGGAATAAACACCGTGTAGCAGCATGGCACATTATAGGTAAATATTAAGAGTACAACTAAAATGTATATACCATGTGACACAAATTTTCCTAATTCATATTTATCTTTATCTTTTACATTTTGTATCCCCACCAGCTTGATTATCCAATGAACAAATCGTCTTTACCAAATTTTATTGAATATTTTTTAATACAAAATTGATTTTCTTGAAGAATCAAAGTTCTTAATAGCATTAAGCACCCTGAGCAAAATGATAAAACTGTATGTTAACACAACAACACACCCTTTAAAAAAAAAATCTAAATCTTCCCAGCTTATTCATTTTCCAACAAATATTTGAGAGTCAACTGTATGCTGGAAAATGTGCTGGGTTTCACAATGGAGAAAAAGATATCATCTCTGTAATTCAACAAAGCTAGAGTATAGTGGAGAATACAAACAAGTGCTAAGTGCTAAAATAAGGAAAACCCAGAGTGCTTCAGAAATACACCTTTAATCCTATTGATTTATTCAAGAAACCTCTGCTGAGTGCCACGAACTAAGGCAGTATACGTATATCTGGAGACAGGCAGGCAGATTTAAAAAACTTTATCTGGAAACAAATATCCAATTAAAGTATGAATCAGGAAAGCAAATAACAGTTATTAATGACCTGTGATTTTGTTTTCTTTTTCTTTTTCTTTTTTTTTTTTTAGGCACAGTGGTAAACACTTAAGGGACATGTGTGGTGGTGAATTTTATGTGTCAACTTGGCTAGGGTATGGTGCCCAGCTGTTTGATGAAACACTAGATGTTGCTGTGAAGGTATTTTTCAGATGTAATTAACGTTTAAATCAGCAGACTGAGTAAAGCAGATTGGGTTGGCCTCATCCAATTAGTTGAAGGCCTTAAGAGAAAAGACTGAGGTCCTCGAAGAGGAAGGAATTTTGCCTCCAGATTGCTTTCAGACTTAAGACTGCAACATCAACTCCTGCTAGAATTAGCAGGCTGGCAGCCTGCTCTGAAAATTTCAGACCTGCCAGCCCTCCGTATCTTGCGAGCCAATGTCTTAAAGTAAATCCACCTCCCTACCCACTTTGTTTCTGTATGTTCTCTCTCTCTCTCTCTCTCTCTCTCTCTCTCTCTCTCTCTCCCCCCCACCCCCCCACCCCAACATCCCATTAGTTCTGTTTCTTTGGAGAACCTTGACCCATGCAATGTGTTATTTAATGTTCACAATAACCCTGTAAGTTAAATCACATTTTCACTTTACATGTGAAGAGGAAAACTACCAAGAAAACCCCAGGAAACTTGATTTAGTTAACACTGGGAGCCCATACTCTTCTCAGGGCTGCCTCTGCTGTCCTATCAGATTAGTTTGTTTAGAGGCTCCTATAAATTATATATAATGTTAGGGCTGGATGGGATTTTATAAATAATCTGATCAAACAGTTTAATATTTCGGAAGAAAAAACTGAGGACTAGAGAGGGGAAGTGTCATGCTTGTCAAAGTCATAATGGTGAGTTACTAATTGGAGACAAAAGTTCCAATTTTCAGTGCTCTTTTTGCTAATTATACCAGTGGGTATCAAATCCTGACAAACAGGTTTCTCTGAGAAGACTAAAGGGTAAATAATCTTAAGAGTAGAAATTTGACATAACATAGAAAAGCTTCAAGGAGAGGACAAAATCATAGGGAAAAACTTAGCAAGCCTTAAGAAAAACTTTACACTATAGATCCATCATATTTATTTTAAACCTTTACTATGAAATAATGCACGTGCATAAAAGTTACAACAGGAACGCTTATCTCTCAAGCTATGACATAAAACATGGCTAGAGATCAGAAACCCCTATACTCTAACTCTCCTTCCTCTCTCATTAAAGGAAATCATTATTTTGACTTTTAGTATTATTTTTCTTGCCTTTCTTTATATGTATGGCATATATATATATATATATATATACACACACACATATATATGTATATATGTGTATATATGTATATATATATACATCTCATAACAATTTAGTGTTGCCTATTTTTTGAACTTTATGAATTGAATCAGACAGTATATAAGTCTTCCATGTCTTGCTTACTTTACTCAACTTTTAAAAATGATATTGCCATGCAGTTGTGTGACTGTAGTTCACTCATTTTTAATGTCTTATGAAAGCGCATGTATGAATAGAGCACAATTTTATTTCTCTATTGAAGTACTGAACTCCCAAATTGTCTTCCAAAGTGACTGTAGCATTTTACTTTTGCATCAGCAATGTGTGAGTCTTCCCACTTTTGAACATTTTTATCAACACTTGTTATTGTCTGTCTTTATAATTAATTGTAGACATGGTGGGTGTGAAGACATAGTTCACTGTGGTTTTGATTTCCATTTTCCTAATGATTTATGATGCTGAGCATCTTTTCATGCAGTTATAGGCCATTCGTATATCTTCTTTGGAGAAACATCTATTCAGATCGTCTGCCCAGTTTTTAATGAAGTCGTTTGTCCTTTTAGTATTGAGTTATAAAACATCTTTCTATATTCTGGATACAAGTCCATTGTCAATATATGATTTGCAAATATTTTCTCCCATCCTGTGAATTCTTTTCACTTTCTTTAGGTGTGCGTTGAAGCACAAATGTTTTTAATTTTAATGAATTCCAATTATCAAGTTTTTTTCATTCATGGACTGTGCTTTTGGTGTCATATCTAAGAACGCTTTACTCAAAACCCAAGATTTTCTCCTATGTTTCCTTCTACAAGTTTTATAGTTCAACTCCTACCTTTGAGTCTATGATGCATTTTGAGTTAATTTTTGACTATGATGATAGGTGGGATTCCAAATTTATTCTTTTTCATGTGTTTAACACCATTTGTTAAAAACACTATTCCTTCCCCATGGAATTATCATGGTACCCTTGCTGAAAATCAGTTGACCATGTAAGGATTTATTTCTGAATTCTCAGTTCTATTCCATTGAGTTGGAATATCCTTATGCTAGTACCACACTATCTTGATTATTATAGTAAGTTTTAAAATTTGGAAGTGTGAGTCCTCCATTTTTTTCTTCTTTTTTATTAAGGATTATTTAACTATTCTGCATTCTCTAAATTTCTATAAATCTAGAATCAGCTTGTCAATTTCTGCAGAGAAGCCAGCTCAGATTTTGATAAAAATTGTACTGAATTTAGAACAATTCGGGGAGTATTGCCATCTTATCAATACTAAGTCTTCTGATACACAAACATGGGATACTTTTCCATTTATTAAGATCTTTTTTTCAACAATGTTTTATAGTTTTCAGTGTATAGGTTTTGTACTATTTTGTTAAATTTATTACAAAGTATTATTTTTTTGATTCTATAAATGGGATCATTTTCTTAATTTGTTTTTCATTGTTTACTGCAAGTATATAGAAATACAACTAAGTTTTGCATACAGATCTTGTATCCTGCCACACTAATGAACTTGTTATTGGTTGTAATAGGTATTAATGAATTTCTTAGGATTTTATAAATACACGATCATGTCACCTGCAATAACTTTTTCCTTTTATTTCTTTTTACCTAACTGTCTTGGCTAGAATCTCCAATCCAATATTGAGTAGAAGTGGCAATTATTTTATACTTATTAAAATTATTTTATAATTTCTAGTTCTTTACTTATATTCTTTTTGGTGAGACACCGCTATGTATCATACTCTTCTTAAATACTTTAGGTGTGGTTTCCTCTAGTTTTTAAACGTATGTATAATAGCAGATTTAAGGTCATTGCTAAATCCAAAATCCAATTTTCCCCACAGGGAAATTTTTTGTTGGCTGTTTTTCCAAAGAAAAAAATTTTTTTCTTTGCATGTTTCGTAATTTTTTGTTGAAAACTGCACATTGTGGTATTAGACTGCTTTGAAATCTGCTCTATCTGAAACTAATATATCTATTCCTGCTTTCTTTTGATTAGCGTTAGCATGATATATTTTTCTCTATTCATTTCCTTTTAATCTGTATGTTTCTGTATATTTAAAGTGGGTTTCTTGTAGACAGCATATAGTTAGGTGATTTTTTTGATCCACTCTAACAATCTCTGCCTTTTATTTGGTTCCTCTAGACCAATTCAAAGTGATTATTGACATAGTTGGATTAATACCTCCCATATCTGCTACTGTTTTCTGTTTGTTGTCCTAGTTCTTTGTTCCTATTCTTTCCCATTCTTTTGCCTTTTGTGGTTTTAATTGAGCATTTTATATACGATTCCTCTTTCTCTCATTTTTTTAGATATCAGTTGTACTACTTTTTCCACTTTTTTTAGTGGTTGCCCTAGAGTTTGTAATATACACTTACAACTAACTCAAGTTCACTTTCAAATAACACTATACCACTACATGGGTAGTGTGAGTACCTTATAATAACAAAATAATGCTAATTCCTCCATCCTTGTATCATTGGTGTTATTCATTTCACTTATGTATTAGCATACATAAACATATATATACCTAAAACACATACAGCAAATACATTTTGCCCTCATTCTGCACAAATTGAACAAGGCCAGGCCTTTGTTATCAGATCAAATGAAAACAAGAAAAATAAAAGTTTTGATTTTACTTTCACTTATATTCTTCGGTACCCTTCCTTTATATAAATCTGAGTTTCTGGCCTGTATTACTTCTCTTTAAGGAACTTCTTTTAACATTTCTTGCAAGTCATGTCCACTGGCAGCAAGTTCCCTCAATTTTTGTCTGGAAAATGAGAAAGTCTTTTTCTCCTTCACATTTATAGAATAATTTTGAAGAGTACTGAATTCTAGGTTGGTGGGTTTTTTTCTCTCTCAATATTTTAAATAATTTACTCCACTCTGTCCTTGCTTGCATAGTTTCTGAAAAGTTTGATATAATTTTTATCTTTGTTTCTCTAGAGGTAAGATTCTCCCCACCTCTAGCTTAAGAATTATTTTCTTTATCTTTGATTTCTTATCATTTGAAAATGATACACCGAGCTATTGTTTTTGGCATTTATTCTGTTTGATGTTCTTTGAGCTTTCTGAATCTGTGGTTTGATATCTGACATTAACTTGAGAAAATTCTCATTCTTGTTTCAAGAATTTCTTTTGTTTCTTTTTTCTCCTTCTGATATTCCTTTTGCAGTTGTCCACAGTCTTTGGATATTCTGTTCTGTTTTGGGTTTTTTCCAGTCTGAATATTTCTGTTGATATAGCCTCAAGCTCAGAGATTCTTTCCTCAGCTGCGTCCAGCCTACTCATAAACCCATCAAAAAGGCTGTGGGGGCAGAGCCCCAGAAAGAAGTTTCCAGGCTCTCGGCCTCACATAGAAAGGTGTTGGCTCAGGTAGTAAATGGCCAACTGTGATTGCATGGCCATCAGCTGTGGCTACTTGGCCGTCAGCTGTAACCAGTGAGCCATTGGCCACAATATAACTGCTGTGGCTACGCTAGCAGAGGGAGAGAAAGAGAGAAAGAATGGGGGCTAGCAAGAAGATGGCGGCTGGGCTGGCAAGCGTGGATGGCGGTTTGCGGACAGTGTGGATCCAGCCTCCAGTGAGAGTATAGTGCCGCCGCCAGAGAGAATATAGTGGTATGACTCCCCTACCTATGGCTCCGTGGGTGTTCCTTTTTGGCCTCACCGTATCCTGCGTTATGTGGGGAGCGGGAGCAGAGACCCCGCAGGTCTCCCGCACGACAAATGGCGCAGCGAGCAGGGTCTCCCGCACGACAAATGACACAGCGAGCAGGGTCTCTCGCACGACAAATGGCGCAGCGAGCAGGGTATGGTGCCGGCCAAAGCTCTCCAAAGGACGGTGGAGCAGTTTGTGCATATGAACACTCAGTCTCAGGAAGACCAGGAGGAGCAGCTGCCGGAGAGCTGGACCCCCTTGGAGGGGTGGGAGGACGTGGACGGTTCTCCCACCAGCACAGGAAAAGCCATGCAGCTGCTGGAGAGATGGAGCCCCGTGGAGAGGTGGAAAGATGTGGACGGTTCCCCAACCAGCACAGGCCGGAGAAAGCGAAGGTCGTTGCAGCCCTGTGGGCCGGGAAGTTCCTGCTCGGGCAGCCCGGATGCAGGACTTGTAGTCCCAGGAGGTAATGCTTGCTGAGTCCTCCGTGGGAGATGAGGGTGAGGTCAAGGTCGTCCCTCACCCCCAGGACAGCCCTGGTGAATGACTATGGACTATGGGGAATTGCCTTCCATCCCTAATTTAATGGACCGCTTGACTGTTTGTTTGGGAACTGTTGTTAGTGGAACTGGGGGATATTTGCTTTTGTCTCTTGACTGGCCGCCATTGAGAATATGTAAGCACCTTGATTGTGAGTCGCTGTTGTTCCAGCAGGGTACCCTGAGAGGCACAGAGAGAGTGGCAGTGCCCTGAGAGCCCTGGCTGTGTCCAGGAAGTCTGGCTGTGCCCTGAAGATACCCTGGCTGTGCCCAGGAAGTCGGGCTGTTCCCAGAGAGAGTGGCAGTGCCCTGAGAGCCCTGGCTGTGTCCAGGAAGTGTGGCTGTGCCCACAGAGAGTGGCAGTGCCCTGAGAGCCCTGGCTGTGTCCAGGAAGTGTGGCTGTGCCCACAGAAAGTGGCAGTGCCCTGAGAAATCCTAGCTGTGTCCGGGAAGACAGGTGGTACCCTAAGAAGTCCAGGAAGTCTGGCCGTGCCCAGAAGCACTGGTGGTGCCCTGAGAAACCCTGGCTGTGTCCGGGAAGATAGGTGGTACCCTAAGAAGTCCAGGAAGTCTGGCCGTGCCCAGAAGCACTGGTGGTGCCCTGAGAAACCCTGGCTGTGCCCAGAGAGCCTGGCTGTGTCCAGGATATTGCATTCACCTCCAGGCTCCTCGCACAGGTCCCCTCGCGGAAGACGCTTGTCGCGTAGATTGTGAGGCGAGAGCCTGTAGGGGTGGAGTGTGGGGGCAGAGCCCCAGAAAGAAGTTTCCAGGCTCTCGGCCTCACATAGAAAGGTGTTGGCTCAGGTAGTAAATGGCCAACTGTGATTGCATGGCCATCAGCTGTGGCTACTTGGCCGTCAGCTGTAACCAGTGAGCCATTGGCCACAATATAACTGCTGTGGCTACGCTAGCAGAGGGAGAGAAAGAGAGAAAGAATGGGGGCTAGCAAGAAGATGGCGGCTGGGCTGGCAAGCGTGGATGGCGGTTTGCGGACAGTGTGGATCCAGCCTCCAGTGAGAGTATAGTGCCGCCGCCAGAGAGAATATAGTGGTATGACTCCCCTACCTATGGCTCCGTGGGTGTTCCTTTTTGGCCTCACCGTATCCTGCGTTATGTGGGGAGCGGGAGCAGAGACCCCGCAGGTCTCCCGCACGACAAATGGCGCAGCGAGCAGGGTCTCCCGCACGACAAAGGCATTCTTCATTTCTGTTACAGTTTTTTGATCACTAGCATTTATTTTTTATATTTTTAGGATTTCCATCTCTCTTCTTTCATTGCCAATCTGTTCTTGCATGTTGTCAATTTTATCCATTGGAGCCCTTGGCATATTAATCATAGTTGTTTTAAATTCCTAGTATGGTAATTATAAAAGCCCTAATATATCTGGTTCTTATGGTTTGCGCCGTCTCTCCAAAATGGTTTTTTTTTGCCTTTTGGTATGCCTTGTAATTGTTTTCTCGATAGCCAAACATGATGTACAGGGTAAAAGCAGCTGCCAAAAATAGGCCTTTAACAATATGGCTGTGAAGTGTGGGGGGAGGGGAAGTGTTTGTTCTATAGTCCTATGATTTGGTCTCACTTTTAGTGACCCTGTGACTCTAGAGTATGAACTTCAAAAGTGTTTCTCAGCGTTTTTGTTTGTTTGTTTGTTTTTCTTCCCTCCCTTTGGTGGGAGAGGATAGCTAGAGCTGACTGGAGTTGAGCAGTAGCCCAGCAGGTTAGGCTCTGGTTAACTAGCTTTTCCTCAGGGCAGGCCTTGTTAAGAAGAACGGAGTGCTCTAGTGTATTTCAAAATGGTTTCTTTTCCTCTCCCCCTGGCAGAAGCATTTTCTCTGATATTTATTGTGGGAACCTGGTCCAGGCTCTAGGAGGTGAATCTCACAGAATTGTGGGGACTCCCTAGGACTAGGGGCCTCGAGTTTTTAACTCTCAGAGTTGTCTCCACTGATCCTCTGGCAATTTGCTAGTTACTGTTCAATTTATCCTGCCCCAACACTGGGTTCAGGCACTAGTTCTCAATGAGGTTTCCGCCTTGTGAATCTGCTCTGCCAAGCCATTCATCCTTGTATTTGCCTATCTGTGTCTCCCATCTGGGGGCAGAGGTTTGTTCTGTGTCCTCACTGTCACCTTTCTTACAGATCCTAGAAGAGTCATTGATTTTTCAGTCTGTTCAGCCTTTTACTCATTAGGATGAAGTAGTGACTTCCAGGCTCCTTACAAGCAAAACCAGAAGCCAAAAGTCTTCTGTTATTTACCTTTTTTTTCCCCCTCTCTGTTCAGTTTGGATATTTTCTATTTCTTTGTCTTCAAGTTCACTACTCTCACTTTCTGTTGTGTAAAATCTGTTCTTAAACCATCCTCTAAGCTTTTAATGTAATCAATTGCATTTCTCTGTGTCCATTGTTTCTTGTCTATGTGTTCCAGATCTCTGTTAAAATTATCCATCCATTTTTCTCCATCCTTCCTTCTGTTTCTTTTAAAACATCCTTATCCTTATTTTTTTTAAAGACTTTGTTAAATCCAACATCAATATCACCTATAGATCTCCTTGTGCCTGCTTTTCTTGCTTATCAAACACTTTCCTGATACTTCACATTTCATAGTTTTTACTGTATGCCAAACATTGTGTATGAAAGAATTTTGTGACTGTATATCCCATTGCCCAATACCACACATAATTTAAAAGCAGAATATCATTGATGTTCTGTTATTACTATATTGTATCTATAAAATATATGTCATCCAAAATGTTTTAAAGCAAAATGGGTGAAGGGGGTCAAAGGCACACACTTCTAGTTTTTAAACTAATAAGTCCTGGGGATGTAATGTACAGCATGGTGACTCTAGTTAATAATGTAAGTTGCTAATCTGAAAGTTGCTAAGAGAGTAGATCTTAAGAGTTCTCATCACAATAAAAAAATTTATAACTATGTATAGTGACAGATGTTAGACTTATTGTGAGCATTCTGCAATATATACAAACCATTATATCATGTACCTGAAACTAATTTAATGTTATATGTCAATTATACCTCAAATAAATAAATACATAGATTGAAGAGGATATAGTCAGGGATTTTTCTACTCTCATATTAAGATTTTTTTTTCCTACACAATTTCCATGCTACAGAAGAATACTCTTTTTTTTTTTTTAGGGATTTTCCCTTGTTCTGGCTATGTGAATCTGGAGCTGCAACTATTAAGGTTAAATAGTGCTATGCATTTTTCCCTGAATCCTTAGTGTCTAACAGAGTTCCTGGTATGCAGATGTTCAAAAAGTGTTTACTGAATGAATAAGCAAATGGTCAACCAATAGCCAACCCAAATTGCTTAGTCATGTTAATTTACAACACATAAAATGGTATTCAAAATCAGCTGTTAATATGTAATAAAAAAACTTTGCAATACCATATACTTTGCAACCTCCCACATTTAAATCGTAAATAATGATTTCTTACCAGCTCTTCTTAGACCTATATGGTGAGTTAGCGATATAGAAGATGACCTTTGCTTCGGCATTGTCAGTGGATTTGAAGTAAAAGGCCCATTTAGATAGCATCCTTGACTAAAACAGAAAGAGAACAGGTTGAGAACTTTAAAACTAGTGAAGTTCCTCATTTTTCTTCATCGTCTTCAATTCAGTTAGCAAATATCTGCTTTTACATTCAGAGGTTAGACATCTCTCTAGTGCCGAAGCCCTAAAGCAGGAGTCAGCAAACTGTTTCTGTAAAGGACCAAATAGTAATAAATACTTTTGGCTTTGCAGACCATAAGGTCTCTTGTTGCAACTACTCAATTCTGCCATGGTAGCACAAAAGCAGCCATAAACAATAATGAATAAGTATGACCATGTTTCAATATAATTTTATTTGCAAAAACAGGTTGTGGACCTAATATAATTCGGCAGACTATACAGTTTGCCGAACCCTGGCATAAAGCAGGTTATCTGTCACCTGGAGGGCTTCTTATAACAGATTGCTAGTCCCACCCCTAGAATTTCTGAGCCTGGGTTAGGGTCAGATGATCTGCATTTTAAACAAGTTCTTAGGTGATGCTGATGTTGCTGGGTCTAGGGGCTTCACAGAGAATCACTGGCCTAAAATAGTAGTTTTTCACTATTTTCTGTTCCCTCTCTTCATAGATATTGAGTCAGTCATTAATAGGTCATGACTGACATATTAAGTCAGTCATTTCTCATAACTGAAATATTTATTATAGGTTTTTGGGCTCTTATGAAGAAATTAAATATTAGGTAGGTAATCATACCAGTGTCATACCTGAAATGAAGTTAAAGATTATATATTTGAAAGCTTCTGGTCCAGTGCCATGCATATAGCAGCAAGTACAACAGAAATGTTACCTTCTGTTATTAGATATTTACTAACCTGTTCTTTTTTAACCAGTCAACTCCTGATGTGGGCACTTTGCCACAGGCTCAAGGACAAATTTAGATTCTCTCTTTTTCACTCAGTATTTATTAGTGTAGACTAGGTTCTCACGCTCCTCCCGAACTCCATCTTTTCTGCACTTCCACACCCCATTACTCAAGGGAGACCCATTTTGCTGTGACCTAAAAGATTTTGGTTCATGTCTCTATAATAACCTTTACCTACAGTGCATTATAATTTCAGTGCTTACAGATTCTTCCCCTTGACTCATTTGTGAATTCCTTTAGAGGCTATAAGACATCTCTGCATTCATAGTGCCTAACAAGGGTGTTCAACAGATGTTGGTGGAATAAATGAACGATCTCTTTAGGTTCCTATTCTCACTTTTCTAGAGAATAGATCTTTTCTGCTCCCCAATTTTGAGTGAATATACTTTTTCTTTTGCTAACTCTTGCTTTGAGACTCTCCTTTTTCTAGAAATCTAGCTTGTTCTATATTGCCATGGGAGAAAATAAATTCTGTATTACAAAGAGAAGGCGTGCGATACCAGATGGCAACAGCTTCACTGAAACTCCCTTATTGGTATTAACAAAAATTGTAATAATAACGGTGATATTTTGAGTATTGATTATACAGCACCCATTATTTTAGGTACTTTGCATACTTCATCAGTTAGTCCCCTATTTTATAGGTAAAGAAACTTCAAGAGGCTAAGTAATGTCCCTAAATTCACATAACTAACGTGCAAGTTCCAATTTCTTGGACTCTAAAGTGTATGCTCTTTCCATAACACAATTCTTTGTGTGTGTTTCTCCATCTGTAAAGTTAGAGATTTAGAATAAAGGATTTCTGAGGTAACATCTAGCCTTTAGATTCTATAATATTTTTTTTCCTCAAGCCAGTAGTGATACTCAATAATTTGACAGTTTTATAAAAAGAGGCAATATGCAAATAGCACCACCCAATAAACTCATCTCCCTATGAATGTTCAATCATTCTTTGTATTTAAGTATTCGTTGCCTACGTGTGGAGTAGGAGAGACTGGGAAAGAAGAGTAAGAATACAACCTGGGGCAATATTCAAACAGAAAAATCTGTGTACGCTACCAAAGTCTACCCCCTGGTTAATATTCAAAACAAAGATAGGGATTTTTCATTTTGAGCACTCCTCCATAGTCTTCTACCTGATCGGAGGTCTTCTAATAATTGAAGTATCATCATAAATTCAGTTAGTTGCTTAGAACTGAGAGGTGCAGGTCAAATTATAAGTTTTTAGTTCAGTTCTAGAACGTCTCATTAATTCCTTGCCTAGAACCAGATAAGTATACACGCCAGTGAGAATACATAAAACAATACTGAAGAAAGTAGAGAATAAGACAGGCTAGAAGCCCTAATGATTACTAACAGTGAGTAGGAGGGTGATTAAAATCAGACTTGGGAATCAATCTTCAATCCAAATGCACAAACATTATTGGAGATATCGAAAGTTATGGTCACGGAGTTAAGCCATGTGTTAAGGGTTGATTTCTAGACAATCGGGACAAATTACCTTGACATAGTTTGTATCACTTCAGTATAAACTTATTGGCTGTATGCTGTCTAGATTTACAGAACTATTCTTTTAAGAAACTGAGTGGGATAACACCATTAGCCCTCTTGCTTTCTGTAGTTCAAATAGCGTCTAGACATTGGTATAAATCTCTACTGAATTATGAGTCACAGAATTGAGAAGCTAATCCCCAAGTACATTACTTAAGGGACATCCTCTTGCCAGGCAACAAGTTATTAGATTTAATTACAGAGCTGTTATGGAGATGAATGATGAATCAGAATAGGTTAAGAGTAAGTCTCTTTAGTGTAGAAGTACCTATAGTTTTGGGACACAATTTGCCTATTTTTCCTCAGAGAAACTGTGCAAAGGGAGTGAGCTGTGGGCACTGAATATGTGCTCTGTTTGTCCACAGGAAGGGTCTGGTCCTAGCTGCCCATCCAATGACAGTAGTTTAGCCATTATTTTTAGCCATAAATATAAACACTGGAGTTCAGAGATGGGTAGTTCAATTATCAGCTAACCTAGAAAAGCACTATTCAACTTTCCCTGAAACTTCCTGACCAGAGAAACTTCACCCTAGGTCTGAAACTGAAGCAGAAGGCAGTATCAACTGTCATAATCCAGTATGGACACCAAGCCCCAGAAGAATGCTTGTTAACAGTTGCTCATTTTCAAAGATTCATTTCAATGAAATCCCAAACTCTTCACCATAACCAAGCAGGGTTCAGAAGAGTAGTAATACCTCCTAACACAAGGTAGAAAGTGAAAAGTGCCATAAAAGAGGCAAGAAAAGGTGTTGAGATTCAGAGGTGAAACAGGTTACTTTTCCTTGGAGATCAAGGGAGGAGAATGTCATGGTGTTATCTTTAATAGATGACATCTGAGCCCAATTTTTAAAGACAGAAACGAGGGTGAGAAGATCTATTCCAGGTCAAGGGAACAACTGCAGAGGGGCACAGAAGTGGACAAACAGCGGGACTATCAAATAGTTAAGCTTGGCCAGAGTTTCAGACAAATAGAGAAGGATGATGTTGAAGAGGTATTCTGGTGATGTAAAGTAACGGCCCTTTTAATCAATTAAAATCTCAAGTCCTTTAAAAGACGAACAGTGGTACCTGTTAAGGGCAGGTAATCCAGTGACTGTTCAAGCAGGAATAACTTCTTCCTTGGGGTTTTCTTCCCTTAGATTCCTCTTATCATAGATATGATAAGGTTTATAATACTTCATTATTTTTCTCCAGTCAAAGCATGAAGAAAAGCAAAATTAAATCCTATATTACCTTTTACACAAATAAGGTAAGCTGGAAACTATAATTCAGCTTGGTTTTCAAACGGAGGTAAAAGAAAATTATCAGAAAACTTCAACAGAGGAGCATTTAACACGTTATATGACTGTTTTTACCTAAAGAGCTTTCCGAGTCACTTTTCTATTCTCATTCTTTGCAGTACTGCTCATCCCTTTTAGTCCGTTTAATTTTCCAAGTAAGAGTTCAGCTTTGTCATGAGGGACTAACAGGGCACCAAATCCCAGGCTAGGAATTTGGGTACTATTCTACAGATATTAGTAAAGGGTCCAAAAACTTCATGACTAGAAAAACTATGTAATCAAAGTTTTGTTTAAGGAAGATTTCTGGTGGAAGGTTAGAAGATGGAACAGGCTGTGAAGGATATAAGTGGGAAGGCCAAATGAAGAGGATAATTCAATAGCCTGGGTAAGGAATAATGAAAGCATGAAACAGTATAGGCAAGTGATGAAGGAGAACAAGGAATGGAGAGGAAAAGAGATTCAGAGATGGACTTGACAACTGATTAATAAAATAAGGTAACAGGATGCAAAGATAACACCAGGTTTTCTAGGTAAATCAATTTTGTAAGCAAATTTGAGGATAACTAGAGGATAGCAGCATTGTGCCAGGGTACAAAGCCAGAACAATAGTAACAGATAGAAAAGCAGGTGGAGGGATGAAAAATTTGGTTTCAGACATAGTTTCAGGGAATGAAAGGTTCAATATTGAAACCATGTTGAAAGCACAGTCAGGCTCATTTAAAATCAGTCAGAGAAGCTATGATCAGAATCCAAAGTTGCATTCTAATCAAGACTCAAAGATCTGGGATATGGGATCTCAATTTTGGAGTACTCGAATAAAATCAAGGTGAATGCCTCATGATTCCAGAGGCACACGTCTACTAGTTTTGTTCTAAAGAAAATATCACCATACATTAAAAATCTATAGCTAAACTGTCTAATATGGTTGTCATACGTGTCTATATGATATGTATTCACATATGGCTCTTTATACTTTAATTAATTAAAATTAAATCAAATTTAAATTCAGTTCCTTAGTCATACTAGACACATTTCAAGTGACCAATAGCCACATGTAGCTAGGGACTACCATACTGGACAGTACAGATATAAACTATTCCCATCATCACAAAAATTTCTACTGGACAGCACTGACCTAGCAACTTGAATTTCAAAAGGAATAGTGGTTGTAAATGCTTCGTATATCCCCATCTTATCCTATATTTAAAGTATACTTAGAAATTTATTACTGAAGCTCCAGCTTTTGCACACTAGGAAAAATCACTTCTAGCCTTATCTCTTTAAAGTAAATGTTACATAATACCACTAATTACTTTATTCTCCAAATTTCTAAGTCTTTTATGAGGCATATAGTTCTGTTTTAATGAGAGTTAAGTGAATATATCACATCTGCCTATATATACTTTTATAGGCAGACTTCTCAGAGTTAAAGATTAGTTTTCTTTGGACTGTGTTTCTATTTTAGTATCACTCATTTGAGGCAACAGGATAAAAATGACGAGTTAATGTATCGAACATTTCTTTAATTGCAAATGTGTGGCTGTCACATCAGTGTGATAGAAAGATTAAAAAACAGAATTATTTTCATCATTCTTTCTTAAACCTAATAATAGTCTCAAGATGATGTTTTCCATGGTTAAGAAATATCTGTCATATTTTTAGTTCCTAACATCATTAAATTCCCTATATCCTACTTCCATTAAAAAACAAACAAACAAACAAAACTATCATACTTGGGCTCTGGGCAAGCTTTGGACCAAAGCTCATTTTACTGTACTGTATTCTTCATACTCCATTCCTGTTTTACATATCATTTCACTAAAATTTTTTTAATGAAAAAAGAGCCCATCTATTTGAATGTATTACAGAAGATTCAAATTACTAAATTACAAAAGAATCTGGAAAATTATAATTATCTGATATTTCTTATATATAAATGCGAACATAAATTTTAACAGATAAATAGCTATGATCTAATCCTGCCACCTAGTGTTTCAAATGTGTAACTACATGGCTCGAGCTAAACAAAGTACAACACATGCTCCGTAATAACAGTGGTTTAACAAGAAATGTATGCTAATTCCAAGTTTATTAATATAGTTAGATAACTGACTAACTAGAAGCTTATAATTCACAAAAAGGATCACTATCTCTCCTGGCTTTTAAAAGACAAAGTAGTGAATCTTTTGTTATCAGGGTAAATGGGTATATTCATATTCAGAAGATTTCAGCTCTGGCATTTTCCCTGCTTCATTTAGTTGTAGTTACTGATGGTTTTCATAGATACCTAACATCTGAGACGAATCCTGAGCAGATGCTTCTTTCACAAGTCAGTAACTCTGTTGACCTACCTTGGATGATATGCATGGACTGGTGACTGCTCCTGCAATGGCCACTTCTACCAATTTAAAAGGTTTTTCCGTACCCTGTAGTTTCCTTCAATGGCCTCCCTGATTCGTGTTCTAAGGCCCCAGCATGCTTTGTACCTCACTTACCTACGTCTTGGGAGAAGACATGTTACCTTCTTTTTAAGAATCAGTGTCTCTGTTACGCCATATTACTACTACTCATGCTGTCCTGTACATAAAATAGTTCCACTGTTCCTTTCTGCTTTTAGAACTATTTCAAACTGTGTATCACATTCAGGTTTCTTTAAACGGCCCTGGGGATTTTACCTCGAAATGCCAAATTCTTGGTGAGGCCTTCTGCCATTATTGCGTTCCCACCTGGAAGGAGAATGGTCAGTAGGTGGCAGACTTGAAGTTCCTGAGCTCCTCCTCAGCTGTGGGGTTGGTAAACTGTTCCTGCTGTTTAGTCCCTGTGGAATAATTTAACAATGGTTAAAATAGTCACCCTTTAATATGCTGTATATATATTATTAAAGATGGCATTAAATCTATCAATACAAAGTATATTTTTAACACGTACAGGAGAAACAGGACATTTTATTCTGAAAATGTCAATTTTACTCCAAACTCCACATTCTATACTGTTTTCTACTTATCTTTCTCCTACTGAAAAAATTATTTCTGAACTCCCTACAATGTAACTAGATTTTTGTTCTTTTGCACATTTTACTCCTAGTTTTATAAGAAATAAACTACTGACAATTTAAAAAGTAGATAATGAAAGATTTACCATAGGATCAGGGATTATCAGCCCTACATCCTGAACTTTTTATATTTTCAGTACAGTGTTACTTTACATAGAGGTTAATCTGGAGAAACTGCAGGACTTGGAGGCACTTTTTGAATTAATGATTAAATTAAATCCAGAACACCTTTAGCATTCTATTTTTAACCTCTGTGAATAGGTGTTTTACTGAAATTTATAGAAAACTGTATTTGCTTCTTATGAACTCCCCCTATCAACAGACATTGAAACCATCTCAGAAAGATAAATATCTCGTATATTTCAGTTTTCCCAAGGATGTGATTTTGTAAAGATTCACGGCTACTTGGACTTATAGTGAAAAAGTTTGTGGGTTTTTTTTATGTAACAATCCTTTCTGGCTATAATTTAGGGCCACATAATCTCTCTTCGTTCTAAACACATACCGTGTTTCCCCAAAAATAAGACCAGGTCTTACATTAATTTTTGCTCCAAAAGACACATTACGGCTTATGTTCAGGGGATGTCCTCCCAAAAAATCATGCTAGGGCTTATTTTCCATTTAGGTCTTATTTTCGGAGAAACATGGTACATTTTACATTAAATTATCTGTTCAAACTCCCTTTTCCTTACTAATTATTTTTTCATAAATGCTGTTGTTCTTTTCTGAAGTATCATTAGGCTTCTTATGTATTCTTTTCCAAAAACAGAGACAAATTAGATACGAAATTCAAATAAGAAGTTTAAAGAACACTAAGAAATAAGGGTTATTTCCTGGTTCTTAGTTGACTTACGTCTATCGGTAGATTCTAGTACTAAAAATAAGTCTGATTAATTAGAATGTTCAGGAAATCAAGTGTGTAGACATCCTGTTTAATATTGTTTAAAATGTTTCTAAAATGTACTAGTATACTTTTCTACACAGTAAACATAGGATCAATAATACTATCAATGATTTTTATGATTCATATTTTTAAGAATTAACTATTTTTAAAAATTATTGTCTAAACATCAAATGTCAATGGAAAACACAAAGGAAGAGCAATATATCAAGTGAAACTAACTCAGGAATACATTAATTATTTTTTTGGTGAATTTATTGCTACCTTTTTTTGATGCTTGTGATTAACCTCTTTCTCATAGGCAGGGTCCTGAAAAACAGCCATATAACTAAGTACGGTTGTTAATTGGTTTTTGACTAATGCAGGTGCTACTGTATATACTTTTCAAAAATAAAAGCATCACAAAACTACCTATGATCTAGATTTGTGATCAATAATTATCAAATTTTTGCCCTAATCATGCTTGTTTAATTTTTCAGCATTTCTATACCCGCTGAGAACAAACTGAAATTAACTGATGATCAGAATCCCTCCAAAAACTACATTTAACTTTTTCTAAGTTCTATATACACTATTATGAGTGAACTAAATGAACTGATTTGAATTGTATCTTTTCTTCATTAGTTTCTTTACTTATAGAATAAACTAGAATAATCTCCAAAATGTTTTTATTTTTAAAGTTTTATGATTTTAGCCATTGATAAAGATATTATAGTTAAATAAAACAATTAAAAGCACTCTGGACAAGCATAATATATGTCTATTTAGAACATTATTATTTTCTAAAGGAAATCCTATTTTGAAGCGTTGATATTTAAAGAGAAATTAATCCCATATCTAATGATGGAAAAAGGAATGCCTATTGGGCTATAGCAATCTCCAGAAGGTAAAAGGGGAGAGGAGACGGGGGCGGAAGGAGTAAGAGTTCCAGAAAAAGTGAAAATCAATTTAAAATACATAATGCTATGTAATTCATAAAATGAACATTATAATGATCATTTCTTCTTGGTTCAACAAGAACAATTCCTGTATTCTAAAGAAAAAAACTTATTATATGATTTGACTCCTAGTTTGTTGTACAAGCCTGTAACTAAATTTGCTTGTTGTTCTCTACTTCTTAAAAACAAAAACAACAACAATAAATAGTTGTTACTGATGCAGTTATAACTGCTAATTACAGCAATGTCATTTAGGATAAAAACTGAATACTCGTTTTAAATTATCTGAGATTGTAACTACCTCTAAAGCCCTAGCAGGTCACTATATTGTAAAAGAAGCTGATCCTTTAAAAAGAAATTCTAGTTTATCTAAGATTTAAAAGAGCAGTTTAAATTTGAAAATATCAAATGTGAGAAATAGGGCTGGCTGATTACTGTATTTTGACCTTGTGAAGTTTGCGATCTCCTTTCTCAGCCGGGTCCTCTACTTCCAAGTAGGGGTAAAATCCAGGAAACGGTGTGAGACGATTAATCTTTGGTCTACAGGAACCCGAGAAAGCACCCATCAAGCTACTGATACTCCGTAGTGAAGAAATGACTTGTGGGGGGAGGGTTGGATCAATCAGAAGATCTGACACCATATTGCGAGCCTCATTTAGCACTGAGAGATCAACTCCACTTCCACCTCCAGAATTCTAGAAAAGGAAGGAAAAAAAAAAGTAAAATTATATATTTGTTACACAGAAAATTCAAACTTACTCTGTTTTAAATAAAGGTCTATGTAACAATATCTAAGTAATTGGATCCTATTAAATATTAATTTTCATTTATTTGGACATAACATAAATGATATAACAAATGGTATAATTCTCACTTTTGATGTTGACGTATGTAGCAGATAGTGTGAATTTTCATTTTTTCTATATTTATCATTACTTTATCATAATTAACAGTATTCATTACTGACTTTGTATCTACCATAAACTAAATTTGTTTCTATTTTGAAATCTGTAATTTCTACGTTTCATTAATTTATTGATGATTCCTTTTTCTTTGTATCAAAATTTCTTTTAAACACATACAGCATTTCCTTCATTTACCTTACTCACTTAAGAGGCAGTCTAACATAATGACAGGCTTTGTTGCAAAGTTATGAGCTTGAAATCTAGACTTTTAACCCTAACTACGGTGGTATGTGACTTTGAGCAATCATTTAACATTTGAACCTTTTAGTTTCTTCACTGTAAAATCTGGATAACAGCACCTACCTCATTAAGGACTGATGCGAGAATTAAATCTGATAACACATGTAATGCACATAAAGCAATGTGTGATGCATATATTTATAGTGCAATATGTAACAGTGTTACAGTTAATATTATAGAAAATGATGAGATAAAAATACAGGAAAAATAGTATCAGAGTTCAAAGGAAATATTTGAAACTTTGAACTGAATGGTTAACAAAAACTTCAGGCCAGGCCCCCAAAATGGGTAGAAAATATATTTTTAAATTTTAAAATAAACATGTCATTCATGTATACACATGATATGATTTTTAAGTTTTGAAAATATTGTGTTCAACTCAATTACCCAAAGAAATAAGTGCACTGATAATCAGAACAGTGAATTAAATGTTACTTTTGCTTTATTGTACCTTGAATTTACATTTGAGTGTGTTTGGAATTCATAATTATTCATAGCACTTCATGATTTCACCATAAAACTGTTTATTAAGTATCCTCCACACATTTTAGAATTGAAAAATATTATGAAAGTTAGACCAGTAATTAGCTAAATATGTCTTGCTCTTTGTGAAATTCTTTATTCTTTCACTTGTGAACTATTATTTTGTATTAGTTTTTATTTCAAAACATTCCCCATTATTGGGGGATAGCCCAGCTATTTCTAGGTTTATAAACAGATATCTCTACATATCACTGTAGATAATTAAGCATACGTCTGGTAAATAGCTTCCAATAATTTGAATTACTGAGCCAAAGTAAATGAACATGTGAAAATTTGATCATTACTATAAACCTGCTCTCACATAGGTTGGTCAAATCTATACTTCCATGAATTATATATAATAGCATCTATTTTCCTTCATCCAAATGAGAAATCTGCTGTTATTTGAGTTGGTGTTCCCCTATAGGTAAAGTGTCATTTCTCTCTGGCTGCTTTCACCTTGTGTTTAGTTTGCAAACGTTTAATAATGGCATGTCTTGAGTAGGTTTTTTGAGGGGAGGTTGGTTCTGTTTGGTACACACTTAGCTCTTTGAATTTGCAGAATTATGTCTTTTGCAAAATTTGGGAAGCTTTCAGCCATTATTTCTTCAAATACTCTTTTAAACCGACTCACTTTCTGCCCTCCTTCTCAGACACTGATGGTATGAATGTTGGATCTTTTGTTATTGTCACTCAGGTCCCTATGGCTCTGTTCATTTTGTTTCTTTGTATTTTCTCTGTTGTTTAAGCTGGGTAAATTCTATTGCTCTATATTCAAATTCACAGATTCTATCTATTCTCTGTCATCTCCACTCTACTGTTGAGCCCATTCAGCAAGTTTTTAACTTCCATTAGTGTATTTTTCAGTTTTAAAATTTCCATTTGTTTCTTTTTATATAACTTCTATTTCTTTGCTGAGTTTTTTCATGTCGTTAATTTGTTTCAAGAGAATTTGTGATTGTTACATTTTTATGATGGCTGCTTTAAATTTCTTTCTCAGATAATTCCAAATCTGATTCATCTTGGTGGTAACATTGATTGTCTTTTCCTGGTTCTTGATATGACAGGTGATTTTTAAATTTTATCATCAGCATTTGGGCTATTACGCTAGAAGATTCTGGTCCTATTTAAATTTTCTATATCTCCTTGTTTAGATTGAGCACATAGGTCCTAGTCTATTTTTCCAGGCTGTGTTCTAATGACAATTTAATTTTCACACATTCACAGTGGTATGTCAGTTGCCTTGATTTTTTTTCCCTCCTGGTGCCACTAGGGTTCCCACTGGTACCTCTATTGGTGGGGGGCAGTGGGAGGAAGGAGGGAGAACTTCCTCAGGTTGGGCCACCTGGTACCTCCAGGTAGAAAAGGGAGTCTCTAGGCCACAGGGACAAAGAGCATTTTCTGGATTAAGCATTCGTTGTAGTGGTGTCTCCTGTGCTGGTCCCCTGGCCACTGAGTGTCTCTCACTGGGGGAAGGGGTCTCATGGCCAGCAGGGAATGAGAGTAGTCATGTACCTCATAACGATGTTTCAATCAACGATGAACCGCATATACAATGGCGGTATACAATATAGACTATATCATCTAGGTTTGCGTAAGTCCACTCTGATTTTTGTACAGTGACAAAGTCGCCTAACAATGCCCTTTTCAGAATATATTCCCGCTGTTCAGTGGTGCATGACTGTACTTCCCTTGGCCACTTATTGTCAGTGGAGTTCCTGATGAATTCTCCCTCGCTGGAGCCACCAGACTCACTTGGTATTGCCAGCAGGATACGCATTCAATCTCAGGGAAGAAATGAGCCTGCCTGCATCACATTCTAATAGGTTGAGAGTCAAGGCCTGGGTCACCTTTTGCTGTGCGATGGATGTTGTTCCTCCATTACTGGGGTCCCTGAACTACTCCACCCTCCCTCCTCTTTCCAAGTTTCAGAATTCTCCTTTGGTTGCCTCATGCATTATTCCTAGAGTTCCTAGCTGTACTTAGCACAGAGGAGCAGGGAGAATTAAAACTGATAATACATGCAGAGTACATAAAACAATGTATAGTTTATGTAGGTAAAGTGCAATAAATAACGTTATGGAAAGTGGTCAAAGATAAAATTGTATCAGAGTTCAAAGGAGATATAAATAACATTAATCTGAATAGTTAACAGAAACTTTATGGAAGGGGTAGCATTTAAACTGAGCATTGGTAGGACTTTATTTATAAAGATTAGGGGGAAATGATATTTTACATTAAAAGTAAACAAAAACTTATTTGGGGGCTCATTCTTCAAGAAGAAGTATAAGTAAAGGTATAAAAGTGGTAAAATAGCATTGTACAGGGAACATAAAAATTCTATACCGATTCATGACTGAAAAGGGAGGAAAGTCCTTAGTACACCAGGATTAGAATGAAACTTCCTTCATCTGATAAAGGGTTTACCTACAGAAAACTTCAGTGATATTTTCCTCAAAAAACATCATGATAAGCCACAGATGGAAATACTGGCATAATATACATACATGTATATATTCAGGTCCAAAATTAATAAAGAATTCCTACTGATTGCTAAGTAAAAGGTAGATAATCAGTAGAAAAATGGTCAAAAGACCTGACTAGAGGATATCTGGGTAGCCAATTAACACATGAAAACATCATCAACCTGATGAGTTATCGGTGAAATGTAAATATTAAAACCACAATGAGATACTATTCCACAACTACCAGAATGATTTAAAACAGATATTACCAAGTGTTGGCAAGGACGTGGAGCAACTTTAACTCTCCTACGCTGCTGGCGGTTGGGTACCAATTGATACAACTCCTTTGGAAAATTCCCTGGTGCCATCTCCTAAAACTGAACATAGGCGTGCATCCTGTGACCCAGCAATCCACTCTAAGATATATACCCAACAAAAGACATCAAGGGTGTCCCAGCAGCATTACTTTCAATAGCCAAAAAACTGAAAATGAATGTCCATCTACTGTAGAATGGATGAATACAGTGTAATATATTCATTTAATGAAATACTAAATAGAATAACAATGAATGAATTGCTGTTATGTGCAATAATATACTAATCTCACAGGTAAAATTTCGAAAGAAGCAAAATAGAAAAATACATATAAGTTTATAAATAAGCTAAACTAATTGCTTGAAGTAGGAGAGATTATCTTTAGAGATATAAGTAACAACTAGAATGGTCTTGAAATGAGGCTTCTGGGATGCTGGTAGTATGTTGTTTCTTGATATGGGTATGTTTAGTCTGTGAAAATTCATTGAGCTGTGAACTTTTCTGTATGTATAGTTCAGTAAAAAGTTTACCAAAACCTGTAAGCAGACTGTTTTTGCTTCCCCAACAAAATATTTTGCCAATTGCCTTGCTTTTTGTCATATATGGCCTTTAATCTTTTCCCCCCCTGTGTGGATCAGTTGCTCTCAATTAAGGGGAAAAAATCTCCTGCTTAATATAGAAATATGTTTGGTGTCTTATCATTTTCTTTTTCCTTACAATTAATTTTTTTTTTAATCTACCTAAGTGAAAGTTCTGGTTATTTTAGCTCAGGTTAAAGAAAATCTTATAACAGCAATCTTGTGAATGTAACTTTAATTTAAATGTCAAGTTTCATTACAGATACTATTAGTGATATCACATATTTACCTGGTAATGAGGTTTATACCATTGCTTTAAGTCCCAATCCCAAAGAATCATCTGAAAAAAAATAAAATTCACTTAGTTACAAATCAGAAGTATATAAACAAATATATGTAAAAACAAAATGGAGCCATCTATATTACAGATATCTAAAATAGTTTAAAGTTTGAGAGAGAAACTGAGAAGGTGAGAATAAAAATGATCTCTATACAGAATATTTTATTAATTATGCAATTTGTGATTGAAAATAAAAGGAAAGTCATAATAAAGTCACTAAAATAAGCTATATTAACTTTCAAAATATCTATCACCACAAAAAGGGAAACATAAATCCAAAATCACACCTAGTCACTAAAAATAAACAAGAAAAATGATAAATCATCACTCTTCTCACCCTCTACAAAAGATTTTCAACCAGTGTCAGTGGGCGATGCTGTTTCGTTACCAGTAAGGCTCTTCTGTCGAAGACAGTTTAAAAAGCTTGTCCTTGTGGTTAGATTAAGTATAAAGGAAGAGAGCATAAAAAGCAACACACAACCCTTTTGATAATCAGTGATGGTCTTGGTATTTGTTTCCTTTATACAATGGTAACTTCTTAGTCCCAGACTAGTTTTTTCCTGCCCCTCTCTTCCTAGCATGCTTTCTGGCTACTTCCTCATCCAATAGTCACTATGATCAAGGAGATAAAATTACCTTTAATTTAGCAAACTATAATCGCTACCTATCATTAATCCTAAATATCTTTTGAATTTACTTAGTTAATAAAAAGGTCTCCTTCTGTCTAAATAATTGATTATAATTGTGATTTTCTCTAGAAATCCTAGTCTTGAATATAAGCCTAGTTAATTTATAATGGAATCACATAATTTCTATATACTGAACTGTTTGTGTTATTTCTTGTCCTTGGTCTCCAGTCTTCTTGGTTGCAAAAGATCTTAAGGTATTATCTACTCTATCTTTATTGGTCCAATATTTTATCAGAAGTTGGCAGATTCAAGACGTGGGAACTAAAATGTCCTTCGATAGATGAATGGATAAAGAAGTTGTGGTATATATACACAATGGAATACTATTCGGCAGTAAGAAAAGATGAAATAGGACCATTTGTGACAACATGGATGGATCTTGAGATTATAATGCTAAGCGAAGTAAGTCAGACAGAAAAAGCAGAGAACCATATGATTTCACAGATATGTGGTATATGAACCAAAAACAACAAAAGAACAAGACAAAACAATGAGAAACAAAAACTCATAGACACAGTTTAGTGGTTACCAGAGGGTAAAGGGGGGCGGGGGGTGGTAGATGAGGGTAAAAGGGATCAAATATATGGTGATAGAAGGAGAACTGACTCTGGGTGGTGAACACACAATGGGATTTATAGATGATATATTACAGAATTGTACACCTGAAATCTATGTAACTTTACTAACAGTTGTCACCTCAATAAACTTTTTTAAAAAATTTATTGGGGTGACAATTGTTAGTAAAATTACATAGATTTCAGGTGTACAATTCTGTATTACATCATCTATAAATCCCATTGTGTGTTCACCACAATAAATTTTAATTTAAAAAAAAAAAGAAGAAGAAGTTGGCAGATTTGTTTTTTTCTGTGAAGGGACAGGTAGTAAATATTTTAGGCTTTACAAACCACATCATGTCTTTGTGGCATAAACTTTGTTTTTCATTTTTGTTTTATAAACATTTAAAATACAAAAAAACCCACACATTCTTAGCTTTAGGGCCAAAGACAAGCTGTTGGCAGGACTTGGTCCGTGAGCTGTAGCTTGCTGGGCCCTTGTTAGGTAATACATCCACGCTTAATCACTTGAAAAATTGTCAGTTGTTGTTATCACCATCTGGTCAACATCTTTGCAGCTCATCTCTTGCCAGTGAAGAGAAACTTATTCTTTCCCAAAGAAATCCAGACATACTACAACCACTTACAAAATTCATGGACTAGTACCCACAAAATGGTTGTTGTATAACTGCATACAAAGTACATCATCTATATTAATGTAGACTCATTCAATGTATGCAGTACTTTACATGGCCCTAAGTGTTATCCTGATAGAATTATTTCAGGTTGTGACTTAAGCAGCATATATTCTAGATTCCAGACACATTAATTAATGCAGTTTAAGATGTTGGTAACTTCCTAAAAACACTCACATTAAGATTAACATTACCTAAAACCCCTAAGTTTCTTTTACACAGCAGCTCATTCTTACTTGAAATCACTTTCTCTAGGATCAAAATTACATTGACCAAAGAGCAGCAGGTCTTTGTCTGAAATCCCGTGCATATTAGGAACTGCAGACACAAACAGTGAAAGCCACAAATTGGTGGTAGACTGCCTTCTGTGTAAAATAGGGTATAAGGTATGGAAATACATTTTTTTAAAGAATTAGAGTAAAGCAGTTTTGTCATAAACTAAGGATGGTTATCTTTGAATGAGTAAGAGACAAATTAAGGGGGACTAGGAAAGTTGTAGAAGGTTTGCGGAAAAGGAATCCTGAGAAAGGAAATTTTATATGTGGTTAAACTGAGTAAGACTGTCATAAATCTCATCAAGTAAGCGAATTCAAAACATCAAAAGTAAATTAGTGCAAACTTAGAGGTTGGTTTCGCTTTTAAAAATACTTGCTATTTTATTATGGGGAATGGTCTAACTCAGCCCCCCAATGCACAGTTGATCAAGGTTTGACCGCTATACGACCTTCCTAGGGTGGTGATAAAGAGCAGTCCACCATTCTGCTCCATGGCGGCAAGCATGAACATGGTTACAAGACATCATAGCCCTTAAAGAAAGCCCGCCACTTTCAAAAATCCCGCCTTTCCATGCGCGCCCGCTTTGTCTCCAGCTTCTAAAAGTGGCCAAACAGTGGCAGCTGAGTCAGCTCAGAGGACCTTCCTCTCCTATGTGATACCTCCTTTGTGCTGGAGCATAAACCTAGTACAATTCGTCTGGAAATTTCCCCGGGGTTTCCTCTCTATGTTTATCTTGGGAAACCCTAGAACCTCAATGCTGGTATCCCTACCACTGATCCACGTTGGATACAAACGATGTTGATCAGCCCAAGCCAGAACATTACAAGAGCTGCATTCTGGTTGGGTGAAGGAAGGGAGAACCCAAACAAAAAAGTTGTAATAAGCTTCAGCAGCGTCCAAATGAAAACTTGTCTGAATTCCTAGAGTGTATCTTTGAGCCTTATGGCCAATATACTGATGTGGACCCAGAGGCCCCTGAAAGTTTCAAGGTCATGAACATGACTTACTGGGCAGAGTGCCCCTGATACCCAAAGAAAGCTTCAAAATGTTGAGGGTGCCTCTGGCATGCCTAGGTCCCAGCTGATGGAGATTGCCTGTAAGGTTTTCAATAGCAGAGAACAGGCCTGGTAAAAACAGGTAAAAAACGACGAAAGATGAAGCAACAGGCTGATTTGCTGGCTGCGGCTCTGACCACCAGAGGGCGTCAGGAAACAACCAATAAGGTAAGGCCCCCTGAAAACAAGGGACCTGCCCCCAAAGCTGGCCCTAAACAGTGTGCTTACTACCAGCAAGAGGGTCACTGGACAAAAGAATGTAAAGAGTAAACAAAGAACAGGACAAAGAGAAATGAGGAGCATCACAGATGCCCCAATTAACCCAGAGTGACCAGGAGTGACAGGGCCCAGGGGCTCCGATCAACTCCACTGGCTCCTTCAACATCACCGTCGTGGAACCCCGGTCACTCTAACGGTGGGAAAGAAATTAACAGACTTTTTGATCCACACTGAAGCCACATATTCTGTATTAAATACTAGGTTGACTAAACTCTCCTCCGAAACAATGCTCAGGACTGCAGTGTGACGGGCGTCACTACAAAAGCCATTTCTCTGGCCATTAGATTGCCAGATGGGAAGAACAAACCTTCAACATCGCTTCTTGGTGTACGTCGGAATGCCCAGTGCCACTTTTAGGACGGGACTTAGCGACTATACTAAATGCCACAATCCCTTTGCCCCCGCCATATCAGCATTAAGGTACCTCGGGAAGAAGCTTGTGCTTCACGGCAGCATTACTGGCTTTAGCCCAGAAAGAACTTCTGGCTGAGGTCCCCAAAGAAATCCTGCAAGAAGTAAGTCTGGAAGTATGGACAAAGGGCAGGCCTCGGAAGCTAAGAACCGCAACCCTCATCCAAATATGATTGTGGGCAGGCGTAACCGTCCCTCCTCTAAAACAATACCCTGTACAAGACTACCGGTCCTTCAGCCCGGAGGCCGAACTACTGGCCCTGACCTGAGCCTTGCACCTGAGAAAAGGTAAGAGAGTCAACGTCTACCCCGACTGCAAACAGGCATTTACTGTGGTACACGTTCACAGGGCTATTTGAAAGGAAAGAGGGCTCTTAACATCAGGAGGTAAAGAAATTAAACATACCCAAGAGATATTAAATCTCCTAAAAGCAGTAATGGAATCTGAGGAGGTTACCGTTATGCATTGTCCAGGCCACCAGAAGGCAGAGAGCTTAATCTCCCAAGGGAACCATAAAGCAGATCAGGCTTCCACACTGGCCGCCTGAACAAAAACCCCGGCATCCCTGAGGGCAGCTCTTATTCGACACAGACTGAAAACTGGCCCAGCCTGCAAATTTTTGAGAGGACCCAGAAAGAGCAAAGGAGTAGGGCTTCACCACACTCCAGAAAGATGCAGAGATAAGCAATGAAGAGGGAATCCTGATTCCTCAACACCTAATGGAAGAGTCAATTCTATCCACCAGAGCAGTCATTATGGACAGGATGCCACACTCCAATAGATACAAAAATATATTACTGAGCCACATATGCAGAGGACTATTCAAAAGGTGATTCAAAAATGTACCATCTGTGCCAGAAATAATCCAAAGATGAGACCCCCCCTCCCCCCAGAAGTCAAAGGAATACAAAGCTAGCTGAGGACTAGGCCCAGGATAAGACTGGCAAGCTGACTTCACGGGGATGTCCCAAACGACTGGAAATGACCTGTACCTACTAGTATTCGTAGATACCTTGACAGGATGGGTTGAAGCATGACCATGCAGATCAGAAAGGGCATCAGAAGTAATCTTGTATTAAAAGAAATCCTTCCTAGATTTGGATAGTCTTTTTCTCCCCAAAGTGACAGGGCCTTTATCGCCAAAGCAACCCAGGAAGTCTCTAGACTCAGGAATACAGTGGAAACCCACATTTCTTGGACACTACAGTCCACTGGAAATATAGAAAAGATGAACCACAGTTTACAGAAAACCACTGCCAAAATTTGTCAAGAGACCAATTTAAAATGGGGCAAGGTACTGCTCATGGCAGTGGCCTCCGGAAGCAGGATTCAGCTGAGTCTATGAAATATTATACGGGAGTCCCTTCTTATGTCTTGGTGAAAACACTGGGGGGAAAGAGGACCTAAGGGTCAAAGAACTAGACACTAAAGTATGGACAGTCTTTGGGGTTTAACTGCTCTTCATAAGTTTGCTTCTGACAGGATGAAGTACCCTACAGATGTCCCCTTAGACCATTGCAATCCTAGAGACTGGGTACTTTCAAAATCCTGGAAAAATAAATATCTTGATGATCAGCTTGAACCTAAATATAGATTGGACCCTATCAGATTCTACTAAAGCTCATTCCTCTGTTAAACCAGAAGGAATCCGGCGCTGGATCTACCACTCCCAAGTTAAGCCGGCTCCAGATTCACGCCTTCCACCTGAGTGATGAGTGACAACGCCATCAGGAAGCACCGCGCAACAACCTGAGTAGTAGGAACCCATCTCAGATTACAGGATACTCATCGGCAGGAAAACATCTGAAAACACGGGCTTACCCACCCACTGGATACATTCCAGAATAAGTGTCTGTGTTCTAATCTCTAATTTTTTCCTGTTGTTTCAATTTCCATAGGGTTTCTTAGAGCATCAGCTCACCCGTTCTCCGGATTGGCACCAATCTCCATAAACTAATTCTTTTCTCCACTGCAGGCTCCTGCTCGTACATTTCTCCCAGTCTGTGCGTGCAGGCACATGAACTCTTGCTCAGCTCAGGAACAACTCTCCCCATCATCATGACATCTGTATATCTGATGTTTTCTTAAGTTCACTAATAAAAGTACAGAATAGACAGGAGTGAAGACAGAGCCACGTGATGGTCACTAAACATCACCTCTGAGTCAGCCAAAGATTCTAGCTTCAGAATGTAAATTAGTGAATCGATACCTAACTGTACTACCACCCAATCCATACTTCTGCATTTCCTTTCCAAGGCTACCAATCAAACAGTGACAAATGCCTATGTACCTCATTTCCCCAATTCATTCGTCTATGTAGAAGCTGATTCTTTGCTAACTCAAGCATACTTTCATTTGGACAGTTTCTTAACACTGAGTCTTCCTTGCCCCTCACTTCATTCACCTCCATGATTAAATAAATATTATCTTTTCAAATATTTGCACTCCAAGGCCAAAAACCATATTTGTATGCATAAGCATTCTTAAACGGTAGTTCTATCATTCCCAAGAAGGTGAAAATTGTTTCTGGGGGTGGGGTGGGGAGGGGAGCAAAAATAATCTTAAAAATATTAAAATGGTTGTGGCCCCTCACACGCCACAGTCTACAAACAGATAACTGTAAACCTACGGTATTAAAATTTCATACAGGGGTTGGGATGACTAGGAATAATGTTTAAAAAGGCTAGGCTTGCTAGGCTGAGTCGGGTGATAATGAAAATAAGGTTGAGAAACCCTGATGTAAAGTAGCCCTGCTTCTGGCTTATAAGAGCATCACTGTTTATATTCATAATGCAGAGACCAGGCCGAGTCTACCCACCTAGAAGCCGCTATTGACATGAAAGGTAATGTCCACCCTTTCTTAATTGTGCTCTTAGAGGTTTCTAAAAAACCTTACTACGTACATTTTTTTCTCTATTCTTGCTGTTTTAGATCTCTCTACTAGAGCCTTTTGTAGTGTAGACCATCTCCCTTGATAAATACACTCCTCCTTGGCTCTTCATCCGATTATCATGCTTTTCTCTCACTTGGACTTGCTAGGCTGGCTGGGAAAGAACTCTTAAGCAGCAGCTCATTTTGACTTGCTGTCACTTTCTCTAGGATCAAAAATACATTTGCCAAAAAGCAGCAGCAGGTCTTTGTCTGAAATCCCTGCATCTTAAGAACTGAAAACAGATAGAGTGAAAGCCACAAATTGCTGGTATGCTGCCTTCCGTGTAATTTGAACAATCAGAGTATTAGTGATTTTGAGAAAAAGTTTTCTGCATAAGTAGAAGATGTGTGATCCAGGGATTCTGTCTGCAGCTAAATATATCTTAGGGCACTCGTGTTCAAAGTGCGGTCCACAGTAAGATAAAGACAGAAATTAAGAGGAAATGTTTAGAAATTCTAGCGATTTGACTTTGCTGAGGCATTTTCAGTGTGTTTTATAAAAGCATCAATCCATGACAGATGCGTGATCCTTTGTTATACAGTTTGACACCAGGAGACAAGAACATGAATGCACATAGCTGCACTGTTTGGGGTAGCAAGAAAACTAGGTACAACCCAAATGTCCAATAACAAAATGGAGAAATTTGGCATCTTTGTGCCATGAAATACAACAGTGAAAGTGAAGGCACTACAGACACATGACTGAATCCCGGAAACAGGTTAAATGAGAAAAGCAAGTCACAGAAAAATGCACAGAGCATCACATTATACATGTGAAATATACATTAAAATAACCTCTTAGGAATATAAATATATGGGAAACGAAAGAAATTCAGGATGGTGAACAACCCTAGGGGAGAAGAGAAGGCAATGGATCTGAATGGCACACGTACAGGGACCTTTCAGAGTTATCGGTAATGGTCCAAGTTAATGGTAATGGTGGGTAGATGGTGTGTGTTATCCTTAGTCTCTACAGTTCATGCATATTTTGTAAGTATTCAGCTTTAATAAATTAAGAATTTAGGAAGGTGAAAAAAGTAGAGGTACTGACTAGACAAAACTTTCCAGAAATTGTGCTGCAAGTAGCAAGAATGAAATGGAGCAATATTTGGAAAACAATGTGGGATAATACTTTTCTTGTTAACATGGTAGGTTCTCGAGTTTATACTTAATAGGACTGATCCAAGACAGTAAGAACTAATGATATAGCACAGAATGAGAGATACCCAAAGGAGCAAAATCCTCAATGAAAATATAGCCTAATGTCTCTATAATATTAGCTGTAAGATAAAAATTTAAACCAGGAAGCAGTAATAAAGTATTAGCCATTATTTATCAAATTATACCTGTGAATCACTAGTTATTCCTCAGTCATCTGGACTATTTATAGGGAGAAAAAGGGATCAATTTAGTTTACATATATATCAAAACTGTGAAATGTAAAATTAATTCTAATTTTCACAGAAATAACATCATCTTAATAACCATTGTATCCTTAAAAGCTGGGTAGGTGCCTTAAGGCCTGCATTCTTCTATAGGAGTACAAATCATCTTAGCTAAAGCATTTTCATGTCGTTCGAATATTATTATTTATATCTGTTCAGTTTGCATTCTTTTCATTGTGTTGTATTATATCCCCCATCAAAAAAATAAGTGGCTCAAAATTGGTTTTCTAAAGTTTACAGTGTTCATAAAAATAGTAACATAAATAACTTAGAACAAGACTCTAGTGCAAACAGAATACAAAGCTGGGTGTGATAGCACCACACAGACTCATAAAAACAAAAATATGACTAGGATGTACAACAGTGACTATCTAAAAGTTGGATTTTTCTTTGAAGACTTGCAATTAATTCACCCTATATTCTTCTAAAAGTTGTTTACTTTGATGGGAAGCCATGGAAAACTTTTATGACATATTCAAATGAAGCATAAAAAAACTTTTTGGTGAACCAATGCAATTTCTCTAGAACAAGCACATAATGATTTCTTACACAAAACTGAAGATTTCTGTTCCTACAACAGAAGAGACAAAATCTATAGAGGTTATCATTCAGCTTCTGTGTCCATAGCAAAAGCATATAAAAAAGATAAACTGTTGCCGAGAGATTGTAAAACTAGCCAGACAGATGATAAACATTCTGCTGGAAGAGAGAACAAGTCAAATAATTTCCAAAATATATTTACCATATGACACCTTGGGATAGCACAGAATTGAAACGGCATATAATGTAAAAAGAGTAATCGCTCCCATTTTCATACAGCAGGTATTTTACTTTATTGCTGGATAAATGCACTCACGTGCTGAGTCCAAATCAGCTCTTGTTGTATGTACAATACATCTGAGGAACAATGGTAAACAACTTTTTATGTGTTTCTCACTGAAAAAGCCTATTACAGACGATGATTCCCCCTCCCTATTTAGTGATTATTTTGTGAACTATGATCGAGACTGAAATATGTGTATTGGAATCAGTTGTGAGAGAATCAGTTTATCTGTACAGCAAGGAAAAGCCTTGCTAAACAGTAAGACTATCTCGTAACTGCAAATCTACATGCCACTTTATTCACAGAAAACAGCTGGTAGTTAAAACACAAGTTTGTATGCATGACTTGGTGTTAAAGAAATGGCATAAAGGTAAATGCACTTATTTTTGGCATGCAGTATATAGTATCTTTTCAGTGTTGAGGAAAAATGGAACAAATATAAAATATAAACATAGCAAATACAGAAGTATTTTCTTCAATAAAAAGCCAAGAACTTTTATTTCTCACACTTTTAAGTATGACCATTAACTTAGCTACTGACACAACCTTGAAGATAATGTTCTTTAAAATTCTAGGGTCCATGTTGCATTTGACTATTCAGCACAAAGAGCCAAGCCCCACCTCCCCCCCCCCAAAAAAAAAAAAAAAAAAAACACTTGCAGTCTTCCCTCATAAATTATAATTTTGCTTGGATTTTCTAACTTAAGAGAAATAGAAAAAGAAAAAAGAGTTTGGTTGGATATAGAATGAATCTACAACGCACAACCTATTTGCTCAGTTTAAGAAACACTGGTAGAAGCATTCATTCCCCTTCTATAACAGCAGGTGAGAGCTCTTTTAAAATCTTACTTCCAAGTAGAAAGTATATACACTGTTTCCAAGTCAGTAAAACTTTAGGCATCTAAACTTTTAATAATTTAATGTCAGAATAAACAATTTAAATATAGCTAAATTTAGAATCAGTAAAAATTTACAGTGAATAGTATGTTCTCGACATGGTTCTGTTACTTACACTGTAAAATCATTTAATGAACATATGAAATTTTAATTTGCTGTTTTTAAGAGCTTCCATTATTTGTTTCCTTCTAAGCTCACATTATAACACAACGTCAAAAATTCTTACATAGTTTCACACACTGTGATTATCTGTTCAAAAGTAATTTTAAAAACAGCATTTCCTCTAAGCAACATGAGGTATATACTCTATTTTTTTAAAAAAAACTTTTTCAGTTGATTTGATAAAGTGAACCAAAGAGTGAGCCTTTATATAAATTCAGCTTTTCTTTGCGGTTAAAAGTTGAATCCTGATCAAAGTTTCTGTTTGAATGTTTGTAAGTCCAACATGCTTTACAGAACTCTACAAAACCACCAGTACCACAGTGAGACATCAGCAGCACAACCAGGAGATGTTATCAGCTTCAATTACGTCAATGAGGTTTTATTTCATTGTTCCCTATGCAGCCAAAAAGAAAAACATATATGTGTCTTCAAATCAAACTCACAGAGCTATTATATTTACGTGAAATTTAAAAGAATGTTATGCTACAACTGTTACAACATCCTTCGTTCTCACATTTCTTGATATTTTATCTGTGCTTCATGTACAAATCTATGCTAATGAAACTGATTGAATGTCAGTATTTCCGACTTTTTCTGTTTCTTTGCCTTACAGCTTAGACTCAAGGAAGAAAAACACTTAACTCTTTGATTGTGTGCAATGAACATAAACCATAAACACAGCCAAGAAGTTAAACTAAAACTGTGCTTTCCAATAGTCTAAAGTACAAAAATAGTCACCTTGACCCTGTACGGCAAAAGAAGGGCTCCAGTAAGAAAAACTGAGAAGCGGAAAAAAAGGTGGTAGGGAAGGGGGGCTGGAGGCGATTGGGAGACTAGTATTATGACTTAGGAACCACAGTAGTACCTCCACCCCTTATCCATGGTTTTGCTTTCCGTGGTTTCAGTTACCTGTGGTTGACTGTGGTCTGAAACTATTAAATAGAAAATTCCAGAGATAAACAATTCATAGGTTTTAAACAGCACGCCGTTCTGAGTAGCATGATAAAATCTCATGCCTGCCTGCTGGGGACATGAATCATCCCTGTGTCCAGCGTATCCACACTGTATGTACCACGTGCCCGTTAGTCACTCACTAGACTTTTGGTTATCAGATCAACCGTCGCAGTGCTTATTTTCAAGTAATACTTATTTTACTCAATGTCACAACAACCTACTGTAATGATAGTTATGTGAATTGCAATATGTTGTTGTAATTGTTCTATTGCACTATTAGTTATTGTTAATCTCTCTATGCCTAGTTTATTAAACTTTATCACAGGTATGTATATATAGGGAAAAACATAGTGTACGAGGTCTGACAATTAAGTTTGAGAACTTATTGCAACAATGTTGCTAACCATTTTTTGTATCAAAGGGATTATTCATTATGAATTTGTACCAACTGGACAAACAGTTAACCAAGTTTACTATTTGAAAGTTCTGAAAAAGCTGCGTGAAAAAGTCAGACAACTTGAACTTTTCTCCAACAATTCATGGCTCTTGCATCACGACAATGCACCAGTTCACAGGACACTGTCCATGAGGGAGTTTTTAGCCAGTAAACAAATAACTGTATTGGAACTCCCTCCCTACTCACCTGATCTAGTCCCCAATGACTTCTTTCTTTACCCGAAGATAAAGGAAATATTGAAAGGAAGACATTTTGATGACATTCAGGACATCAAGGGTAATACGATGACAGCTCTGATGGCCATTCCAGAAAAAGAGTTCCAAAATTGCTTTGGAGGGTGGACTAGGCGCTGGCATCGGTGCATAGCTTCACAAAGGGAGTACTTTGAAGGTGACCATGGTGATATTCAGCAATGACGTGTGTAACACTTTTTCTAGGGTGAGCTCGCGAACTTAATTGTCAGACCTCATATATATTCTGTGGAAAGTGCCAAAAATAACTATAGAAAATGGTATTGTAAACCTTTATAAATATAATTTCTATTTCCCTCCTACTTTGAATAATTTTAAACTACAGTATAATTTTTAGTATAATTTAAGTAAGAGATTAAATTTATAATAGCTAATATTTAAAAGAGCTTACTAAAACACTTGACTACTTCAGGATTACATAAGGAATATCCTAATAAATATTCTAGAATGCTAAGTATGCTTTATGAACAAGACCAAAGGAGAAAAAGAGTCTCCTCAATTCAGTAATAGGAATATGCTGTAAACTTGACTCCAGGTCTGGAAAGAAAACTAGATGACACACCAAGGTCCTTCCTGGGGAGATCTGAGATAAACCTAAAACGATGTTCTTATGACTACAAATCTAAGACACTCCCATCTATACATACAGTAACTCAGGTAGACTGAGGCTAGAGCCCAGGTTCTCAAACACCATATTTATAATGCCTCTCACCCACTCCGGACTCAGAGGAGGCTGCCTTGCTTTCTTCCACCAGTCAGCTCCATAAGGCTCATACAACTAAATGATCCACAAATAGCACCAATATTCAAGAAAAACAAAGGAACTAGCTGGCCATAGGCAGGCATGCCCTCTGCCTAACAAGCAAATGCAACATACATTTTCTTCTCTGATTGTCCTTTGTAATTTAACTGGGGGCAGAAAAATTATAGTATAGATTTAAGTATGACGGCTCCACCAAAGACAGGCTTACCAATATATTATTTAGATATATGTATTGAGTTAATATTTAAAAATAACACGTGAAAATTCTCTGCTGGAAGTCCTTTTGTTTAGGAATTCCACTCTTACGCTCTTTTGTTGTCTCTAGGACTCTAATGTGTGTACACAGACACATGACCTTTGTATTCCCAAATAGCACAGTGGAGAACGCTAATGGTATTTAACCACGGGAAGAGATTCTAAGTCTACTTCATCATCAATCTGTAATCTGTGCTCCACAAGGAGTGCTTAGGGTTAATACTCTTCTAGGGAAAAGCTAGGAATTCCCTACATGGCTCAGCTCTGCAGTCTGCCCACCCTACCCTGCCTTTGATCATTAGAACTCTTGGTGCCAGCTAATGCGTCCACTCCCATTCTGAGCTCTGAAGTTTCCTATTTTCAAACGTGGTTTCTGTCCAAGCCATCTTTGGACAGAGGTTGGAAAGTACTGTAGATAATATCTAAATATTGTTTGTGTCATGAATTTGAAAGAGAACAAATGGTGACGGTAACTCCTTTAACCCTTTACACGTTTTTCAGTGTCCTCGAACTTCTGTCTCTGCAACTAAAGTTAAAACCTTAGTTTAAAAGGAGGAGTCACTGTCAAGTCTGGCAAACCATAGGCAATAGGAAAGAATGGAAACTTGTGTGTTTACTATGTGCAGCACGCTGTTGGGGGTTTTATATACATTACACCCAACCTTCATATTCATCCTGTGAGATCAGGATTATTTTTTATATATCATGAAATTCAATTAAGTAACTGTCAAATGAATAAAGGGCTCATTTAAAAAAATTTTCTCTTCTTCCTCATATCAAGCTAGACATTTCTGATTTTCTCTCATCACCATATTTTCACATTTTTATCATATCAAGCATGGATCACTTTCAACAGCCTCCAATAAATGTTCCTCTTTTACAATTACATTTACCTTATACCAAAAAATCAATTTTCAAAGCCATTTGTATCATGTTGTTCTCCTGTTACAGAGTATATTTGAGCTGAAGGGAGTTTAGAAGTCAACAATTCCAATGTTCTCATTATATACATAAAATAAGGACCTGAGTAATTATGTGATTTTCCTCCTCTTTCTCACCTCTATGCCTAATACCACACACCTAAGAAAATCTACCTGTAGGCAGACATTCAAGTAAGAAAAAGGAACCATTTGCTTTTAAGTGAGAGAAGCCTCTGCAAAGAAAATACAAACATCTCTCTGATTCTCTTTTATAATTCTATCAACTCATCTATCCAACCAAACAAATCTGATTATCTCTCCAAACCAATGGGGGGCGGAGGGTGTTAAGGGGGAACACCTAGCAATAAAAATCTGCTTACCAACTTTCTATATCTGATTTAAAGGGTATTTTGTATTCCTTGGTTCCTATTTTCTACTTCCTATTTGTTAATCTCAGTCAATGTATGTGAGCTCTTAAAACACAAGAAATACTTAAAGGACACAATGGCAGTATTCTTTAAATAACAAAGCTTTTTAAAAGGAGCAACTGCAAGTTGTTACTTAGAAAGTAACAATCAGAAATTATTCAGTATCGACAAGCACATTATCAATGTGGTAAAGATTCGGGACCATAAATACAGAACTCTGATTCTACCAAATGACTGTATCTCTAAAGCATAAAACACACTTCATACAAAACAGAACTATTACAGGAAAGCCGCACAAGTATCTTTAAGAAAATTTTGTTATCACTTGTGTGAAATTAAACAACTTTTCATGGATAAATTCCCCCCCCCCCCTTCTTCCACCTCCTCACCCCACTCCAGTTCAAGGCGTTGTTTCTCAGTAGGACACAGCTCCCTGGCCCATGCTGGTATTATGAGCCTTGCCCTAAAATTTTAAATATTTAATAGAGATACATTTACTAGTTTCTTGCCTGCCTTTATTTTAAAACTGAATATTAAATCCAAGAGATATAGACAGGAATTTTCATGGGCCGGCCGGGTGGCTCAGGTGGTTGGAGCGCCGTGCTCCTAACACTGAGGTCGCCAGTTTGAGTCCCACATAGGCCAGTGAGCTGCGCCCTCTACAACTAAGATTGTGAACAACAGCTCTCCCTGGAGCTGGGCTGCCATGAGCAGCCGGAGGTTGGCGTGGGCTGCTGTGGGCTGCTGTGAGCTGCTGTGAGCTGCCGCGAGCTGCCGCAGGCGGCATGGGATGCTGTGTACAACTGTGCTCTTTTGGCAAGAGCTGCGGTGACCAACTGTTTCAGCTGCGGGGAGCGCAAGGCTCACAGTACCAGCGTGTGCCAGGGAGCTGTGTCCTACACAACTAGATTGAGAAACAATGGTTGAACCAGAGTGGGGATGGGGGAGAGGGCCGGGGGAGGTGGAAGGGGAAAAAAAAGAAAATTTTCATAAAAGCATCACAGTAGATTTGAATTAACCAAGAAAAACTTAAAAATCAATGTACACTAACGAAACTATTCTTTTTTCTATTTAAAATTAAAATTCACCATTTTGTATTTGCCATTTTTATTGGTCAGACAGGAAATATTCAAGTTGCCAGCAGTATCTGTTTGACACTGCTGGGCATTAGTTGAGTAAATAAGTTTTGTCATGGTAACTGAGCTTAAAATTAAGCAAACAAAGGTACTAGCCCCATAGCAACTTGATTTGCAAATAAAAAAAGAGACCTTCTAGTGTGTTAAAAAAATCAGATTATTACAGGGATTATTACAGTATTCTAAATTTATGGGGGGGCAGTACTAAAAGATTTGTTTTGCATAAGCAAAATGACTTTTTTCAATACATTTTAAATATAAATTTAAGACAAGATTTTGAGAAAAGCTTTACATGTAGAATACTACTAAACACTAATTTTCCATATATAAAACAGTAAAAATCTGGGAATTATTTAACACAAATTAACTATTATAATGTGATATGGATCAACTAAAGAAACTGACAAACCAAAGTAAGCTTCAAGTAACTTGCAGAGAGCCTATCTGTAAAGATTAATAAAAAGAAACCTCATTTAAAATGAAGTCAGGAGGCCAGAAGGGGGAGCTCTCACGCTCTACATGGACCAAGGAGCCCAACAGGAAGAACTGTTTAGAATAGCTCTCCCAAATTCCTCTTCTCTATAAAAGAGCTTTCTCGCGTTTGTTTCTAGGAACTTGTGCATTAGACCATGTGGCCCGAATTGTAATTCTTTGTTGTTACACAATAAACCCATTTTTGCTGGAGAAATAGCTAGCTGTTCAAGGTCAACATATCCAAACTGAGAAAAATTACTAAGTGTTCCACATCTTAAATTCCCAAACATTAAACTTTCTGATAGTCTGTACAAATGGCAGTTACCATTAGTAGCTCCAACTGGCATAGAAAAGGAAACCAGAGAGTTATATTAAGGTCTATCAATGATCAATATATTAGTAGAATTTTTAAAATACTTCTACTTTTAACTCAATAGTCTCCCCCCCCCCCAAATTAATGGCTGCTCATTCATCAGGGGACAAATCCTCAGTCTAGTGTTTTCCTAAAATCAATGAGTCCAGCATAGTGATAGGTTTGCTGATTATTAACTACAAAACTATTAAAAAATAAACTAGCTTAGCTTTCTTGGTATGCTGAGTATGAATGAAGATCACTAAACAGACCATTAGGCTGGTAATATGTATGTCAGTATAGGCACTGTTTACTAATTCACCAATTATTCATATAAATCAGATGCAAATTATGCGCCCCTTCAGCCTCCAGGAGGACAAGGTCTGATTTGTTCCTAACTGTGATCCCAGCATGTTGGAAAGTGAGTACCTAGCACATAACAGTTGCTTAATAACTACTTGTAGAATGAATTAATCTATTACGAGCAACTGTCACACTTTATAAATTTGAAATTTTAGTTACGGAGTCTACTGATACTACAAAAAATAGCTAATATTTATTGAGAGCATACTATATGCTGTTATCTCACTTAAGATCTATGGTTGTCCTCATTTTTACAGTTTAACTATGGCTAAGAGAGACTAAGTAACTTGCCCAAGTTTACATGGCAAGTGAATGGCAGAACCAGAATTCAAACTGTGGTCTTTCTAACTATAAAATCTGTAATTCTAATGAGAACGTTATACTAAAATAGTCACAATTTATTATGCTGAGGATCTCTACTACATAAGTCTCTTTCAACCTATAGAAAAGACCAGTTTACAAAAATACAAAAATAAATAATTGCTATACATTATTTGCCTTCCTGGCTTTTAGTACATGGCCTCCTGCTGAAGTTGAGTTCTTAACCAACCACTTAAAACATCTGCTTCTATTAGAGAGTAGAACAACTTTATGCAATGAAAGAAGTGGCCTACCAATTTAGAATACTTAGGCTGAACTACCTCTGTTCCAGGTGCCAGTGTAGGAAAGAACGCACTGTTTTAAATTTGTTGTGAAGGTCAAATAAGAATGTACCTTGTAAAATGTAAAGTACTATAACAATGCTCATAAAATGATATTTTATATGTTGATATGCTAATGTATACTTGTATAAATAATCTTGTTCCCTGTCCTGAACATTCTCCATTGGTCCCTTCAGATCCATTCTCCAAATGGCAGTTTTCTCTGGGAGGCTGACCTTTTTGGACAACATCTAAAAGTTATTTGTCACCTGGCTTTTGGTGGGGGACTATAGGAAATACCAGCAGGAGGGCAGAGGAGAATGAGGTTGAGAAGAATGAGGTTGAGGATTTATAGGTGTGGGTATCAACTCCTACAGGTTGACAGTGGCTGGATTCCTCCACTGAAAACTACAGCTCCTGTTGCAGACCATCTCCTATAGCTTCTACAGATACCTCTTGTCTCTTTAGTCCTTGGGTGGTAATAAGGGTTATTGACCTTACCTCTCTTCACTTTTATAAACAGTCCATTATTAAATGATCCTCAGTTACTCCATTTTAGTACGTCATTTGTTTTTTACAGAACGTTGGCTGATAACACTACCCAACTAGATTACAATGTCTCTTGATATAGAGATTATTTCTCATATTTCTTTATCATCCTTAGCACCCAGCATAAACAGTTGCATATAAATATACTAGAAAGGACACCAGATAGAAAAGCATATCTTAGTTCTATTTTCATTTCTACCAACGACTAGCTTCCACTCAACCTTGGATTCTTAATTGTAAAATAAGGAATAGGATTAAGATGGAATAGGATTAAGATGGATTAAATGGTCATCTAGTCTATTCTAGGAATGATGTAGAATTAGTTTTTCTCAGCTGATAGTTCAAACCCCACCAATAGAGATTTCTTTCTTTGTTTGATAAACATGGGATCACTTAAAAACAAATAATTGTTTAGCTCAGTCTTGGCAAACTTTTTACATAAAGGACTAGAGATTAAATATTTTAGGCTTTGTAGACCAAGAAGCAAAATCAAAGTACCTACTCTGTAGGTATTTCTATAACAAAAGACAAACATATTTCCACAGTTTTATTGACAAAATAAATAATAGTTTAAATACAATAATACTATAAATTTTTATAAATAAGGTTTGCCAACGAGAAGAATAGAATTATTTTGGGAGGAGAGCATTTCATTAAATTGGGACTCAAAGTTGGTGTTCTCTGTTGTCAAAATCAATGTTCATTTGTTAATGCTTATCCGTAACAAGATTTTACAGGTCTCACCTTTGAAAGTGTCTTTTCATACAGATAGGTACTGCCAAATATTGATACAACTCTACAAGCATATGATTTTAATTGAGCATATTCATCCTTTGAAAGGTATTTATAGAATTATATTAGATTCTTCTCTAGGTATTTGCGTTTTAGCATGTCATTATATTGCAGGTAATCCATTCCAACTGAAGGTTACTTGGAAATACCTTGACTGTGCAGTTCAATGAATTTGACATATGGAAAATCCTTTACGTAAACTGAGTTCTGAAAAACACTGCTAGAACTGTACTTAGATCTAGGAAATATATCTACTGCAAATTTGTGTGGTACTGAAGATCTCACTTCTTGTTTTAACTTTTGTCAACATGTGAGTAAATAAAGCAGCTTGACATTAGTTGTGATTCAAATAACATTCATTGTCATCAAAATGACTTTTACCACAGTATAAATTTTGCATTTAAGCGGGGTTTTTTTTCACATTTTATTAGCTTTTTATTTGTATTTTTGGAGAAGATTTGCAGTTTCACAAGAAACTGATTTTTTTTTCTCTCAAACAATAGAAAAAGGTTTAAAAAAAAGAACACGTGTATTTGGGATATCGGAGGCACTGTTTACAAACATTTTCTCCCATTCAGTTGGTTGCCTCTTTATTTTGTTGATGGTTTATGTTGCTGTGCAGAGCTTTTAAGTTTGATATAGTCCCATTCATTTATTTTAGCTTTTACTTCTCTTGCCTTTGGAGTCAAATTCATAAAATGCTCTTTGAACTCAAGGTCCTTAAGTTTAGTACCTATGTTTTCTTCTATGCAGTTTATTGTTTCAGGGCTTATGCTTAAGTCTTTGATCCATTTTGAATTAATTTTGGTACATGGTGACAGATAGCAGTCCAGTTTCATTCTTTGCACGTGGTTTTCCAATTCTGCCAGCACCATTTATTGAAGAGGCTGTCTTTTCTCCATTGTATGTTTTTTGCTTCTTTGTCAAAAATTATCTGTCCATATTTATGTGGGTTTATTTCTGGGTTTTCAGTTATATTCCATTGGTCTATGTGTCTGTTTTTCTGCCAATACCATGCTGTTTTGATTATTGTAGCCCTGTAGTACAAGCTAAAGTCAGGGAGTGTGATACCTCCAGCATTATTCTTTTTTCTTAGGATGGCTTTGGCTATTGGTGGTCTTTTGTTGTTCCACAAAAATGATCTGATGAGTTTTTGTTCTATTTCTTTAAAAAATGCCATTGGGATTTTGATGGGGATTAAATCTGTATATTGCTTTGGGTAATATGGCCATTTTAACTATGTTGATTCTTCCAATTCATGAGCATGGAATGTCTTTCCATTTCTTTGTGTCTTCTTCAATTTCTTTGAAAAATGTCTTATTGTTTTCAGCATATAGGTCTTTCACATCCTTGGTTAAGTTTATTCCTAGGTATTTTATTCTTTTTGCTGTAATTGCAAAAGGAATTGTTTTTTTTTTATTTCTTTTTTTGAGATTTCATTGTTAGTATATGGGAATGCAATGGACTTTTGTACGTTGATTTTGTAGCCAGCAACTTTACTGTATTTGTTGATTGTTTCTAATAGCTTTTTGGTGGAGTCTATAGGGTTTTCTATATATAGCATCATGTCATCTGCAAAGAGTGATAATTTAACTTCTTCATTCGCAATTTGGATGCCTTTTATTTCTTTCTCTTGCCTGATTGCTCTGGCAAGGACTTCCGACACTATGTTGAAAAGCAGAGGTGATAGGGGACAGCCCTGTCGTGTTCCTGAACATAGAGCAAAGGGCTTCAGTTTTTCACCATTAATTATGATATTAGCTGAGGGTTTGTCATATATGGCCTTTATTATGTTAAGGTATTTTCCTTCTATACCTATTTTATCAAGTGTTTTAATCATAAATGGATGTTGTATCTTGTCAAATGCTTTTTCTGCATCGATTGATACAATCATGTGATTTGTGTCCTTTATTTTGTTTCTGTGACGTATCACGTTGATGGGTTTGCGGATGTGGAACCATCCTTGTGAACATCATCTTCTTGACATGATATTTTTGGAGATTTTGGGAAAAGTGTCTCCCAGATACCCTAGCACAAACCTGAATATTCAGAGATTAGGCTGGTTTGGCATTTATTTCACTACTTGATTTTTCATTTTTTTAAATAAATCTGTAACAATACGCAGAAAATCATGTAGCATGTATTTCATTCCACATCCATAAAGGAAAGGCTAATGAACAACAAATTACCATCATAGCTTTTTTCCTTTTCCTTTTTTTATTTTTTATTCATCATAGCTTTTTTTCTAAGAAAGCAAGTTTCATTGCTGTGCTGGTGTTAGTAACCATTGATTCACACTTGGTATATATATCAAGATCATTATATCTACACAACAAGCACTGCATCTACATCACCTTACCATAATTAATTTAACACACGTTTATTGAAAACTATTATGAGATTTCCTATACCAGGAAACAAAACACACACACACACACTTTCATGATGACTTGCTTTAAAATCATCAAATTAATGTCTTTGGCCCTCACATAAAAGTGATTAGAGCTGTTACACCAGGCTGGACGCTCTCCCTCACTCCTTTATTCCTGTTTAATTTCAAAATATGCAGAATTCATTTTGTTATACTTAATATGACCCCACAACACCACTCTGATTTTCCCTAATCTTCTCTTTACCTTAAATATTTTCCTTTGTGCTACAATGCTGTCCTTTCTCCTTCTTCCTTTTAACTTTTCCTTTACCCATACAACAAAATAATTTACAAATATATACTGAAGAAAACTATACAGATATGTTCTTCATTTTAAAATAGCCTAAGCTGAAATTTTTCTATTTCTCCCTCCAAAGAACTAAATTACTTTTCCCTTATGGTAGTAGTCAGCTGATTTTAGCTGTGATCCAATGTCTCATGGATAAAGAACAAAAAGGGAATAATGGGGACTCTAGGTTCCTAACAAAACACAAATATGTTATATTATCACCACCCCCTAACACTATCATTCCTAATACCTAAGACACAAATAGTTTATCAGATTAGCTATAATCATTGAGTAAGAGTCCCAAGGCAATGAAATAAACGAGAGCAAAAAGGATAGTTGAGAATGTGAAAGTCAATAGACGAGAATAGAATACTACAAAGCTTTTAGAAGAAGAAGGAGAGAGGGATGAGGCAAAAGAAAAGAAGACAGAATGCGGTAGTAGAGCAAAAATGAAAAAATGACAGAAGCCTTTATGTTGCACAAAGACAGAAATACTTAATGAAGGGTCCAGTACTAACCAGAAGCAAGAAAAAAATACAAATAGTGACCTTGTCAGCTCAGAGTTTGTGAAACTCTGAGAAAGTCTGGATATAGTCAAATCTATCTCCTTAAATTTAAGAAAACATTTCAAAATTTTTACTGAAAATACAGCCATGATTCATAGCATAAAACTCAAGGGAGGGAGGAACTTTAAGAGAGCTAGGGAAAGAAATTTAAGTTGACCAATGGATTTAAAAAGGCCAAACCTCAAAATTATCTATGGGTTGCAAAATGCAACAGACAACACAAGGGACTTTTTGGGGGGTGGGGAGGTGGTTAGATTAAACCAAATATATAGGCTTACCTCAGAAGATAGTATAATACCAACAAAGGGAAATCAAAACTCTTTAACTTCTAGATTTTCCTAGTTTTCTGTCAGGGATAGAAGAGGTTTTGAACCAACATTGTAATGCTGTAACTAAAGCCCAAGACAGGTACATCCAATTCCCCTGTCAAGATAAATTAAAATCATAGGAAACTGAGAGAGCTAGCATATGAAGTTATTGGTAACCACTGAAGAATACTAGATACAAACAAACAAATGTAACTGATTTTTAAAAGAGAAGTAAAAGGTAGATTACATAACATGAAAAAGGTGAGTACAGCGGTAATCGTGGCACCCCATGCCATAGCTCCTCAGCCCACTTTAAGTCATAGCTGTGGTAGACTGCTAATATTAACAGAATGCCACTGGAAACATGCATTTGCCCATCTTTCCACTTTTCCATCTCAGGGCTTTCAATGCACCACAATGGCCCACTCAACCTCCTGTGAGCAAGCACAGCCTGAAAATATAGGCAAGTTAACTTCCCCAAATTGAGAGGGGAGGGCAAACGTCAACCAATGAAGGACAAGACAGAAACGTTCTAGTCACCAATCCTTCAGGTAGAAATTCTAGGAGGCATTCTGAACACTGTTAGGACATCCCAGCAGAAAGAAGCCAGCCTCTGCTGTTACAAAACCTCCACAATGCATTCTTATAGTAGCTTTTCCTCCTTCCTGTCTCACCCTTCACCACTGCCTTGGAATCACTTCTTAAATAAACTACCTACACCATGTCCTTGTTGAAGGCTTGACTTTCAAAGGAACCCAAACCAAATAATGAGGCTGATATCAATGGCTCACAAATCAAATTTAAGAAATGATTTATGGGAAATCAGGTGAAAAACCAGTGACCAGAAGTTTATATCAACTCACTAGAAAAGTAAGTGATGATTTTCTTTTTTCCCACTAATTTATTTTTCCAGCTATATTGTGATATAATTGACACATAACATTGTGTAAGTTTATCATGTGAAACATGATTTCATACATGTATATACTGTGAAATGATTACCACAAATTGTCAAAAGCCAAAATCAAAGACTTTTGAAAGCTGCAAAAGTAAAGTAATTCATGAAATAAAAAGGATTTCTAATAAAATTAACAGCCACTTTCTCATCAGAAACCATGGAAGCCAGAAGGCAGTGAAAACTATTTTAAAAACTATCAATCAGGAAGGCGAAACGTGGCTATCCTTCAATATTTAAAGAGAAATTAAGACATTCCAAGATAAACAAAAACTGAGAGAGTTAGTTACTATTAGACATCCTACAAAAAATGCTAAAATAAGTTCTCTAGGCTGAAATGAGAAGGCACTAAACTAAAATATGTAGAAATAAAGAAAAATGGTAAAGGTAACTACATAAGTAAATATAAAGGCTGGTAGTATTGCATTTTTGGTTTGGAAATCATCTTATTTCTATTATTTAAATGTCAAATGGATAAAATAATAATCATAAGAACATTAATAAAAATTAATAATTATAATAAAAAGAAGGCAGGAATGGAGGAACTGAAGAACATAAAAGGTATGAGACATGCAGAAAGCAAATAGTAAAATGGCAGAAGTAACTCCTTCCTTTTCAGTAATTACTTTAAATGTAAAAGGATTAAACTCTAATTAAAAGGCAGAGACAAGCAGAATGGATTAAAAGAAATATGATCCTAGTAGATAGTAGATATACTATCTACAAGTGACTCACTTTAGATCCAAACACAACTGTGTTGAAATTGAAAGGATGGAAAAATATTTTCCATGCAAATAATAAGCACAAGAGCACTAGAGTGGCTATACTAATATCAGACAAAACAGATGTTAAAACAAAAGATTATTACAAGAGACTAAAGACCTTATATATTGATAAAAGGGTCAATCCATCAAGAATAGAAGGAAAACTGGAAAATTCACAAGTATGTAGATATTAAGCAACAGTATTCTTAAACAATCAATGTGTCAAAAATGGAATTACAACTGAAGTTAGAAAATATTTTCAGGCAAATAAAAATGAAAACACAACATACCAAAACCTAAAACAGTTCTCAGAGGGAAATTTATAGCTGTAAATGCTTACATTTAAAAAGAGAGAGGGAAAGATCACAAATCAATAACCTAACTTTACACTTTAAGGAGCAAGGAAAAGAAGAGTAACTTCAACCCCAAAGTACCAGAAAGAAAGAATATAAAATAGAATGCAGATAAATGAAATAGAGAATAGTAAAACAATACAGAGAATCAACAAAGCCAAAAGTCGGTTTCTTGACAAGATAAACAATATTGACAAATCTTTAGTTAGACTGACAGAGAAAAAAACTGGAGGAGATTTGAATTACTACAATCAGAATGGACAGTACCACAGACACGACAAATGAAAAGAATTGTAAGAAAATTGTATAAACAATTTTACGCCAACATATTAAATAACCTAAATGATATGGACAAATTCCTTTAAACACATAAAACTACCAAAAATGACTCAAGAAGAAACAGAAAATTTGAACAGATCTATAACAAGTAAAGAGATTTTGAATCAGTAATCAAAAGCCTCCCAACAATAAAAAGAAGCTCAGAACCAGGGCCTCACTGATTAATTCTACCTAACTTGTGAAAACTTAACACCAATCCTTCTCAAACTTTTCCAAGAAAATAGGAGATGGAACACTTTTTAACTTGTTTTGAGGCCAAAATTATCCTAAGAGCAAACCCGGATAAAAAGATCACAAGAAAAGTATAAATCAATATCCTTATGAATTATACATTATGAAAAAGTAGGATTCATTCCAGGAATGCAAGAGTGGTTTATACATGAAAACCAATCAATATAATACACCACATTAATAGAATGAAAATAACATGATCATATCAATTAATGCAGAAAAGCATTTGACAAAATGCAACACCCTTTCATGATAAAAACACTCAACAAAACCAGGAACAGTAGGAAAGTTTCTCAACGTAATAAAGAACATTTTGAAAAACCTACACACAGCTTAATAGTGAAAAAGAAATCTTTCTCCCTAACATCAGAAACAAGACAAGGATGACAACTTTCACCATATCTACCGGGGTGCCAAAAAAATGTATGCAAGTTGACACTTTGGTCAACGTTTCTCAAACAGTGGTTTGCCATAATCAGACGTGTCTGGATGCTGATGGTAACCACTTTGAGCACCTCTTGTAATTGCAGAAGTCAAACATTACTTGTATTCATTTTTGTTATTGGTATATATCGAGTATTACAATTTTAATGCAGTTTTCCTTTCTTAAAATATGTATACCTTTTTTATTTTGGCACCCTCTGTATTTAACATCGTACTGGGAGTTCTAGCTAGACCAATGAGGAAAGAAAAAGAAATAAAAGGCATCCATATTGGAAAGGAAGAAGTAAAATTATGCTTATGTGCAGATGATATGACCTTATATATAAAAATCCTAAAGAATCCACAAAAAATACTATTAGAGAGGATAAATTTTGCATACAAAAGAATGAAATTGAACCTCATACCATGTACAAAAATTGACTCAATGGATCAAATGTAAGAGCTAAAACTATAAAACTCTTAGAAGAAAACATAGGGGTAAACCTTCATAAACTTGGATTTGGCAGTGGATTCTTAGACATGACACCAAAAGCACAAGCAATAAAAGAAAAAAAAAGACAAAATGGACTTCATCAAAATTAAAACCTTTTGTGCAGAAAAGGACACTAACAAGAAGGTGAAAAGATAACACAGAGAACAGGAGAAAATACTTGCCAATTATTTATCTGATAAGGCTCTGGTTCCCAGAAGACAACCCAATTTAAAAATGGACAAAGGAGTTAATATCCAGAATATATAAAGAACTGCAAATTCAACAACAAATAACCTGATTTTAAAATGAACAAAGGACATGAATAGACATTTCTCCAAATAAGATATACAAATGGCCAATAAGCACATGAAAAGATACTCAACTTCATTAATCATCAGGGAAATACTAATCAAAACCCTAATGAGATACCACTTCACATCCATTCGGGTGGCTATTCTTTTAAAAATAAAAAATTTTTAAAAACACCAGAAAATAATAATAGGAGATATAAGAATCCGTAGAACCCCTACGCACTGTTAGTGGGGATGAAAAATGGTGCAACTGCTATGGAAAGCAGAATGGTGGTTCCTCAAAAAATTAAAAACAATTACCATATGACCCAGCAATTCCACTTCTGGGACTATACTCAAAAGAATTAAAAGGAGGGACTCAAAGGGTTATTTGTACCCCAACAGCCACAGCAGCACTATTCACAATAGCCAAAAGGTAAAGGCAATCCGTGTCCATTGACAGATGAATGGATAAGTAAATGTGATAATATTACTCAATCATAAAAAGGAATATAGTCCTAATACATACTACAATGTTGATGAACTTTAAAAATATTATGCTAAGTGAAAAGAAGCCAGATTCAGAAGGTCACATACTGTGTGATTTCCCTTATATGAAATGTCTACAATAGGTAAAGCCATAGAGACAAAAAGTAAATTAATGGTTGCCAGGGGTGAGGAGTGAATGGGGAGTACAGCTTAATGGGTATGGGATTTCCTTTTGGGATGAAAATGCTGGGGAACTGGATAGAAGTGATGGCTGCACAACATTATAAATGTACGAAGTACCATCGAATTGTATGCTTTAAAAATAGTTAATTTTAGGTGATGTGAATTTTACCTCAATTTAAAAAATAAAGACGTGCTGAAATCTAGATATATTATCTATTTTATTTCCCTGAGCTGCCAGTTTGATAAGAGAATGCATCCTGATCTGTTAAACACTGACAATGTACTTATTACAAGTACAAATTCATTTTATCTTCATTACAACTCTGTGCAATAGATAGTATTATCATTTTCCTTTTAAAGATGGGAAAGCTGAGACATAGAGATGAAGTAAATTGCCCAAGGTGCACGGCTAGTACCTGGTGAGGCTGAGGAGCCAACCTATTACAACCAGGCCCGGGAGCCCATCACTGACTCCTAGAGACCACTACTAACCTCTCTCGGTACTCAAAACCCATCCTTTTCATTTCTCCTGAGATCAATGGCAAGCCAGTTCATTTATTGTTTGTAGAACCCTCCTTTCCTTCTGAAAATTAAAATGACATGTACCTGTTTACAGTATCCAGAACCCCTCTCATTCTCTCCAGTGCCTCAAAGAAAAACTAAGGCTGTTTGCAGCCTCTTTTGAAAATCCTCTCCATATCCTGGGACAAAACTCATCTGTATTTTTTTTTTTTTTTGGTATATGTTTATTAACATATTCTTTTTAAAAAGAATCACATTCCCTTTAATAATTAATAATTTTCATTAATCTTAGACTTAAGTTCCTTTATGTCGACTTTGGCTCTACAAAATAAATCACTCTCCTTTCCCCAAAATAATAAAATAAAATATGGATAAAAGAGGTCTCCTTTTCTTTATGATCCAAAAGCATTACAAAATCTGCCCCAAGAAGTAGGCCTGTTTCCTCTTTAAAATTCTTGCTTCACACAAAAGCCCCCCAAAGACCTATGAACTTCAGCAAGCTTTTAAATCCCTTGGAGCTTTAGCTTTCTTTTGTAGCTTCAGACTCTTGTCTCATTTGTCTTGAATGGGCATCTTTTGCTCATTTTGTTTATCAGGCTGTGTTCTCAGCTTTGCTTCCAAGGCCAATCTCATGCTCCATGGCCATAGTCCTGGGTGCATCCTAACCACACCCAGTCTTGGGGCGTCCAGCTTAGATCAAAGGCTGAGCCATAATCTTGCAAGGGAGAAGAACATAGGTAAAACTTGATTATTTGTCTTCTACCTTCCTTGTTCTACTGTCTCAACAAAAAGCAATGATACACACACAGCCCTATTATTCCCAACAGGTCCATTTTTTCCCCCTGAGGATTCTAAAGGTATTTCCACGTTCTCTCCTCAATGTGATTGCCACATGATTCATCCAGGCTGGATACCAGTCGAGGATTTTGATACAGTTAAAAGGCTCTCTGCCAAATCCTGAATATGAACCCGAAAAGCCAGCACACCTCTATATTGAGTGTATGGCAGTGCTGTCCAATGCAACTTTTTTCATTCATGAAAATGGTCTGATATGGTTGCCATTTGCCACATCTGACTACTGAGCATGTGAAATGTGGCTCGTACAACTGAGGGACTGGATTTTTAATTTGATTTCAGTTTATTTAGTTCACTTGAAGTTTAAACAGCCATCTGTGGCTAGCCTGTACGGTACTGGACAACTACAATCCATCTCTTCGACACAGTGTAAGGAAGTGCTTTCTTTCACATCTTGAAACTATCCCTTATTCTTCCTCCAGAAGCTCTAACATTTTCTCTATTTGGGATTAATCTTGGGATCACTTAAAAAACTCCCACAGTGCAATTTCTTCATTCTATTCCTCTTCTTTTGTCATAGTCGTCTGCTTCACAAGCTCAGAATGAAGAATCATAACATTTAACGCCAAGGGTCAAAGTTTTTTAGTTCCCCCTTTGTATCACATTTCTCTTCTCTGTAACATGGGGATTGTACCCCGCTGGACTTCTCTATATGTCATCTCCTGTTTCATCTAGGAACTTTTTACCTTCCTTTAAGCAAGACTGCAGAGGTATGTGTCTCAATGTCCCAAGTCACCTTCTTTTTAAGCATTGCAATCAATTTACATTTATCATACGTTCATCTCAATGCTTTTTTCTTGTTTAGAAAAACAAAAACAACAAAAATATGACATAAAGTCTGGAACTCAGTACAACAGTCCAATAGACTTTCATACATCTTGAAAAGGGTTGGAATTTCAACAAGAACTGTGTTACTAACTAGTGACTCCAGGATTACTACGTGTATTAATCTCAGAGGTAAAGTACCCTGTCACTTCTGATCTTTTAAGGTTTAGTACTATGTCAAACACAGAGGAGGTACCCCATAAGTGTTTGCTAAATAAAAACTACATCGATGACAGTCATCAGGCCCCACTGACTTTGAAGTCAGAGCAGAGTTCAAGTCCCAGATGTGACTATGCTAAACACGTGACTAAGGGAAAGTTGTTTAAACATTATAAATCTTTGTTTTCTAATAATAATAATAATAACACATACTTTTTATCAAAAAGATCTAGCATACTTCCTCTGTGGACTGTACCTTGAAAAAAAAAATCTCCCATAGGGCAGTTATCTCCAAGAATTATTGTAAAGGATTAAATAATGTCTGCAAAGCACTTAATACAATGCTTGGTACATATTAAGAGTTCAGTAAGTGATAGCCACTTTAATTATGAGCCTCCTTCTAACTACTGTGTTCTCTCTTTCTGGTGAGACATATGATTTGGTTTTTATCAGCAAATTAATACCAGTTACTACCAATCAATACAGTTTCCCAGACACAGTTACCAGATTGCAAACTGCTCAACCACAAGAAAGTCTATCATTTAACTACTTTTTCCATGTTCTACAGTTGGTTATAAAATCCATTCAATTTAAGGATCATCTTCTGAAGAAGAATTTTAAAGCTTTCAAGTCAATGTTGAGGGCCGAAAATACACTATCACAAATTATTGCCAAACAACAAAAATGTAAATGAGGCAGGAAAGTGGACTGATACCAAAAGGAGGCTAAAGTCACACAGTTGTAAATATCAATGAAATACAAAATGATTTTCATAATAGAGAAAAAAATTGACAAAAAGTTATATTGTCATTATTACCTTTTCTTCAGTATTATAATGCTCATGGAGTACCTATAAATGTCTCAGGTGAGAGATAACATCTAGGACGTCATATGTAAGTAGTGGACATAAGGAAAAAGCACTAGGCTAAGAGTCAAGAGAACCCCTTTCACTCCAAGTTTTACCGCTTACTAAGCACTATGTTCACCTTTCTGGCTTTTAGCTTTCTTACCCATGAAACAAAGGAATAGGCTATCAGAGCTTCCTCAACTTTGAGAACCATTTGGGAAACCTTTTAAAAAGGTATAAATCCCTAGACTCCACATGAAGCCTACTGAATCAGAATCTCCGGGAGTGGGTACAGGGAATAGCATGTTTAAATGTTACTCATCTGATTCTGAGGTGTAGCCAGTTATGGGGACCACTCACTGCACTAAAACGCTAAGGCTCCCTCTTAGTTCTCAATTCCATGATTTGTATACTTGTGCTTTCTTCACTCTGCTTTTTATGATAGACTACCTATAGGAGAGTAACGAGAGTTTACTCAAAATACCTAGCGTAGCAGTAGTACTAGGATTAGAAGCTGATCTACTATCTCATGACTTCTGTATGCATTGAAATCATAGAGTGTAATGAACAAAGGCACTTCATCAGGAGCCCAAAGGCTTAGCTCTGTTATTTACTAACCGTGGGACCTTAGGCAAGTCACATGACCTCTGCATACATTGTTTCCCATCTGTATGACGCTATTGGCCTAAAATGAGACCACTGTACTAGGAAGTCCCTTGTGGGTACATTTTATAATAGTTTAATATTTACTATATTAATTAATAGTCAAAGTCCTCTATTACCAAGAAAAATTAAATACCAGAGTATATTGTGGTTATTAAACTAAGGTATGTATGTAATACACTTCAAAGATTTTTCAACAGAAGTATTAAAACAAATTTGCAAAACTTAATTATTCTGTATGTTTCTTAAAATTCAATAAACTGCAACCTGAGTCATGTGACGCAGACTGAAGTAATTATTTAATTTTAAGATTAAAATAAATTCACTTGAAAGGTTCAGTCTATAAACATAAGAATCCAGTCAGGTGGAAGCAACAGTGGATTTTAAAATTCAGCCAAAGGAAAGCTGCACCTTAACAAATGAAGAATAGAGATTCTGATCATAGCAAGAAACATTAGGCATATTACTGATTCTAACATTGATTCTGATTGTCTGAAGTATATGATCAAACAATACGATGAATGTTTAAATAAAAAAAATTTATTACAGTAAAAGACACATTGCCATTAATCCCCCTCAAAATACTCCCCCTAGCTTCAAACACATTTATCCCATCTTTCTTGCCATGTTCTGAAGCAATTCTGGAAGTCCTCTTTAGTTGTGCTGTCGTGGCTGCCTCAATGTCCTGACTCGATTCAAAATGTTTTCCTTTCATGGTCGTTTTGACTTGTGGGAAGAGCCAGAAGTCACATGGTGCCAGATCCAGTGAATAAGGTGGATGAGGACACACCATAATGTTTTTATTTGACAGAGCTTGCTGTACCAAAAGCGATGTGTGACACAGAGTGTTGTCATGATGGAGGATGAAGTAAAGACACTCACGAAAGAGGACTTCCAGAACTGCTTCAGAAAGTGGCAAGAATGATGGGATAAGTGTGTTTGAAGTGGGGGGGGGGGGTATTTTGAGGGGGATTAATGGCAATGTGTCTTTTACTGTAATAATTTTTTTTATTATTTAAACATCCACTATATCTTTTGATCACACCTTGTAGATTCAATTTGGTTGGTTTCTTTTCCTGAATGAATGCCTAGAGATTTTCTAAAACACATAGTAATGACAAACACGTGTTTCAAGAAAAGAGAAATGCCACAAGATGAGGAAGGTCAGATATATTACATCAGAAATGAACTTTATTCCACAATGGTACATTTCAAACATGAAATGTACATATTTCAGAAAACAGTAGATTTGAGGCCACTTGCCACTCAGTTTTCAAAGAAAGAGACCAGAACAAAATTTGACTCGGTTTCCACATCTCTGAAAAATTTTTTTTAACCAAGAACATAACCAAACAATACGAGACAATTTTTGGTGATGTGTTACCATTATCAAGTCTTTTTTACTCCTATTTTCTTCCTTTCCATGTTTCTTCCTTGTCTTTTCTTTACATATATTTCCTTGGTTTGTAGTACCACAGCCTATTCAATAGTTTGATTATTCCAAAATAGGAAAGAAGAAAAGGGGGAAGAAAGCATAAGGGTGGGGAAGTAGGGGGAGCAATATGGAAGGTTAGCTCATTTCAGACTGAACAGCACAAGCAGGAAACGGTTCTTATCCCTGTGTAATAGCATCTCAGTAAAGCAATTTTCAAATCACAGTTATAAACGATACTGCTTTTTAAGATCTAGGTGTTTTAAGTTTTCATGCTTTTAAAAAAACTGTTTATGTTACTTTCGTATATGAAATATATCAGGCTAATGGAGTTTTGTTAACAGCTGTTCCTTTAGCAGCATCATGAGTGGCAGCACGTTCTTATTTATTCTAGAGAAATTTATTGACTAGCTGGTGAGCCAAGTAGTCAATCAAGTCCTTTGAGAGAAAATTACCTAGCCTCTTTGTAACCTAGTCTCCTCAACTGTAGGATAGTTGAATAGGTAGTCGTTGCAGTAGCAATGCAATAACGTCAGTCTTCCCCCAGAGCTGAGTTCAAATCTAGACTGTGCTACTTAACAGCTGTGTGACCCTGGCAAAGTTTTAACTTTGCCCTGTATCTGTAAAAATGGAGCTAACAATAGTAGTGGTTTCAAAAAACTGTTATAAGAATTACAAACGATAACAGGTATACATCACTTATTACAGTCCTTGTGCTTGAATACCAAGTAAATGCTCAGTCAATATTAATAATCTACTCTGCCAATGTGGTTAAATAACCCCCCCCCCCGCCAAAAAAAGCTTACTGATCTAGCTCTAATGGCAGAAATGTTGTAATAATTAAACATATTGAGAAAACATTAGTTTGATTTAGCAGCACCTAGTAAGCAGGTATTGTAGAAAAATTAAATGAATTAAATTCAACGCCTCTTATGTAAGATCCAGGCATTTAACATGTCTGTCTTTTTGGCTGTGGCACTCACAACAAATAAGACTATTGTGCCCCAAAGTCCAAAGCAAACATTAATTAAAACCTGTAGCTAAACTCTAAGTATAGAGTTGGAATGAGTTACGGAATTTATTCGCGGCTCCATACTCCACAGAAAACACCTGTCAGCCTAGAATGGTTCCTGACAGAAAGAATCACAAATATGTAGGATTTTTCTTGAATCACTAACATACCTGATATGTACTAGGTGATTGTTTGAGTACTGGCTAAAAGAAAACTGAACTGCCAATGGGGTCTTACTTACAAGGTAACACATTATGTGTAAGCAAATTTTTTTTTAAATTAAAAGAGTAGATAAAGTTCTGCGAAAACTGAAAACAAAGGAAATTCTAAAACAAAGCCCTCCAGTGAAGTCCACTCATTAGACAGTGTATCACAAGAACACCTCTAAGTCAAAGTGATCTGCAAAGTAACCTGTAGGTTATTTAGAACCCCATAGCCTGACAGTTCTTAAGAGAATGTGGTTTTTTAAGATTTTATTTCTTATCTAGAAACATTATTTGTCTGCAGTTTAAAAGAAATATGTATCAGTAAAAATCTCACTATAATTTTACAAGCTTGAAAATTTCTTTAACATTTTTAAATTAGAAGTATCTTGATAACAGTTAAAATAGTGTTTTGAAATCAGACCTAGTTGAAACACATTTTGTTATCTTGAAAAATCAACTTAATCTCTCCACTTCTCAGTTTTCTCACCTATATAAATTCTACATATTGATAAAATTAGGCATGAAATTGCATGTTTAATGTTTGTCTCTATAGTAGTAAAAAAATCTCTTTGAGAACAAGGACGGTATCAAGACGACTGACCTGGATTCTTCAAAAAGTCACTTCATTGGGAAAAAAGATAGTGACAGGGTATGGTTCTAGGTTAAATAAAATGGAAGAGAAATAACATGTAACATGTAAACGTTGCCTGGTTAGGAAAAAATTGAAGCCATAAAATATATTCTTGGGGCCTTTGGAAAAACTTACATAAAGACTGGATATTAAATCACATAGAATCACTATTAATTTTCTTAGATATAATAAAGGGTTTGCAATTATGTTGGAGTCCTTATTCCTAGGAATGCAGCTGAAGTGTATATAGGGTGAAGTTCATGATTCCTAATGGTTTCAAGTAGAAAAAAACAGCAAATACAGTGAAACGTTAACAACTGAATGCAGACAGGATATACAGGTTTTCATTGAACTATTTTAACTTTTCTGTGTGGTTGAAATATTTCCTAATAAAAACTAATTTATAAAACACAGAATCATATACGTTCCAGAAATTCAAGAATAACTCAATATTGGGCAACCTATTAGTATACTTCACCTTATTAATAAGTGAAAGGAAGAGAATGTAAGTGTTCAATAGATGCTGAAAAAGCATTGTCTTGGAAGTGCTAACTTTGTGCAATTAGGGACACCAAATGATGATGACAGAGTGACAGGGGTCACATCTGATCCCAAACCTGGCCTCTGAAGTTTTTAACTCCTTCCATTGTCCTTTCAGAGCATATTACCCAAACCAGGAACAAAGGGGAGGACATACCTAAGGGAAATCCTATCTTTCAGCAGAAGTAGAAGGCTATGGTGAAGCGGTAATTCTCAAACATCAGCATCAGTATGTTTGTTATCAATACTACCATGACTTCACAGAAACTGCAAAACGGTAGCTAAAAATAAGATTGAAAAATAACCTGAAATATCAAAGAACATCTTAGAGTCACACTATGTCTCCAAATCTCTCAATCTAAAATTTACAATCACTTGTGGCTTTTCTGTCATGCAATCATAGGTTAAAATAATTCATAAAAAGAATAAAAAGAAGTTAGACGCAGTCACAAAGAGAATGCAGTATATATCTGTCTGTTTGGGGCCACCCAATGTATGAATTCCTTTCCTACACTCGAGAAATGCCCTACCTGATGAGTGTTGATACCCTGCAAAGCTTACTGTCCACCACACGATCTGAAATATTCACTTCCCAACCATTCTTGCAGTTACAGCATTAGCATATGGCCTTAGAATAACTACTCAGAAATACCTATATGGGCCTTTAAATTGGGGGTATAACGGTGTAATAGAGGGGAACATCGAAGAATCCATTCTCAGAACAGGTGGAAACTGATGGCAGCACCATCAAGGTTCTGAGGTAGCAGTGGCAGAGGTGACAGAGGTGGCATTCATGGGCTACAATAATCAAGTATTTATTGTTAGTGGCGGTCAGTAATGTATTCCACAAACTGATGTGCTGTTATTTTGGTTGCGGTTTTATCTGCTGCCTAACTTCTCTTATTCTTGTCCCTTTTTGAGCCTCATTTTCTACCTTCCCAGTGATTCTGTGAGCTTCTCAATATTGGCAATTTTTCCAGTTCTTAAAACAGCCAGGGTTGACCTATTTGCAACTAAGAACTTTATATATTAAGTTGGTGCAAAAGTAATTACGGTTTAAAATAATTGCAAAAACCGCAATTACTTATGCAACAACCTAATTCCTCTATTTAAAAATTATTCAATCATTTTAGTCATGCATTGGTTTTCATCACAAAGCATTCGAATACTCCATTAAATAAATGCAAAGCAAAAGATCGTGACTTGACACTCAAAATTTGTTTCTGTACTTACATATAAAGATTAATTATATTTTCTACAATGGGGATAGTCCTGAAAGTTAGATCAATCAACTTGTGAATATCAATCAGATTTATCTCATAGTAATTAGGTCTTACCAATGTTTCAGCAAAACTCTTGCTTTGTAAATTAAAGTATTAAAAAAATTATAAAATCTTGTTTTTTATTATGTAGTAGTTAATTTCTGCAACCAATAAAACAAAGTAAGCAAAGGTGGCAGTGAAAAACATGACTTATTTTCATTACAGCAAAATTCCTTATTAATTTGAGAATCTACAACTAGCCAAGTTCCATCCAGGACAGAACTTTATTGCTTTTGGTCAGAGGTCACTAGGAAAATAAGCACAATGTGATCTTTGAAATGTTATAAAATGCAAAAAAAGAATAAACATAAAAGCCAGTATATTCAAATTAATTTCAAAAAGAACCATCAGATTAATACATTACTATTATTTTATTTGAAATTCCTAAAACAATTGAGCTATGAATGTGATCAACAAAAGGCTTGGGATGCTTTCTTATTTATCCAGATCAGTCACTAACTGACATTTACTGTTGCTATTCTGAGGTAAATGCTGTGGAAACTATCTCCAAGAAATGTCTGATCTTGTCCTTATCTGAAAATATATCAGAAGTAATAGGGAGGGTTCTCTAACTCAGAGACTCCTACGGAAGAGAAATGAATTTGGATGGGTGTAAAGATAAGGTTGCTCGTGGGTATCTTCAGTGTGGCAGTGAGCAAGGTCTGGAAGTACACTGCTATCAGAGCTTGGAAAGAATCAATGACCGTGCATATGTGAGAGGTCTAATGACTTAATTATTCTATACCACTCTCGGAGATGAGGCACTTATGCAACCCAGTATACTTATATTTGAAAAGATCTGCAAGCTTTTACAGACATAGTGTAATAACTTGATGTTTATGATAGCTAATTGAATAACAATTTAAATAAATATCGTAGAAATTCTGCTATAACATGAAATAATTTTCTGCTTAAAAAAGTCCAAGGACAACTCCATGAAGCAAGAGTATAGACTGGGCTTGAGTATCTAGATCTAGATTTGAATTCTGGTTCTATCTGTGTGATCTTCTATCAGGATAAACTTGGCAACATCAGTTTCCTTGTCTGTAAAAGGGAAATGATAATACCTACCGGCAAGACTTCCATGAGAATTAAATGAGATAATGTAAGTAAAAACCCTACTACTGAGTTGCCTAGAATACAACAGATGCTCAAAAAAAGTTACTTCCTCTTCCTTGTCTCTCATCTTCTCAGCTCCTCCCCATTGCCTCTCGCATTCTTTATAATTTAGCATGAAAAGTATTGACTAAATCTAGGTTCTTGCAATTTCTTCACAATTGTAACAGTAAAAATGTTTTCATTAAGTTTTAAGTGTTAGTAACTTTCACAAAGCATAAAAACTTACTTAAATAAACTAAAATAGCTCTAAAACTTAAATTCCTAAAAACTCTTTTATTTGCCTCTTAAGCATATTACTAATAACCAACCTTATGAAAACATACTCACATACTATAAACTTTATAGTAAGTATGTTGATAGACCTTTCTATGTTAGATAAATGAAAGAAACTTGTAGAACTATTACATAAACAGTGCTGACATTCCTTTTCAATGACGTCTATGAGCGTGCTTTTTATCACTGTCAAAATGGAATGTCATGAATCCAAACGAGCGTATTTAAGAATTGTAAACTTGATCATGGCTACTCTGATATTCTGGAAATGGTAAGCCTTGAACATTAGTAAAATTACTCATGGAATAAATACTGCTTACTGTTATCAGCACAAATAAATTGAAAACTAAAGTTCACAGCCAACAGAGGTAGGCCAAAAAAGAAATGGAAAAAAATTCAATTTAGGAAAGAGGTCTGTGATTCGTAAATTTTATTCCAGTCATTATTTAATTATGTCCCATTTAGCTCTAAAACCTGATTATTGTGAAAATAATGAAATTACTAATAACCCAGTCCAAAATACACATCCATATCATATAAAAGCAAAGAGGAATTCTTGACTACCAAAACGATTCACCAATGTCAAATTTATTTAACATAGCTGGAAGATGAGAGATTTGTTATTGTAGAGACAGAACAGTATAATGGCTAACACAACCACACAGATAGCCACTTACTAACTGTATAACCTTGAGGAAATTAGTTAAAACTCTCTATCTCATTTCCCTGCGTCCTCTGTTGAGAATATTAATAGTACCTGTATCCCAGGGTTGTTTTGCATATTAACTCAATCAACACATGTAAATCTCTTCAAATAATCCCATGTATGGTAAATTTCAATGTACATTAGCATCTTATTACAATCACTATTACTATTATTGACACTTGAAACTATGATGGTTATACAACACAATAAAATCTTCAAGAAATGTAGAGTTGAAAAAGCTTAATTTACTAAAGAGTTATCATTTAAAGAAACAGGAAGCATTTACAAAGGATTCTAATGAAATGGAGGAAGAAAGAGCACCTTGGTAGGTAGAAGGTTTGGTGAGGAAGCTAGGCTTTGTCACTTCAGTCTAGTTAACTGATGACAGCCAGATAGCAACATAAGAGGAGCTAACCAAAATGAATGGATCCAAAACTCAGAAAATTCTGGAAAATACTTAAGTCCTTCTTTGACTCCATTTCCTTCCTTCAGTAATCACCCAATTCTCTATTCCCCTTTACAGCAAAACTTCTCAAAAGTATTCTCTACTTTGTTCTTTCTACTTCTTGCCTTTCATTTACTTTTCCACTAAAATCTGGTTTCTATCCCAACCATTCCACTGAAACATCTCCTGAAGGCTACAAAACAAGCTTCATCTTGCCAAATCCAAAACTTAATTCACAAACCTCATCTTGGTCAGCCTCTCAACATCATTCAATACAGTTGTGTCCTTAGAACATTTCCTCTCTTTCTTTCAATGATATATCTCTTCTGGCATTCCTCCTAATTTTCTGGGTCCTCCTAGTCTGAGTTATAATTGGAGAAGTAGCCCAAGGCTTAAATCTGGGTCCCTTTTCAGCTATGGCTACACACTGTTCCTTGATAATCTCATCCAGCCTTAAGGTTTTAAAAACCATCTATAGGCCTGGCCCGGTGGCTCAGGCGGTTAAAGCTCCACGCTCCTAACTCCAAAGGCTGCTGGTTCGACAGTTCGATTCCTCGACTCCCGCAAGGAATGGTGGGCTGGGCCCCCTGCAACTAGCAACGGCAACTGGACCTGGAGCTGAGCTGCGCCCTCGAAAACTAAGACTAAAAGGACAACAACTTGAAGCTGAAGGGCACCCTCCACAACTAAGACTGAAAGGAGAACAACTTGACTTGGAAAAAAGTCCTGGAAGTACACACTGTTCCCCAATAAAGTCCTGTTCCCCTTCCCCCAAAAAAAACCATCTATATGCTGACACCTGAATCTACATTTCAACACTGAATTTTCCCCCTGAGCTTTAGACTTATATATGCATTCATTTAACAAATATTTATTGAACACATGTTATGTACCAGGCATTATTCTAGGCTATTGGGATACAGAGATAAGTAAGACAAAGTCTTTGCATTCTAGACAGGAAGAAAGATAATAAACATGAGATGTGATCAAACAATACGGTGACTGTTTAAATAAAAAATAATTATTACAGTAAAAGACACATTGCTTCCCACTCAAAATACTCCCCCTCACTTCAAACACACTTATCCCATTGTTCTTGCCACTTTCTGAAGCAGTTCTGGAAGTCCTCTTTCGTGAGTGTCTTTAGTTACGCTGTTGTGGCTTCCTCGATGTCCTGAATTCTTTTGACTTTGGGGAAGAGCCAAAAGTCACCCAGTGCGAGATCTAGTAAATAAGATGGATGAGGACACACTGTAATGTTTTTATTGACAGAAATTGCCTTATACCAGAAGCGATGTGTGACATGAAGCATTGTCATGATGGAGGATGATTTACGGTACATTTTAAAACACATCTTCTCGCAACCATAGCTCACACCCGACTGACTGCACAGAACAAGATGAAACTTGTCACACACTGTTACTAAGGTTCAACGCGCCACTTCCCGTATGGAAGATCCCTGTCTTTCTGTTGGTTGGGACTTGGCATCGGTATTCACCATAGTTTTTTTATCACAATGGAAAGGCTCCGTGTCACACATCGCTTCTGGCACGTCGATTTCTGTCAAATAAAAACATTACGATGTGTCCTCATACACCTTATTCACTGGATCTGGCACTGTGCAACTTCTGGCTCTCTCCAAAGTAAAAATGACCATGAAAGGTAATCGTTTTGAATCGATTCTGGACATTGAGGTAGCCACGACAGTGCAACTAAACATACTCACAAAAGAGGACTTCCAGAACAGCTTCAGAAAATGGCAAGAACAATGGGATCAGTGTGTTTGAAGCGAGGGGGAGTATTTTGAGGGGGATTAATGGCAATGTGTCTTCTACTGTAATAATTTTTTTTTATTTAAACATTCACTGTATCTCTTGATAACACCTCGTACAATGGCAAGTGAAATGAAGAAATATTAAAGTGGGTTAAGTATATACAGAATGATAGGCAGGCATAAAAGGGGCTTATTTATATAGGATGGTCAGGGGAAACCTCTCTTATATGATCACACCTGAACAGAAATTGGTATGAAGTGAGGGAGCAAGCTATGGAAGAAGAGCATTCTAAAGTAAATGACAAAATTCATTTACTGTGTAACTACCAATAACATTTAAATAAATTTAAAATAATATTGTTTTAGATGTGTTTACTTTACTGTATGTGAATAAAAATACTGCTTGGTCAGACCTCAACACCACAGAGCTGGAAAGAAGTCAAAGCTTCTTAAGGTCTAAAACTGTGTTGTCTCATACAGTAGCACTACCCATACGTGACAATTTAAATTAAATTAATTAAAATTAAATAAAACTTTAAACTTCATTTCTCAGCCACACTAGCCATATTTCAAGGGCTCAATAATAAACATGAATTTCAAAGCTATACAAACTTTTGCCTTTCTGTAATTTATATCCACAAGTATAAAAACAAGCTTTAAAAAGGACAAAGGAAGAATTTCATCATGTTCACTTTGCAACCTGCCAAGACAAGTACAAATAACAACACACATGCACATGCAGACACATTTATACAGTCTCTCTGAGTCTACCCATCCCCTCTCCTGGACTAGAGCATGGCAAATCAAGGAAAAATGATCACATGTTAGATTAACTAGGATGCTGAGAAAGTAGGCTTCCTCTTTAACCTATGATCAACCAACCTGCTACAGTCATTACAAAAAAAGGTACACACAACATACCACCACCACCACCATTACCACCAGCCAGTACTAGCGAGGTTGTGGTAAAATTGGTGTTCTCCCTCAACTCTTTTGAAAGCAAAAGAGCAGGAGAAAACAACCAGAACTCCAGCCAAACTATGCTACTTGTGATTGCTCCCATCATAGATTCTATTTCCTCTACCTGTAGTGTTTTTCTTTACCATATTTACCTAGTAAAATGCTGCTGATACAATAGTTCAGCCTGTGGTTTAAATTCCACCTCCTCCATGATATCTTTCTGAGTCACCCTGTATTAGTCCAGGTGCTCCAGAGAAATAGAATAGGAAATATACAGATATAAAAAGATGTGTTATAAGGAATTGTCTCATATAATTATGGAGGTTTGCAAGATCTGCAGGGTAGTTAGCAAGCTGGAAACTTAAGAGAGTGATGGTTGAGTTCCAGTCTGAACACTGCATTCTCAAGGCCCAGGAAGAGCAGTTGTTTCAGTTTGAGTCTGTTTTGAAAGACAATTTGGCAATGTTTTAAAACTCTTAAAGACATATACCTATGGATAAACTTACAAGGAAACTGGAAACAACCTACATATTTATCAATAGAAATCAGGTCAATAAATTACATTTTATTCAAGTATTCTTTTTATTGAGTTGTAAGAATTCTGTAAATGTTCTAGATAGAAGTCATTTGTCAGGTATACTCGTATGTATTATGAATATTTTTCCCATGTTAGGGTTTACCTTTTTATTTTCATTTTTTTCTTTTTTTTTTCTTTTTAAAGATTTTATTGGGGAAGGGGAACAGGACTTTATTGGGGAACAGTGTGTACTTCCAGGACGTTTTTCCAAGTCAAGTTGTTGTCCTTTCAATCTTAGTTGTGGAGGGTGCCGTTTCAGCTTCAAGTTGTCCTTTCAGTCTTAGTTGTGGAGGGTGCAGTTCAGCTCCAGGTCCAGTTGCGGTTCATAGTTGCAGGGGGTGCAGCCCACCATCCCTTGCGGGAGTCGAACCGGCAACCTTGTGGTTGAGAGGACGCACTCCAACCAACTGAGCCATCTGGGAGCTCAGCGGCCGCTCAGCTCAAGGTGCCGTGTTCAATCTTAGTTTCAGGGGTCGCTGCCCACCATCCCTTGCGGGCCTTGAGGAATTGAACTGGCAGCCTTGTGGTTGAGAGCCCACTGGCCCATGTGGGAATCGAACCGGCAGCCTTCGGAGTTAGGAGCATGGAGCTCTAAGCGCCTGAGCCACCGGGCGGCCCTACCTTTTTATTTTCTTACTGATAGCTTTCAAAGAACAAGAGTTTTTAATTTTGTTAAAAATCAGTTTATTTATTTTTCTTTTATGGCTTGTGTTTTTTATGTTTAGTGTTTTCTTATAGATGTTTTATAGGTTTTTTTTGTTTTTAAATTTTGATCTACAACCCTTTTTTATGCATGGTATGAGGTAAGAGTCATTGTTCATTTTTTTCCCCCCACACAGACTGTACAGTTGTTACAGTATGTTTATTGAAAACACTATAACTTCCTCCCTTGAATTACGCAGACACCTTTGCCAAAAATCAACTGACCTTACGTATGTGGATCTATTTCTGGGCACTCAGTTCTATTCCACTGATCCATAATGTGTATGCCACCACACTGTATCTAAGTAAATTCTGAAATCAGGTAGTATAAATCCAACTGTGTTCTTCCATCTATTGCTGCTTTGACTATTCGTCTTTCCATATAAATGCACAATTAGATGACCAATTTCTTGAAAGACTGTTGGAATTTGTATTAGGATTTCACTGAATGTACAGATCAGTGTGTAACTCAGTGCCTTGTCTATATATTAGAATTAATTGGAGGCACATTAAAAGATAATCCAGGACTGGCCCTCCCATCCCAAACCAATTAAATCAATAGTTTCTAATAGAAGTCATGATTCAGAACTGCTGGTTCAAGCATTTGAAAAACTTCTTGCTGTTAAAATTAAAGAAAAATGACACTGTAAAGTTCTTGTTGTCATAAATATTGCTGGTATCTAATTTGAAACTGGAATGTCCATTTTCAAAATTAGTTTCCACTTGTTAGATCTATAGACCTAATATTTAAGTAAGATTTGGGCATTAACAAGCCACCTGGTCTTCATACCAAACTTAAAAAGGAAAATTTTCAAAAGAAAAACAAAACAAACAAACAAAACACCTCAGGAGAAAATACTGTCAATCTACAATTAAATACCCAGCTAAACTTTATTCAAGAGTAAGAGTTTTGAAAAAGAAACTTTCAGACACACAAAATGAGATTTCCACTAACAGACCATAACTAAATGAACTATTTTTTAAAGTATATTTTAGGAAGAAAAATATTAAAACAGAAGAAAGGAGTGTGACACACACACACATAAATACAACTAGGCCCAAACTGCATAAAGGAGTGTGACACACACACACACACAAATACAACTAGGCCCAAACTGCATAGTTTAGCCAAGCATTTATGGAATAACAAATTTTAACTTTGTACAAACTGTTACTCACTGACTTTTTTCTGTAAGTCTAGTATTACCTTGACGTCAAAACCAGATGAGAATAGATGTTACAAGATAATAATATATGCCAAGATCTCTTAAGCAAATAGACACAAAAAGTCTCAATAAAATATTAGCAAACTAAACACAGCCAAATGGAAGAGAAAAATCAATACAATCTCAACAGCCTTGATATCAGTGAGTGGTGACAAGTCTCCTGAAATGCAAATAAGAGTCTTGGCATAAAACACACACACACGCACGCACAAACCAGAAACCCTAGTTGGGTTTATCCCGTCATTACAAAAATTGCAAGTATATTTTCCCTAATGCTTTTCCATAAGTTTGAAACACTATACATCATAATTTTTCTTAAGTTCCAAATGAGTGGTAATTTGCAAATCAAAAAGGTTGAAGTTGCATGCATAATCATTCCTACAATCAGAGATAAGAATAAGAAGTAAATTTATTCCATCGAACCCTCCAAAGAATTAAAACTTGAAGATTCCATTTGCCAGGGAATATTGGGGTAAGAGTTCCCACTAAAACCTGAAGAGTTTGGTTGAAAACCCACATATATATACTGATAAGAGACTAACTCCACCATACTCAGTCAAATGACTACTTTCCACAGGTTGGGAGACCAGAATTTTGGTCTTTGGAAAAAATGAGCTAGAGAAACTCAGTATTTGATGTCAGCAGGTATCTAGTAAAAAGAGGTGTGATAGCAGACTGACACAGCCCCTGTAAGAGGCAGGCCAGAAGTGACAGGGAATTAACAACAACTCTAGAAGCTACCTTTAACCAATAAGGGACAGATGTCAGTAGATAAAGAGTCCAGCTTTCCCACACCTCAGTAGTAGGACAGACAATTCTGAGGTAAGTTCTAAACCAGTATGGAAAAGTTCCATATTTATATTGTCCAATATGGTAACCACTAGCTAGAATTGAGTACTGAACACTTGAAATGTGGCTACTATAACTAAAAACTGATTTTTTAATTTTATTTCATTGAAATTTAAATAACCATATGTAGCTAGTGGTTAGTATTGGACAGCACAGTTCTACAGCACAGAGTTATCTCTGAGGGTCTCCAGTAATACTTAGCCCTAGCTCCCCACAGGGGTAAGCCTCTCAATCAATACACACTTCATTCCCTTTCCTCTCTTCCTGTCTAATTTTTCCTATTCGCTCATTATAATTGCTGGAATCAGCTCCCAAATTAACCAAAGATAAAGTATCTTAAGAGTCTACTTTTGAGAGAACTAAGAAATAGGAAGGCCAAAATGAGCCACACAAAAAATTAGAAACTGGGAGAAAAAAAGAAACAGAAGAAAACATCAATAAATTATGGTTATTATTAATCATCTCAGAAAGATAAGAGTAAATATTGCAGCCGTGAAACAAAATTAATATTAAAATGGAAACAGAGAACAAGAATGTCCTCTGAGAAATTATAACTGTAGTAACAAAAATTTTATAATTCAGTAGAAGAATAAGAAGATGAAGTGAAAGACAACAAAAATAAAACTGAAAGGTGGACTTTGGGAGAAAAAAAAGATTTTTAAAAATGAGGCAATTAATCTAGAAGATACTATGTTAACCTAGTAGATATAACGTCCAATAACATAAAGTCCATAAAAGAGAAATGGAAAAAAGGAAAAAGTGGAAATTACCAAAAATCATAGGAAAATTTCCCCAAATTAAAACCTATGAATCTAAACAAAAAGACCCGTCAACTATCAACACGATTGAAAAAAAGACATATAGCAGGCACATCACAAAACCTGTGAACATCAGGGTAAAGAAAATCCTAGGGTGGCTGGATGGCTCAGTTGGTTAGAGCGTAAGCTCTGAACAACAGGGTTGCCGGTTCAATTCCCACATGGGCCAGTGAGCTGCGCCCTCCACAACTAGATTGAAGACAACAAGCTGCCGCTGAGCTTCCGGAGGGGCAGCCGGATGGTTAAGTTGGTTAGAGCTTAAGCTCTTAACAAGGTTGCCAGTTCAGTTCTCCCATGGGATGGTGGGCTGTGCCACCTGCAACTAAAGATTGAAAACGGTGAATGCGCCCTCCACAACAGGATGGAAGGACAACGACTTGGAGCTGATGGGCCCTGGAGAAACACACTGGTTCCCCAATATTCCCCAATAAAATTTATTTTAAAAAAAAAGAAAATCCTAAAAACTTGCAGAGGGAAATCAGAATGGCTTTTAACTTTTTAATAATAACACTGATGCTAAAAAAGGGGTGGGGGGCGGGGGGACTACTTACTTCAACAAGTAAACAGTATTTCCATAATCAAAGAATGCAAATAACAAACATAGACCTTAAGAGAGTGACATAGCTCCTATAAGAGAATGGAAGAAGAGTGTAAGGGAAGGATTATAAGAGAACTAAATTCTCAATTACCATACAAGATTTGCTTAAACCAAGAAATTGGCAAAAGAGTTATGTTATTTTAAATTATATATGTAAATACCATAAGAAACAGTGAAAATAATTTGGCGTGATTATATCTGGGGAGCAGGATTAGAGAATGGGGAAGAACTAGAAAGAGGACTGCAATTCTTGTTTTTAAGTGTTTTAGTACTATTTTGTTTTTAACGTGCATGTTTGCCTTGAAAGAAATAAAAATGTATTATAAAAACTAAACAGAAATTTTATGTTAAAATTTTTCAAGCTTTTGAAACTACTTGTGATTATCAGTTGTACAGAGATGGTATAAGTAATTGTCACAGATAATATCTAATGAGTTTAGCCATCTCATTCAATAAAACTTAAGAAAATGGTAACTGAAAATATAGTTAAACCTATTCATTCATGCTGATGGAAGACAGCTAGAATGTGAATATGTTCATTTATTTTTTTTCCATTAAAATACACAAAATAAAATTTTGGGGAAGATTAAGTTCTATATGTAGGGAAGATTAAGTGATATATGTTTTACTAAATTAATATTCATACTGGTTACTAACACTTGAGCACAATCAATGAGTTGGATGCTCATAGAAATGTTATGTACATAACAGATACTTGGATCTGTTAACTAAATGACCAAAGGAGATACCCTAAGCAGGGCTCCTAAAAAACAAGAAATAGCCAGTACAAATTTAAAATTTACCATTAATAATAGTAACTGGTAACTAACTAGTATATATTTAACCACTTTTAGTCTCAGTTTCATCTCTTTTCTCTGAAGCTAACCTGTTACCTTTTCACTGTGTCAGATTCCCAGAAAAGAACTGAACCATGGTAAAATACAGAAAAAGACATGACATCAGAACATCTACAATAGGAGTATAAATTCACTCTTATTAGGAAATCCCGCCAACACCAGTATCATTGAACATTAGAAGTGAGAACAGAGAGAGGAAAAAAAGGAAAACTTAATTAGGAGGGAAAACTTCACCTGGAATTTTAGTAATCTTTTTTTCCAGCAAATATTTTAAGAAATAATATCTTAAAAATGTGAAAAACTGGCAAGCCTTTTCTAGGCTAGTTTTTAAAACATTGTATTATGCTGTTAATCTTAAGCAAGTAATGATAGTTTGTCAGCTCATAAGTAATTCAACATTAAAATATTCCTTTGTACTTATTTTTGATAATTTACCTTAATATTTTTTTATTTTTCCTATTTCACAGCATTATTATAATAAAATCAATTAACTTCCTCTTTACCTATCTCAGAATTTTAATACAACTTATAGAACAAGTATTTCCAATTCAACTAATATAATGAACCTCCCAAAGTTAAACTTTTATTATTCAGCACATACAATTAACATCCAGTACATTCATGTCTAGCTTTATATAAAAACCAAAATAAAACCGTTAATTCTCATACTAATAAGTAACCTTACTAAATATTAGAGTCCACATATTAACCAATCATACCTATAGAAGAGCAAGAGAATAAAGATCTATTACTAGCAGAACTGAGGGGTAGGAAAACACAAGCTGGCCAACACTTTAACTCCAATTTTTAAGGTGACCAAGGCTGAAAATAATATCTATTCCTTTAAATCTGTGTCTCCATTGTTGGAGGCATCCATAATTAATAAAGGATTTTAGAAGGCAATAAATACAGTATTTGTCAAGAAAATGATCTCATTGAGATAGAAATATCACAAGTACTAGAAGGATTAAATGACCTCTTGAAAATAATTCTTAGCTCTAAAATCCTGAGATTTTATTAACACAGAACATTATTTCCTAAAAAGAACTTACTTTCTCTAATATTCTTTTATAGGTTTCACTAAATAACATTTTATGCTTTAAAAATGAGAAGCTGTTTCAAAAGGAGCCAGACTTTCTAATTAAGTTAACTGGAAATGAGACAAACTTATTGAGGCTTTAATATGAAGGAAATAAAATAATGTTATTGGCACAGTATGAATTTTAGTGACTAAACAACATTACAACTTGCTCAAACTCATAAAGGAGTCAGCCATTTCCAATACAATCCTAAAAATAAAATGCAAATAGCTATTGGATGAGAAGTCATTAGTAAATACTTGTTTGAAAACCTGAACTCTGTAGTAATCAACAAGTAAGGTACACCTTTTCGTGTATTTTGTATCACCTAACAGAAGGAAAAGACGCTTCCACATAAAATTAGTTAAAATTTCTTTTTATAAGAAAGCCTCTCTGATGAGAATAATTGAACTTGGGGAAAAATAAAGTACTAGAGAAGTCTTGAAATTCACCTTATATTTCCCTAATATGAAGCTTTTTCCTGCATCCGTGGACCTGTTAGTATAGGATGAGCCAACTCTGTTAACCTACCATATGCTGAAAAAAATCAAGGTTGGAACTAACTATCTTAACTTCTACAAAGCCAAAGAATTTTTGCCAGGACTATGTGGATTTGGGAATAAAAAGGAGTTCCAGTAAATTCCAAGTAACCATTTGTTCCCACAGAGAAATAAAACCGATTTGTTCAGTTTTGGAATGGATGGACTTTTCATCACAGCTAACAGGCGGGTCATCAAGAATGTGATTCTTACACTAGCAGGAAGTAAGTTTTCAAAAAAACTTTTCTAAGTTTTCAAAAAAACCAGCTTCTAGTATTTCTTAAGACCTGCATATGACCACTTGGTCAGTCATTTTCCTCCATGTGCATTACGCAGCAAGGGCTTTGAAGTAAGAACTGGCTTACCAGCTCAGTAATTACCAGCTGCCTATTCCTGTTTCACTTCTCTAAGCTTCAGTTTTCTCAACTGAAAAAGAAGACAATCATACCCTATTTTAATGACTACTTCAAAAACTTTATAAGAGGGGGGGAAAAGGCGATCATACAAATTAAAAGTAGCGGAAACCAATCTTACATACTTTTTTTCAGCAAATAGTGAAAAGGGAAATATTAAGTCATATGAGGCCAGCATAACCTAAATATCAATACCTGACATGGACATTATGAGAAAAGAAAAATCACAAACCAACACCTCTCATGAACATAGATGAAAATTCTAAAAATAATAATGATTTAGCAACGTAAATCCAGCAACATATAAACAGAGTAACATATATGACCAAGTGGAGTTAATCCCAAGAATACAATGTTGGTTCAACATTCAGAAATAAACCAAAGCACCTCATTATGTTAAAAAATAAAAAAGAAATCTTACGATCATTTCAATAGATGCAGAAAAAGTGTCTGATAAAATTTAACTCATTCATCATTTCAAAAACCTCTCAGCAATCTGGGAATGGAAAGGAAATTCCTTAATATGATAAAAGATATCTAATACAAAACACACACACACACACATCATCTACAGCTAATATCAATCTTCATGGTAAAATATTGAATATTTTCCTCTGAAACTGGGGAGAAAACAAGATTGTCCAATATCATTCTTCTATTCGATATTATTTTAGAGGTTCTAGCCATTATAATGCAATAAAAGGGTAAGAAAGTATAAAGACTAGAAGGAAGTAAAATTATCTTTACTCACAGATAACATGATTATGTACATAGAAGATGTAAAGGAATCTACAAACAAGCAACTAAATAAATAAGTGAATTTAGAATGGTTGGCTGATACAAATTCAAGACTTTTATATTGTATTTCTATGTAGTAATAACAAATGGAAAATACATTTATGAAACTATTTAGTATATAAGAAAAGATCAGATGCTAATGAATAAATATCTACCCTGAAAACTAAAAAACAATAAGGAAAAAATTTTAAAGATGTAAATAAAAGAAGAAATACATCAGTTTGTGAGACTCAATATTGTTATGACAAAAATTCTACCCAAATTAATCTGTATAGCCAATGCAATCCCAATCAAAATTCCAGCAAGCTTTTTTCGTGGTGACAAGCTGATCTACAATTTATATGGGAATGCAAAGGACCTAGAATAGTCAGGTTCCATTTTCATGAACAAAGTTGAAAGATTTACACTGGCAGATTTCAAGATTTACTACAAAGTGATAGTGTGACAATCTAGACCAGTAAGACAAAGTCCAAAAATAGATCCACACATATACAGTCACTTGGTTTATGAAAATGACACCACTGCAAACGTGTGGGAGAAAAGACAGTCTTTTCAAATAATAGTGCCAGCCCATTAGAAACCAGTACAAAAAGACAGTGAACCTTGACCTCAATTTCACTAACCACTAACAAAAATTAATTCAAGATAGATCACAGACCTAAAAGAGAAAGGTAAAACTATAAAACTTCCAGAAGAAAATATAAGAATATCTTCATGATCTTTGTGTGGACAAAGTTTTTTAAATTAATATTCAAAAGACTACAAAACTACAAACTAAAAACTAGCTACTAACCTACAGAAAAAAAAAAAGGTAAGTTGTACTATATTGAAACTAAGAACTTCTGTTCACCAAAATATATCATTAAGAGAGCAAAAAGATAAGCTACAGACCAATAGAAGATGTCCCAATACATAATTCCAATAAAGATTTTATATTAATAGAGTTAATAAAGAATACAAAGAACTACTATAAATCAATAAAAAGTTGATCTAAATTTTTAAGTGGGCAAAAGATATAAACAGGAACTTCACAAATGGCCAATCAACATATACAAAATACTCAAGCATCATTAGCATCAAAGAAATGCAAATTAAAATGACAATGACACACCACTATACACCTCACAGAATGGCTAGACACTCGTTCGAAGTGCTGATCAGAATGTGGATCAATTGGAACTTTCATCACCTGCTATTGGATGTGTAAATTGGTACAACTTTGGAAAATTGGTTGGCAGTTTCCACTGAGATTAAACATACACATACCCTATGATGCAGTAAACCCATTCCTAGGTATATAGTCAATAAAAATTAATAGTATCTATCAAAAGATTTATAAGAATGTTCACAACAGCTTTACTCATAACTGCCCCCCAAATGGAAATAATTCAACTATCCATAAACTGAAAAATGAATAAATTGTGGTACACTGAAACTATGGAATACTACACAGAACCATAAAAGAACTAGTAATACATGTCACAACATGGATGAATCTTGTAGGCATTATTTTCAGCAAATGAAAACAGATATAAAAGATAACGCATCATATAATTCAATTTATATGAAATTCAAAAACAGGCAAAAAAAAAAAAAAACTGATAGAGATAGAAGTTAGAATAGTAGTTACATATAGAGGGAGTGATGACTCCAAGAGTGAACAAAGATTTCTTTTGCTATGCTGGGAGTGTTGTGTATTTGAATCATGATTGCACAGGTGTATACCTATGAAAATATTCTTTCTTTGAGCAGTATATTTAAGGTTACTATACTTTACAGTATGTTCATTATACCACAATTAAAAATGATTTTGGTCTCTAAGTTTAAAAATATATTTCAGTCTGGAATTTGGAGGCATATGAGGAAAAAGAAGATACTTAATAGAGGAGCTGGTCATCTTACAACCCATTTGGTTCACATAAATGCATATAATAAATAATAGGAAATAAAGTCATATAAAAAGAAGAGTCAATGTTTATTGAAAGTTGATAATATCTCAAGCATTGTGCCAAGGCTATAATTACACATACACACACACACATAATCTTATTTAAACCCTGCAATGTACGTACTTGGTAGATACTATTTTGTAATTAATAGTTTTAGAAATGAGAAAACTATAGTGAGTAGATGTTGCTCCTATTAAATTTCAAATAATTTGAACTTAAACACATTTTGGTTTGCATAGAACAGTTCGCTAAATATACTAACAAAAAGTGGTATGTAAATATCCTACCTGACTTTTCTATCACCCTATCTAAATAACATCCTCCACCACTCTCATCTTAATCTCCCTTATTTTTCTCCATGACATACCTTACTAACTGGTAATATATTTTATTATTTATGTGCTTATTTTGTGTCTCCCTCATTAGAGTGTAAGTTCCATGACGGCAGAAACTGTCCATGTTGTTCTTCGCATCTAGACTCATGCCTGGCATATAAGGGACACCTAATAAATATTGGTGGATGGAATGGAAAATGTAATAATAAATACCCTACCCGATACTCAATTCTGTACCCTTTAATATAACATCTAAAAAAATAAGAGAAAATAACTTTATTTCATATTTTAAAATAGTCAATCTGTATAACCTTACTAGCAGAAGACTTGATATATATTTTTAAACTGATTTTGGGCAGCCACCCCATATAGTCAAAAAAAATTTGCAAGAGTAAGTTTAACGTGTTAAACTAATGCAGATAATTATTTTCCTTTTATGTCATAAAGATATAACCATCCAAATGCAAGTCTTTGAAAACTGTATTATTTTGGAGCCAAGTAAGCATACACTATGTCATAGATTTAGGAAGACTTGCTTCGCACAAGCATTATGAAAACCAATTACTGTACTCAGGATTAATACAGGACTAATCCAGTGATGACTAAAAAATTACTGAAGTGTGTAAGAATGGATTTTTGCCCCTTCACTGAATTGTACTGTTTAGGACATGCCTTTGTCTTAACCCCATTTCCTTTTATCTCCCTGCTCTAGCTACTATCTTTGCTCTGTTTTAACCTCTCTTGCTAATATCTCTAATTTTTCCTTCTGTGCTATATGTATTTCTTTCCCTCTCTTAAACATACGGGGGGTGCTAAAAAAATGTATACAAATGACTTGTATTCATCTTTTTTCCTTTCTAAAAATGTATATACATTTTTGTGGCCCCCTGTGGGGACAGAGTCCCAGAGAGCAGTTTCCAGGCTCCGCCTCGCGTGGGGAGGTGCTGGCTCAGTAGTGAATGACCATCAACTGTGATTGGTTGGCCATCACCGGTTAGCCAATTGGCTACTGATGTAACTGTGGGGCTGCGTTGATTGGTCGGTTGGTTGGCAGGCAGAGAACTGAATGGCGGACTGCGGATCATGTGGCTACTACTGCGTGTGTCTCGCCGGGCGCCAGAGAGAATATAATGGTATGACTCCCCTACCTATGGCTCCATGGGTGTTTCTTTTTGGCCTCACCATATCCTGCATTTTTCCATGGGGAGCGGGACCAGAGGCCCGGCAAGCCGCCTCGCACGACACACCCTCTGTATTTAGATGAATACCTATCTTTGAAGTGCATATTCACACGTAAACACACGTGCACACACACACACACACACACACACACACACACACACACACACATTTCCTGGCCCTTGCTTCTCCCCCAAAATACTGCTCTTTAACTGCACTGCCACTTTCTTCAAAAGTACACAACCTCCACTTCCCATCCCAAATTCCTAGTCATTCCTGAAGATCATCAGTAATGGTCTCCATCACCAAGTCAAACTGCAGTCCTTAGCTCCCTCACTCAGTGCATCATTTAAACAGAACACATCCTCCCCATCTTTAAATTGTCTCCTCTTAACTTCCGTGATTCCATGCTTCCCAAGCTTTGTTGGGCCTAAACTTTGAAGAATGTAGAGGTCCTTCTTTAAGAAAAACAAAAAAGAAAAGTGGAATTGCAAATACAAAATTAGATTGCAAAGTGAATACTTACCTAGAATGAGGGGAAAAAATCCTAACATTACAAGCATCATAAAAATCCAGTAAAATAACATCGTTCTATCAATGAACTCCATGACACACTTCTAGAATACTTTCCCCACATTGTGAGTGTATATCTTTTGTGATCACTTCTTCATATGATAATGGTATGTAAGATTTTCTATAAAGAGATAGATTTTTTAAAACTTTCTAAATACTAAATTATTATTTCCATTTTAGAAAAAATATTCTTTTAGGTTCACAAACTATTAATGGTCATGTCATACAAAATTTTGGTATTCTTTTAAAATTTTGGGAATCTTTTATTCATTTTCTTTATTTACAAGCTATCAGACTCAGAAGAACTTTCCCCAGACTGGCTTCTGGCTCTGTACATCTTTTTTTTTTTTTTTTTTTTGACTTTTTATTTTATTTATTTATTTTTTTTAACATTTTTTAAAAATTAGTTTCAGGTGCAGAAAACAATGTAACAGTTAGACATTTATCATTTATATCTTTCACACAGTGACAACCCTCCTCCCCCCAACCACTACCCCTTGGCTTTGTATATCTTAAATTGTGTTTCTCTTACCCTACCCACATACTTCTTGTGTCAGGTACTGTAGGACATGTTCACATAACCTATGACCTCTGGCCTTGCATCTTTGTGTCATAACACTGAGTCAGCACCATGGCTAATGAATACTGTTAGGTGTCATTCCTGTAACAGAATACCTGGCAAAAACTTCAATATACTCTGAAGTGACAAAAAAACACATGAATATATTTTGCCCAAACTAAATGCAACCCCAATTCAACTTTCGCTTAGCTGGATCCTAAAAATGCCTGCAGCCATTCCAGGGCTAGGCGAGGTTAAGTCAAGAATGGAAAGAGATAGCAATCTTAATTTAAAATACCTTACTTTTGGAAACTCTACGAAAACATATGGCCAGGTGAACACCTACCTTCCAAAGTCTTGCAAGAAATGTGCAAGTGAGAGACCCCGAAGCTTAAGTTTAATTAGCTTCGTGGTAAATTCCCTACATGCAACCACTTCACTTACTTCACTGACTCCTCTTTATCCTGCCAACCACTAAATATAGGTACTTCCCAAAGTCACTCTGTCCTTAATTTAATTCTGTCTATGCTCCTTTATTTTCCCCAAACCTCATCCATTCCCAAGCTTCAATTAAGACCTTCTAAACAAATAATCCTCCCTCTACAATCTAGTGACTAGACTATCAAGTCCATGGGCAAGGGAGATGCCAGTCTTGTGGTCTGCGTGCACGCTAGGACCTGAATTCCCAGGGGCATGCAGTAGGCCTTCAATAAAATACATTGAGTAGCTTCTAACGTATATCTCTGACCTCATCCTGTCTTTCCAAGCTCCAAACCTGCAATCTTCAACTGCCTACTGACCTTTTCCACTTAGATAACTTCTGCCCCTTGCCCCCCAGAAAACACACACAAATTCCCATAACACTGAACTTCATTTTAACACTCAGTGACATGTTTTAAACTCTTAGTAAATATTTTAGTACCTTTAAGAAAATTAAGACACAATGAAATTAAAGACCTTGATCAAGAAAAAATCAAGATTATTTCACCTCTAATAGCTTAAACTTCTCTCTTAAAAACAAGTCAAGTGGCTCATCAGCCATATAGATTTAATTTTAATAATTTTTCTGTAAACATACTCAGTGCCCTATACAAAGAAACCATAATCAGAAATGCAAAACCTATTGCTAGATATAAAGCATGAACAAACAAAATCTTTTTGAGAAAGAAAATAAATAAGACTAAATATCAATAACAAATTAAATAACAGTAAATATGCCTGTATGCATATGTCTTAAAGTTTATATACAGAAGGTACTCGGACAATACAGAGTACATATTCAGTCATGTAGTCCTGCTTCACTGAAAGACCTCATTATAAACACTCTACTAAAACAAAAGAGTTCCCAAGCAAACAGAACAAACTGCTGACATAAGTGTGGCACTGACGTATCCGTCTATTTGCATTCAGTTGCTAGGATTCAGTGTGTCCATTTTTCTCTAACCTTTAAAACATGCAACTCTTTAATGTTATGACGATTCTATAGTTAAACACAAGATTGACAAACTGATACATACAAAAAAATTTTCAAATTCAAATCTCTAATTTCCTGAACTCATGTTCTCCATATGGTAAAAAACAAATGTAAGTGAATTTTTATATCTCTTTACCAGAAAAAAACAAAACTCAACTTCAATAAAATGAAATGAAACGGCAGACTGCATACTCTCAAGTTACTATCACAGAAATAAAATTCTGGGTGCAGCTTTAACAGAAAATATCTCCTATCTTTTCAGAAACTTTTTGAATCTGTATGATTAAAAAGTGCATATTTTGTTTGCACTATTCGAAAAAAGGAAATTATGTGGTGATATGAGTAAATTCTTAAAGTTGTTCCAATTAGCATCCATTGTGCCTTTAGGATTATAATCTTAAAATTATATGATAAGATACTAATAAATAAACTGCATTGGACATCATCCATATTACCTGCAAGAGAACAGGCAACAAGAAATCTGTTCGTTAGGCAAATAAAACAGAAACAGTGGCAACCCCAGGATTATTCTTCATAGCTCCATAACTATCATCCTATCTCAAATTATGGGTTAGTGAGAAAGTTTTCCTAGAAACTTCCATCTGCCCTTGGTAGAGCCCAAGTATGATGTCTCAGATGGGCTTGAAATACCTTTGGTTGGCAGAAACTCCAATCAAATTTCCAGGAAAACCTTCAGACGTCCAATATTTAATATTAAATGAACACAGTTCCATTGTTTTCTTAACAGTGTTTAACAAAATCGCTTCACATTCCCCACTGGCTTTCAACAATTTAAGTATTTTTCAACTTTTATATATTTTAGGATACAACTTTTGCATTATGTTTCAAGATTTGAATATTTCAAATCAATTCAACATAACTTAATATAAACTTACTATAAATATTATTTAAATAAACATTTAGGAAATCACAAATTAGTAATTTTTCTACCTGCACAAAATTTTGTATCTTCACCACCCGGCAATTAATATTCCTCACAAATCAGACTTTCATTTGAGTAAAAAGCACCCTAAGTGGCTATTGTCTTAATTTTCGTTCCAAGTGTCTGGCTTTTGCACTCTGATACAGTATGTATGTAAAGCATGGCTATTTGGGAGGTATTTTTGTCAAATTTAACAAAATCAAAAGGAACAAATGTAAGTAACTTTACTTAAAACAATAGTTTGTATTCCGGGTAATTTTATTTTTAAAATTATTTTAATAAAAGAATGACACTTTCAGTTAAATAAAATTGGCTTATTTTTAAGCCAAATAGATTTTAAGGTACTTTACAATTTAAAACAGGCATAAAGGTAATTCAGTCTTTCCCGTCCTCTTTAAGTTTTAATCACTGATGAAGAAAGGTAGATGTTTTCTTGTCATTTAAAACTGAGAATAATGTCTCAATTTCAGTTGTTCCCCAAAAAGAAAACCTTCCTTCTATACCTTAAATACTGACCACTATTTCAATAATCTCAAATTAATTCCAGGCCTAAACAACTTCTATTAATCACTGACATTATTTTCTTTGTGGTTTCAGCACTAAAAGTTATATATTCTACTAGAGAGATTATAAAATATAGTAAATGCCCACAATCAGCTCTTCTTTAAGCTAAAAATGGAATAAAGTATTTGTCATTAGCACTTAAGTGTTGAGAATACAGAATCAAAGTTACGAGAACTCTGTAGAATTCAAAGGTGAGACTTATATCCCTCTCAGGAAGAATGTTTAAAATAACAAACAATTCAATCAGGCAATGAAAAGATTGGTGGAAGAAGTTACGTATAAACTTAGTATGGGTACAGAATTTCTCCTACCTGTATCAAACAAATATATTTGATCATTTAAATCATATAGTCTAGAAGTAGATATAGATGAAAATCTAATCTCATCAATGGGGTATGGACTTATTTCAGTAACTATGAAAGGGCTGACCATGTCTACCTGTATCACACACATAATCACTCAAGCTACACGCAGCCCTAGGTCCTGCTTCACAGTCAAAAATCCATGACCAATGAGAAACTTCAAGTCAGTTAGGATGATACCCAAAACCTACTTGAGATTTCAACCTCAGCATGCTTAATGTGATAATCCTAACTATTGGGGATTGTAAATACAACCTCAATTCATGGAAGATGAGAAAAATGTTCTATTAGTGGTTGGTTGTCTTTCAAGACTAGAAAGGGTGAAAGTTAAATAAGAACATAATGAGTAAATCAAACACACAGTAGGTTTGGGTAGGATATAGTACATCCATATCGAGTTCCGGGTGGGGTGGGGTGGTAAAATAGATTAGTAAAACTATTTTTAAATTTTGAGAAATAATTTGTTATTATCTAGCAAAATTGAAGATGGACATACCCTACAACCTACAAAGTCCATCCAGGGCAAATACAGAAGAGAAAATATCATACATGTATACCAAATCTATGTAGAAAATTGAAATCATGAAGTATGCTTTCTGACCATAATGAAATTAGTCTAGAAATCAATAACAAAAAGATAACAGAAAAACTCAAATAACTTAGCAATTATACAACTTCTAAGTTATGGTTCAAAGAGAACATTTAAAGGGAAATTAGAAAATAGTTTGAACTGAATAGAAATTAAAAAACAACACATCAAAATTTACAGCCTGAAGACAGGGAAGTGCTTAGAAGGAAAGGTGAAATATTAAATGATTATATTAGAAAAGAAGAAAAATCTGAAATCAATAATCTAAGCTTCCACCTTAGCATACCAGAAAAAGAATAAAATAAACCTAAATCAAGCAGAAAGAAAAGTAATAATGATAATATCAGACATCAATGACAGCAGAAAACAATAAAGAAAATTAACGAAACCAAAGCTGGTTCTTTGAAAAGATTTTTTTACAATTGATGAAACTCTAAAAGACTGACAGAAAAAAAAAAAAGAGAAAACACGAATTACCAATAACAGGACTAAAAGAGGGATATCACTATAGACCCCACAGGCATTAAAAGGATAACAAAGGAATACTACAAATAATACTTTACATATAAATTTAAACAACTCAGATGAAATGGACCAACTCCTTTAAAACTACAAACCACCAAAGCTCACCAATGATTAAATAGATACTTGGAATAATCCTATAATTATTAAATAAATTAAATACATAGTTAAAAACTTTCCAACAAGAAAAAAGAAATCTCTAGTCTCAGATGGTATCACTGGCAAATTCTACCAAGACATTTAAAGAATAAATAAAACCAATTTTAAATACTCTCTTTTTAAAATGGAAGAAGGAACACTTCCCAACTCATTTTTGGGGCCATCATTACCCTGATACCAAAACCAGAGAAAAACAGTATAAAAAGAAAACTACAGATCTATAACCCTCATGAACACAAATGCAAAAATCCTCAACCAAATATTAATAATTCAAATCCAGCAATATATAATAAGAATAATACACCACACCAAGTGAGACTTATCCCAGCAATGCAAATCTGGTTCAATATTCAAAAATCAATCAGTGTAATCCACCATATTAACAGTCTAAAGAAAAAAAGACACATATGATCATATCATTTGATGCAGAAAAAGTACTGAACAAATTGAACTCTCAGTAACCGGAGAATATAAAGGAACTTCCCTAACCTAACAAAGAGCATCTATAACAAAGCTACAGACAACATGATATTTAATGTTGAAAGACTGAATGCTTTCCCCCTAGATTAGGATCAGGAAAAAGATGTTGACTCTCACCCCTCCTACTCAGCACGATACTGGAAGTCTTAGAAAAGGAAGAAATAAAACTGTCCCTCTTCACAGACAGCAGTATTGTTTACGTAGAAAAATCTCAAGAAATTCATAGAAAATATTCCTATAACTAATAAGTGACTTTAACAAGGTCACAGGATACAACTTCAACACACAAAACAATCATATTTCTATCTAGTGCTAGCAACAATTAGAAACCAAAATTTAACAAAACATACCATTTATAAAAGCTCCAAAAAATGATATACTTATATGTAAATTTAACAAAAGGCATACAGATTTGTATGTTGATGATTAAAAAACACTGATGAAGGAAACCAAAGTAGACCTAAATAAATGAAGAGAAAGACCTAAGTAAATGAAGAGGTATTGCATGTTCATGGACTGGAAGACTAATAATAAAAATGTCAATTCTACCAAAATGGACTCTACAGATTTAATACAATTATAATAAAAATACCAGCCAAAATTTTTTGAAGGTATAAACAAAGTTATTCTAAAATTTATATGGAAAGGCAAAGGAACAAACTATTTTGAAAACAAGAAAAGCGTGGAAGACTCACATTCTACAGTTTTACAGTAATCAAGGCAATGTGGTATTGGCAAAGGGAAAGATACATTAATTAATGTGACAGAACAGAGAACCTGAAAATAGATCCACATAAATATAGCAAATAGGTTTTTGACAAAGGTGCCAAGCCCATTCAATCAGGAAAGGAGAGTTTGTGCAACAAATGATGTTAGAGCAATTGGACATCTACATATAGATAAAAATGAACCTACCTTATTCTTTATACAAAAATCAACTCAAAATGGATCATAGGTCTAAAAGTAAAACGTAAATTTATTAGAAGAAAACACAAGAGAAAATCTTCATGGCCTGATGTTAGGGAAAGAGATTTTGAATATAACACCCAAAGTATGATCCATAAAATAAAAAATTGATAAACTGGACTTCATCAAAATTAAAATATTTTGCTGTCTGAAAGGCACTGTTCACAGAATGAAAAGACAAGCTATAAATGGGGAGAAAATATTTGCAAATCATATTTGAAGGAAAAGACTTGAAGACTTATATCCACTTTACCAAAGAGGATTTATGATGGGGGGGAAAAAAATGAAAAGATGTTCAAAATCATTAGCCATTAGAGAAATGCAAATTATAACCTAGGAACCATCACATACCTTTTAGAATGGCCAAAATATAAAAATACTAACAATACCAACATGCTAGTGAGGGTGTGGAGCTACTGAAATGTTCACACATTGCGGGGGAGACTGAAAAATGGCACAACCAATCTGGAAAACAATCTGGAATTTTCTTACAAAGTTAAACATATACTTAACATATGAACCAGCAATCATCCTACTCTTAGGTATTTCGCCTCGCAAAATAAAAACTTATGTTCACAAAAATTATCTGTACATTCTATTCATAATGAACAAAACTGGAAAGCACCTAAATATCCTTTAATGAGTGAATGGATAAACAAACTGGGATGCATCCAATCAATGGGCTATTCGTCAGGAATACAAAGGAATAAACTGATACATGCAACAACTTGGAAGAACCTCAAAGGCATTAGGTTAAGGAAAGAAGCCAATCTCAAAAGGTTACAATCTACAAAAGGTATGATTCAATTTCTGACATTCTCAAAAAGATAAAACAACAATCGAAAGCAGAAGATCATCAATGGTTGCCAGAGGGTAGGAGTGGAGGGAAGACGTGACTACACAGTACAAGGGAACTTTTGGGGGTGATGGAACTAACTGTTCTGTACTATTCTGATTACTATTTTGGGTCCACAAAGATTTCTTAGACAGAATATTAAAAACCACTAAATGTAAAAAATAATTGATACATTAAATTAGAACAAAATTGAAAATTTCTGCTCATTAGATATTAGAATAAAAAGAAACTATAAATATAAAAAGATATCATTAAGAAAAATAAAGAGGTAAGTGACAAATTTGGAGAAAATATTCATGATATAAAACATGGCAAAGGACTCATATTCATAATATGTAAAGAACTCCTACAAATCAATAATTTAAAAATCAACAATCCATGTTTTCATTCGTAAAAGACTTGAACCAACACTTCATTAAAAAAAGTTATATAAATGGCCAATAAAAAGACATTCAATATCATCAGCTACTGTATGGCTAAAATAAAAAAGACTGACAATACAAAGGTTGGTAAGGATGTGTAGCAACTAGAACCCTCATTCATTGCTGATGGGAGAGTAAGTTGGTACAACCACTTTGAAAAATTGTATGTCAGTTTCTTACCAAGAAATACACATCTACTCCATGACTTAGCACTTCTACTCTTAAGTATTTATTTATCCAAGAGAAATGAAAACATGTCTCCACAAAAATGACTTGTACAATAATGCTCAGAGCAGCCTAATTTATAAGCCCAAAATCTGGAAACAATGCAAATATTCACCAACATGAGAACACATAAAGAAATTGTGACAGAGTAAGTAAATTGTGATATATTCATTAAACATATTCATTCAGTGAACATATTCATTGAATATATTCATAAAACTGATATATACAACACGGATAAACTGTAAAACGTGGCATGAAACAATCTCAATACGAAAGACAGCATACTGTGTGATTCCATTTAGATGAAGTTAAAGAACAGAGAAAACAAATCTATGGTAATAGAAATCAGTAAGTGGCTGCCGCTGAGGGGCTGGCAGGAACTGAATGGAATGGGTCTCAAGGTAATTTTGTAGGGTGAAGGGAATGTCCTGTCTCTTGTTTTAGTTCCTAATTACATAGGCATATACAACCATCAAAACTCACAGAAACTTGGGGCCAGCCCGGTGACTCAGGTGGTTGGAGCTCCGTGCTACTAACTCCGAAAGCTGTCGGTTTGATTCCCACATGGGCCAGTGGGCTTTCAACCACAAGGTTGCCGGTTCAACTCCCGGAAGGGATGGTGGGCTGTGCCCTCTGCAACTAGCAACGGCAACTGGACCTGGAGCTGAGCTGCGCCCTCCACAACTAAGACTGAAAGGACAACAACTTGAAGCGGAACGGCACCCTCCACAACTAAGATTGAAAGGACAACTTGACTTGGAAAAAATGTCCTGGAAGTACACATTGTACCCCAATAAAGTCCTGTTCCCCCTCCCCAATAAAATCTTTAAAAAAAAAAAAAACTCACAGAAACTAATACTTAAGTCCATGCATTTTATTGTATATAAATTATACCACAATTTTTAAAATTCTGAATATTAAAAAAATAAGCAAATAAAAAGAAAGAAAAAAATCTTCAATTAAGATTATAACAGAACAGGGGCAGCCTGCCTGATGGCTCAGTTGGTTAGAGCACAAGCTCTGAACAACAGGGTTGCCAGTTCAATTCCCACATGGGTCAGTGATCTGCGCCCTCCACAACTAGATTGAAGACGAGCTGCTGCTGAGCTGCCAGAGGGGCGGCTAGATGGCTCAATTGGTTAGAGTGTGAGCTCTCAACAAGGTTGCCAGTTCAATTCCCGCATGGGATAGTGGGCTGCGCCCCTTGCAACTAAGATTGAAAACGGTGACTGGACTTGGAGCTGAGCTGCGCTCTCCACAACTAGATTGAAGGACCATGACTTGAAGCTGATGGGTCCTGGAAAAACACACTGTTCCCTAATATTCCCCAATAAAAAAAATTTTTATTTTAAATAATAACAGAACAATCCCAAAGATTATGACTGCTCTTAAGAAATGGAGAAATAGGTGATAATTTATCATCCAACAGGGGAAAAAAAAAAAAGCGGCTCCCTCTCTTAAGGAGACAATCCTGGAAACAGAAACAGAGACTTAGGGCCTGTGTAAAGGTTCTATAGCAGCTTTTCAACCAGAACTCCGATTCTGAACTTCAGTTACACCTAATGAAGAAGAATATTCCTTCATCTCTGCCATTTGTACAATAGCTCCACTGTTTCTACAGGCCCTTTGTTGGGCAAGAGATTTTTCTTTGTAAGAATAAAAAAGACTAGTAATCCTGCATTGTCTACAGTAAAGTAACAATTTTCCAAACTCATACTCTTTCATTTGAACATATTATAACTGCAGTTTTTAATAAAAATATAAATAAAAACTTCTCTTAGAATATTAAATAGGCTCCCATCCCAGTTCAAATCAGGATCAAGATTTCTCTTCCCTAACTATAGGTGCTATTAGAAGTACAATTTTCCCCCAATGGAGGCAAAAAGCTTAGAGTAATTAGTAACTAACATTGGGGCCAGAGGTGCAGTTCCTAAAGTACCAGGCATCTGAGCTAGGTCCTGAAGTCTGAAAAGGATTTCAGTAAGCTGAAAAACATTCTATATTTAAAGGAATAATTTAAGAAAAGGCACAGAGACTTGAACATGCATAGTTAAAAGTACAATAAAGATAACCAAATGATTAAGTAGTCTGTGTATTAATTGACCAAAAATTTACAAATTAGGCGATTAGAGACTATTTCTCATTTGCCTAAAACAAATCTTATTTCTGACACTTAAAATAATCACTTCAACTGAGTATCCTCAACTCATTTGAAACACATTAACTTTGTAAATTAACCCCCCCAAAAATAGCTTGGCATTTTTGTATATTGCTCTTTAATATTACAGAAGACAGTGTTCAAGAATGCCAAATGGATTCAACCGTGTTATGTAAAATAAATATGGATTAACTAACATAAAAATAGCATAAGGAAAACTATAATCCTTTTTGTAGTTATGATTACAGCTACCGTGTTTCCCGAAAATAAGACCGAGCTGGACAATCAGCTGTATTGTGTTTTTTGGAGCAAAAATTAATATAAGACCCAGTATTATATTACATTATATATATTATATTACATTACATTATATTATATTATATAAGATCCAGTCTTATATTATAGTAAAAGTCTATTAAATTATAGACTGGGTCTTATATTAATTTTTGCTCCAAAAGACGCAGTAGAGCTGATTGTCCGTCTAGGTCTTATTTTCGGGGAAACACGGTATGTATTTAAATAAAAGTCTGTTCCCCACCCATCTCCAGTTTTCCTAACATGGTCTGGTAAGAACAAAACTAAAGCATTATGAGCAGAGAACAGATGGAGTAAATAGATAAACAAAAGTAAAAAGAGTGAGAAGCAAATAACTTACTTCCAGACTATTTGGATTAGCATATATCTGGGATACCTGGCACTCTTGTTATAATATGCTCTATTCTGCTATATTAACACAAATACACCTGTATCAAGTAGTAATTTTGAAGCTTTTAATATTCTAGAAATGAGGTCTAAAGGCTTTGAAGTAACGGAAAGTATTAACAGAAACAAGATCAGAATTCCAAGTCATCAAAATAAAGTGTGTTTTGAGCAGCTCTAATATAGTATAAAAAGTTATCAATCTGAAAAATATCCTGCACATTCTAGTTTTGACACTTAGAGCAATTAAAATTAAATGGTAGTTACTATACCATTAGCTCAGCTCACAATATAAGGCACAAAAATTATTTTTTTACCCCTTGATGATAACAAAATAAGGATTCTTAAATTCACTTTAAATAGTTCAAATAACAGCAACTACTCGTATACAGTAGACTGCTAGCTGATAATCAAAATTAGCAGTTTTTGCTAGAGCCATGCAGCTAGAAACTACATTTCTGAGCCTCTCCTGCAACTAGGTGAGGCCACATGAGTAAGTTCATACCAGTGGAATGTGATCAAAAGTGAGATGTTTTCAAATTTCACCTCACTTGTTTAAAAGGAAATTCTTGCTCTGGACTCTCTCTTTCCTCCTTCCCAGCAACTGGAATGTGGTTGTGACAATCTCCTAACCTCATTCACACAAATCCTAGGAGATGGCAGAGCAACATGAAGGAAGGAATCAGGGCTCACGAATGACCCCCAGGCAGAATGTGTGACCTGTTGTTATGTGAGAAATGAACTTATTTGAGCCACTGGGGGATCTTTGTGACATCCACTTGGTATTATCCTAATTAACGGAGCAACAAAACTTTAGTCCGTGGTTTTATTTCCCTTACATCTTTCTGATTTGTGTCTCCTCTAACGAAAAGTTGAAGACTTTCTCTTCTTAGTAATTAGGTGTTCCTTAACTACACACAGCCTGGACTGATTCTCTGCGTAGGGGGATGTATGTTTTTTATATCATGTCAAAGCTAGTTTATATTGTTATAGTTACCTAATTTTCCTGTGCCATTTATAATAGCTACCAAAAGCCCAGAGTTCAGATAGAAGGAGCTTTCCTGGATTCACTTAATCGGCACTTATTAAGTGCTGCATTAATAACAGGACTCCCTCCGGCACTAACGGTCAAGAATGCAGAAGGAGGATAAGACGTTGCCCCTATGCTGACGGAACTCAATCTAATGAGGAAGGCAATCGCCTACCCAACTGAAATACAACATACAGACACTTCATAGTAGTGTATGTAAAACACTATAAATATTTGTTTTAAAAAACATTCTACCCAGGGGATCAATGAGGGATGGAAAGGTGGGGAAACAAAGTCCCCTCAGATACTCCAAGCCACTGCTATCTCTCACTTGGACGACAGCGTGATCCGTACTTGCCTCACCTCCCCCTACCATTCTTCGGCCACCCAGCTTTCTCTCACCTTCAACATACCAAGCTCTTCCCACCACAGGGCTCCGTCTTTGCTGCTCCTTCTACCTGGCATGTCCTTTCCCCAGGTCTTACACCACCTTCACAACAGTCTTGTGTCACTGCAAACATCCCTCTTCAGAGGCTTTCCCTGACCACCGCACCGGAAGCACCACGTCCACCACCCAGGTGCCAGTATCCCTTCATCCCATACGGTTTTACCTTCTTCATGTATCATAGGACTGAGAATTATCTGAAGTTATTGCAGTGCTTTTGTATTCTATTTACCCGTTCTGGAATTTTTTTTCTAAAGCTCCATTAGAGCAAGAATTTTGTGTCTGGTTCACAGTACTAATCATAGGACCTAGAACGAAACCTGGCACATTTGCATGTGCTCAATAAATATTGTTAAATAAAGAAAGATGACATTTAAGCTGGATGAATGGGGGTGGGGGGACTGACCTTGTCAAGAGGAACAAACACAGAAGGGAAAAGGAAATCACCCGCTTTTATGCAGAGCTTCCATTTTCACAGACTTGGAGATTAAAGTTATAGTTGGAAGGTATCCTGAAGATTTTATCGAGTTTTTATTAATCTGATGCATGAATATACTTTTAAACATCCCATTCTTTTCTTGAACACTTCCCTTGGCATGCATAACATTTCCTCACGAGCTAACCAATTCTGATGCGAGCCACTTTAAATGATCAAAAGACTTTCTCTTATTAATCCAAAACCTGTCTGTTATTTACACACTTTAGCCTGAGTTCTGACCCCACAAGTTCTCATAAAAATAGGAAGTTTAATCCCTATTCATGTGGCAGGCTGTCAGATATTTGATGATAGCTATATCCTCCTAAATGTAATTTTTTTAAAAAAAAGGTAACATTATTGACAGTGCCTGCTGAGATCTGGGCTAAGTACTTTATATGAATACACTCATTTACTCCTCCCAACAATTATGATAGTTATTATGACTGTGCCTATTTTACAAAAGAAAAAACTGAGGCCTGGATTAGGTAATCTGCCTAAGTCATCAAGCTGAAAAGTGAATTCTGGAGCCATAATTCAAACACAGACAGTCCAACTCCGGAGCCGACACTCTTAACTGTAAGCCTCACTCTCTAAATGATTCCTGCTCTGTCTATAATTTGTACTATGTCAGCATGTGCAAATCACTCAAATAGCCATGTTAAGGCACAGAACTTAACCCAGTATCTTCTACTTTAATGATGAAGGCAATATTGATTCTCACACATTTATAAAAACCTTGATATACTGCAAGACAACAATAAATAAGAGGATACGCAGTGTAAAGATGAGCATTTCTCTGCAAATATTAACCTGTCATTTTGGTTTTAAGGCCTATTGTCCCTCTCTGTTCATCATATACTCCAAACTGAGATAATTTCCATTTTCTGAGCACACTATTTCCATACTCCTTTCCCTCTGGCTTGCATGATTTTCTCCTCCTAGACAGCCATTCCTTCCCTTCTGAGGAGATTAGTATCTTCTGTGTCCTTAAAAAGCAAACTGTGCTGAGTATACTTCATTTGCCCCTCCTGATCCACTCTCCATTCTTCTCCAGTCTGTTCTGTGTCTCCAGGAGGCTGTCCTGAATAGACTGCATCAATAATTTCCTTTGTTCTGTCTTCTGGGTGGATTCAGCCAATGGACAACATTGGCAGAAGACTGAAAGACAGGATGAGAGTGAGCCTGGGGTATTTACTCCCCCAGCTCTTACACAACGTCACCTCTAGTTAGCAATGTCTTCTACCAGAGGCCGGAGCTTCTGTCAAATGGGCTCATATGGACCTCTATACAGCTGCCCTCTGAGTCTGGACAATAACTCCCTATCTCTGCCATGTATGTCCAGGGGTTGTCATGGCTACCCGTTTTTGCTCACCTGATACTTCATCATCCCATTTTGGTTTCCCTTAACCTTTCCCACTCTTTTATAAATCACCCTTCATTAAACGCTCCCAAGTTTACCTGTTTGAATATATCATCTATTTTCAGCAGGGCCCTCTGAACAAGACCACTCTTTCCCTAAGCCTTCTCTGGATTTTGTTTATACCTCCTTCACGGCACTTTTTTTTTTTTTCTGTATTAAGCTCCAAGTTTCGTGATAGCAAGCCCATAGTGGCACTAAATGGATGTTTCAAAAATAAGTGGAAAAAATAAAATAACATAAAAAAATCAAAAAAATAATAATACTTCATGATACAAGAAAAGAATATAAAACTTAAATTTCAGTTACCATAAAGATTCAAAAACAGGCAAAACTAATCTATTGGGATAAAGGTGAGAATTGTGGACATTTCTGGATGTGAGCTATCACCTGGGAGAGAATGGGAAGGAGCCAACCAGGGTACAGGAAAAGTTCTGTACTTTGATCTGAGTGGTAATTATAGGAGGGTGCATATGTAAAAATTTGTTGCGCTGTATACCAAACATTACAGTATAGTCAGTACACCTTACAAAAAAAGAAAGGAAAAATAAATCTATATTTAGCTGCCCATATTGAGTCAATATGGCTAACACCTCATTTATCCAGAGGTGTTTTTTTTTATCAAAACAAGCAAAAGTGGTCTCTTCACTGTCAAAATAAATGTTATGAAGTCCATCCACTTTATCCACGAAAAGTACTTTCAGGCTTTTTCATCCTTATTTTTATTTTTATGAATTATGAAAGCAATTCATTCCAGTTCCTTTGGTTAACTAGTTTCCTGACCCACTGTTGATAATCACTAACAAACTGGGAAAAGGAGAGGCGGTCTGTTAAAGATTGACAATAGTAAGAAATAACAACGAATAGCAAAAAGCAAGCAAAATGACTATTAGAGAGCAAGTGAAAATTCAAGATACATAGAAGTCTGAGATCACTTAGTATATGGCCTGGAGACTATAAGCCACTTAGGGCATCATTGTATCATGTCACAGTGTAACAAACAGTGTTAAAAATGACAACCCTTACTTATCAGGGAAACAATAAAATATTTTCATCAACATCCGTTCAATAAGTAGAAACAGGGATAAACATACAAGAAACAGAGCAAAAACATATTTAAATTAAAAATATATTATTTGTAAAAAGCTAGACCTCAGTTACCTGGAGAAAAAGTACTTAATTTAAAATAATCACATTTTGAGAATTTGCTTAATAATTATGACTAATAATTTACTACCATCTCCCTCCTTGGTGAAGTATAAAAATTAAAAGATTTGTATTAAGAATGAGAAGTTCTCCTAAGTTTTTGTTTGTTTGTTTGTTTGTTTGTTTTCAGTGCATCTAAGCACTGAAAGTGTTTCTGGTAACACAGAACCATCCAAACACCTAGAAATTTTTAACCAAATCTTAAGCATTTTTTTTATAAGCTATATCTGAAAAAGTAGTGTCAAAGTTATTTATGACACTACTGAATCACTATGATTTCATCTCAAATCATCACTGTATGACTCCTTTTTCTTAAAGAAGCAACTTGTACCCATGTATTAGTCTGTCCTGTGTTAGTCTTTATACTCCCAACTTTAAATATTCTTCCAAGCTTCACCTATAAACTCAGGCATTCATGTAAAGCAAGTTTCCCCTGCTGAAGAAGATTACTGCTGGGTTCTGTGATTTCAAGAACTTATTCTTTAGGCCTCCTCGTCCTCAAATTATTTTCAGTGATGGAATTAGGAGGATTATGTACCAACTAGGGGGAAAAAAACACCATGTTAACGGACAAAGAGAATAGTTTTTAATGCAATAATTCAACTCAATGAACTATTTGGTATATGCCAAGCGCGTGGGATACATAAATGAAGACGCTAACTGTTCCCTACATTTAAAGAACACAAAATAACGAGGTAAGAAAGACCTGTCAACAGAAATACAATTGAGTGTTAAGAGCAATACTGGATGCACACTGAGAAAGAACTGGGTCAATTTCGTCAAGAGAGAAAAAGAAATGAAGAAAGGAAGAATCTAGCCTCAGTTTTTAAATCATGTATACTTCATGAAACTATGTAAAAAACTACAGTTGCAAAAACGAGGGCACATACGCAAACTTTAAAATTCTTGGTGTGCACAAGGTGTTGGTGTTGCCAATGGGTTTTTCCGATTCATGTTGAAAGGCAATGCCTTTTCCTCAATCCTACGGTTTCTGTGAGGAGGAACTTGCAGGAAACACTTCTGGCCTCTGTATCCCCTCACTAGTTTCCTCCTAGAAGGGGAATACAGTGACTTACATGATTGGTAAACTTAGACTAAGGGATTACATAAACATAATCCTACCCATTGCTTTTTGCTCCTCGGGGCCTACCTGCTCCTCCATGGATAGGCTCGCCCCACAAATAGGGAGAATATTCCTGGCCCTATCCTGCCTATGACTGTGTTCATCTATTTAACTCTGGCATTCAGTATTAGAAAGCAAAACTGCCTGCATCGATAAGCCGTGTCTCCCAATATAAGCTTTGTTAGGAATAAAGATGGTATTCTGAGCGCTCGTCTGTCATACTTTTTCAGTTTGTTCAGAATCTGGGCAGGGAATATCGGATGTTATGTATTGACTCCCCTCACTCCCCACTTAGACACTCCAATATTACAATGTCTTTTTTTTTATTTAAAATAAAATCTTCACTTTTATCTTAAATTCCTGGGCATAGTATCTTTACATGAGTCTCCTTCACAGCCCGCATAGCTCCTAGTAGAACACCTTACCAATGTTTGCTGATGGAATGAATTTTCAGATATTAAAGCTCATTCTATGTAGTGCTTACTTTTACAATAAAAGCAAACAATACAATGACTCACATAAGGATAAATACTGGTGTTTACTAACGTGCATGTAGCTATTTTTCCCCTAAAGAAAAACATTTCCCCATATATTTATAAAAATTCATATCCATTATTTTTGTCTGCTTTAAACCATTACCTTTTAAGTAGTGGAAGCTCTGCAGGGAACTTTATCTAAAAAGTGGAACAAGGCTTAAATGAAGCAGCAATAAAGCGTGGTGCCTGACGCAGCCTGGAGTGAGAAAGAGGGTTGGAAGAGTCCCTTTTTTACACCCTGTTTCTCTTCCTTCCATTCCCTTATTTTTTGTCTCCCACTGACCATCCCTGGGGTAGAGCTGCACAGCTGTCAACATGCTTAGCACATAGTGAACTAAGAAACAAGAATCATGGTTAAGGGCATTTGTTTGACGTTCTAATGTACGTTCAATTCCAAAGTGACAAACTGGAACCAAAAGTTTAAGGGACAGTAAGTTATTGTTGCAGTAGCTGACAAACTCTTGTCTAACAGATCAAAGGTTCTTAACCTTTAACTCTGAAACTTCAATAGAACAGACATCCCAATAACCCCTTTTACTCACTTTTCAAATCATCACTTGTAGCCTTTCTTTGTTGTCCTAAGACTGACTACTGCTGAAAGAATTTCCCCCATATAATTATCCCTCCTGCAAGGCTTTTTTTATTTAATACAAGTTGCAAGAGCAGTATCAGGACAATAAAAAGGAATTGTTTGAAAGACGTAAATTTCTTTTTTTCTTTTCTTTTTGGAAATGAACTTTATTTTCAATGCTATTTAAGAAAGATCTAAATTTCAATTACCTTGCCATTGATTTTAGAGTAATTTGGTATATACTAACAAGTAATTTGAGGATGAAAATTTTAACTTTTTTTTTTTTTTTTTTTTGACAATTTTAACTATTAATAACACCAATAACACTCTGGAGAGCTTGCCAGGGACCAGACACTGTTTGAAGAATTTTAAGGGTAATTAACTCGTTTAATCCTCACAACATCATCTCATATCAGTTGTGACCCCATTTACACCTGGGGAACTGAGGTACAGAGAAGTTGCCCAATACCCTGTGGCAGAAATGACATTTAAACTCAAGCAATCTGGCTTCACCATTGTTAACGACAATACCAAAGATAATAGGAAACTAAGCCTCATCTCCACCTATACTTCTCTCCTTCACACAAGGTTAATGTGGGACTATTACAAGAAATGACAATAAGAGTAAATACAATAATAGGTATCTATTGTGAACTCCAAAAATACTATCAGAAATACAAAATAGAAATGTTTGATCCTTGTTCTCGAAAGCTTACGTCCCATTTAGAGACAACAAGCACACCCATGAGAAAATGCATTAATCAGGAAAGACAAGCTCATTGTCATTTCTCCCAAAGCAGTTCCTTTCCCCATATTCCCTATTTTGCTAATGACACCACTAACCTTTCAGAAACCCAGACTTAAAATACCTTCATACCTCTCTCCCTTCATATGAAATTATTCTACCTCTCCTGCTCTCCCACTAACCTCATAGTATCAATATTCTAAATTTTTCCTTCCAACATAAATGCTATTGTTTTCTAGTGTTTTAGTTCTAGCTTGTTCTCCCCTCACAAAGTAGGCACTGTTAAGTAATGTCTTATAACACCCTGGTTGTTTAATTTGACCTATATATTTATTATTATTCCTTCTTGATTTCAGTTCTTCCTTCTACCTGAAGTATATGTACTTTTGGTGGTAAAAACTCAATTTTTGCTGATCTGCAATGGTTTTAATTTGTTCTCTTTCTAAAAAGATAGTTTTTCTGGGCATTGATTTCTAGTTTGACAGTTATTTTCCCTCAGCACATGAAAGATGACATTCTACTGCTTTCTGGAACCCACTGCTGCTATTAGTAAGTCAATTTTCAGTATAATGTCATTCTTTTTTTTTTTTTTTTGGTAGGTAATTTCTCTTTGCTCTTTGACTTCTTTTAGTATATCTCTGTCTCCTTCTCTCTGTAGTACGTGTTCTGAATTTTGCAATGCTGTGTCTGGAGGTAGATTTCTTTATTCTGCTTGGATTCACTGGGCTTTCTGGATTATCAGCTGGTATTTTTTTTTTTAACCAGTTCTATAAATTCTATTTGACAGCCATTATCTTCTCAAATATTGCCTGTTCTTGATCTCACTTTCTTCTTTTGGAACTTCAATTAAATCCATGGTAAATCTCTTCTTATTCTCCAAGTTTTTCTCTTTCTTAATTTTCATCTCTTTTTTCTCTGCCAAACATTATGAACAATTCCTTTGGCTCTATCTACTGGTTCCCAATTCTGCCTGTCAGCTGCTATTTAATGTGTGTGTCAGGTTTTTCATATGTAGTTATTTTTTTCATCTTTAAAAGCTCTAGTTTTCAAATCTGTATGATTGTTCTACTGTTCTTTTATTTTCCCAAGCTTCTATTTTATTTCTTTAAGTATATGAAATATTTTTTCTATATCTGGTGTACAATAGTTCCAAACTCTAAAGACTCTGTGTGTGTGTATATGTGCGGTTTTTGTTTTCACTGCACAGTTTTTCTGCAGGTTCTTACTCATACTACCTGGTTTCCTTGCATGTTTTGTGCATTTTTTACTATGCATGCTCAACTGTCCTGAATTTTATCTGTGGAAATTATTTGAAGCATTGTAGAATTTGAACTTACATCTAACAGTCACTTGGGACCACTTTACATTTTTAATGTTTCTCAGTCCACATATGTGGTATTAATTTAGTTTAAAAAAATTAAATGAGTATACTCTATGATTCCAATCATACGTATAACATTCTGGAAAAGGCAGAACTATGGCAAAAGTAAAAAGATTAGTGGTGGCCAGGGGTGGGGATGGTGGAAGGGACGAAAATGTAGACAGGAGATATTTAGGGCAGTGAAAATACTTTGTATGTATTTCCCATAATAATGGAAACATGTAACTATACATTTGTCTACACCCATACAGCGTATAATGCCAACAGTGAAACATAATGTAAATTATGGACTTTGGGTGATTATCATGTATCGATGTTGGTTCACCAATTGTAACAAATGAAACATTCTTGTGGGAGATGTTGATAATGGAAGAGGCTATGTCAGGGTGGGAGCAAAGGGGGAAATCACTGTATCATCCCATCAATTTTGCATTGAACTTCAAACTGCTCTTTAAAAAAAAGTCTTAGTAAAATTTTTAACTAAATGAGGACCCTAATGATTCCAAAAACACTGTTAGAATAAACAAATTCAGTAAAGCTACAGGACACAAAATCAACACATATAAATCAGTTACATTTCTATCCACTAACAATGAACAACTCAAAAATTAGATTAAGAAACAATTCTATTTACAATAGCATCAAAAAGATTACTTAGGAATAAATTTAACCAAAGAGCTGAAACACTTGTATACTGAAAACTACAAAACATAGCTGAAAGAAACACAAATAAATAGAAAGACATCCCACGTTAATAGATTGTTAGGACTTATCTATTGTTAAGATGTCAATACTACTCAAACGCTTACGGATTCAATACAATCCCTGTCAAAATTCCAACCATGATTATGCAAAGTGAAATAAATCAGTCTCAAAGAGATGAATACTGTATGATTCCACTTATATGAGCTACCTATAGTCAAATTAATACAAAGAAAAGGTAGAATAACGGTTGTCAGGGGTTGAGGGGAGAGAGAATGGAGAGTTATTCTTTAATGGGTATGGAGTTTCAGTTTAGGAAGAGAAAAAAGTTCTAGTGATGGATGGTACTGATGATTACACAACAACGTGAATGTATTTAACACCACTAAACTGTATACTTAAAACTGGTTGAAATGGTAAATTTTGTTATGTATATTTGACTACAATGAAAAAAACAAAAACAAAAACGATGTGACGGCCCTCTTGTCGTTACATATTCCCAGGAGATATTTATTTGACCCCTCCCTAAAGTCCCTTGTGCCAAGGTCAAGATAGGTATCTCATCTCTATGGCCATATTTACTTGTCATTTACACTTACACTGGGGGAGGAGCACTTTGGGGCCTGAGCTTCATGCAGATGTTTCCTATTAGATTCCTGACTTCAGACAGACCCTAGGTTTTATCTCTTGAGCCCAGTCATACCTAACAGAAGCAAATATTCAAGGTCTCTAAGGATGGTCAGAAACTCTTCAAGGGAAAGCTTGTTTTAGTTGCTTACCTCTCAGGATTCCTACCAAAGGAGAGAATATGCCACCCCAAAATATACCACTTTGGCATACTGATTATTTTGAATTAAAGGTATGTGAGAAACAGCCGAAGCAAAGACACTCTGACTCCCCTTTGTAGCCCCACTCCCTGATAGCAGATAAATCTCCCATGTGACCAACACCCTTCCCTGTACCAGGAAGGTAGAAGGCATCCTATCACCAGTGACAGGGAATTTAGAACCAAGAAGGCTATATAAATAAACTGTTACTTCTTCACCAAGTTGCTAACCCAAGCCCAAACCCTTTCGTCTTGTCAGTTCTTCACAAATTTATTGTCTCACAGGTGTAGAATATTCCTGCTTTGGTCACTTCTTTGAGTTTCATATATTTATGGGGTTCCCGTACATACAAAATTAAATTTATTTTTCTCCTGTTAATCTGTCTTTTGTCGATTTAATTATTGGACCAGCCAAAGAGCCTAGAAGGAAAAAAAGGAAAAATTTCCCTCCCCTAAACTATTTTCATTTCTTTTTTGGTATCTAAGATTTTCTTACTGAATGATTCCTTTCAAAAGCTGTTCTAAAATGTTTAAAGCTATCATTCAGTTGTTTTAATTGGGAGAGTTCTTAGGGGCTTGATATATATCGGAAATGGCACTTAGCATATTGTGGTATTTTCTGTGTACTAGCTAAGGGATTTGGGGGTGTATTAATTCACCTTTCTGCCTTAGTTCCCAGCTGCAAAACAGGAGCCCAGTACTTACTGTATAGGGTTGTTGAGACTAGCACATAGTGAGCACTTGGTAATTATTTCATCTTATAATAATCCCTCTTTTCTAATCCTGGGTTACATTCTTTATTGCCGATATTTTTACCACTGATATTGACATTTCTGGTAGAGAATTTAAGCATCTTTTTGTGGTTGTTGGTATTGATTGGTACTGAAGGTGAATAGTTTGTGCCTGATTTGGCTCAGTATGTTTTCCGTGACTTTCCAGCCTCTTAGTTGAAAAAAAGTATTTACCTCCATGCATAGTTAAAGTAAGGTGGAGATTATATCAGGATAACTTTGAAATTTTCTTTTTAAGGTCATAGCAGTGAAATTTTTTAATTCATTTTTTTATTTGTTTTATATCAGTAGGAAACTTTCTTTCAGGACTAAAGCTCATTTGTCACTTTCTGAAAGTGCTGGCTTTATTACTTTCTGGGGCTGTAGGAAAAAATCCATTTCTTTGCCTTTTCTGGCTGCTAGCCTTGGTTCCTCGCCTTCTTCTTCCATTGTCAAAGCCAAAAATAGATTCAGTGAGTCTTTCTCATACCGTATTACTCCAACCCTACTTCTGTTGTCACATCTCCATCTCTGATCTCTTCTAGCTCCCTCTTCCACTGTGATTACTCTAGGTCCACTAAGATAATTCTCAATAATTTCCCCATCTCAAGGTCCTTAAATTAATCTCATCTGCAAAGTCCCCTTTGCCATATTAGGTAATATTCACAAATTAGTAAAGTTGAATACGGGCATACATTGCAACTCAACAATTCTACTTCTAGATACACACATGCACCAGGAGACATTTACAAGAATTTTCATAGCAGCATTGTACCTAATAGCATACCAGTCAAGGGTCCGTGAACAGTAGAATAGATACATAAATGTTACTATGGTCATATAACGAAATATTACACAGCTTTGAAAAAAAATTGAACTACAGTATCCACATCAACATGGATCTCAGAAAATGTCAAGAAAAAAAGATTAACAGAAGAATTCACACACCATGATTCTATTAAAGTTCAAAAGCAGGCAATATTAATAACATATTATTTAGATTATTTGGGAATACATTCACGGGGGTTATAATTATAAAGCCAAGCACAGGACTGAATAGCAAAAGAAGAAGAAGAAGAAGAAGAAGAAGAAGAAGAAGAAGAAGAAGAAGAAGAAGAAGAAGAAGAAGAAGAAGAAGAAGAAGACAAAGAAATGAACAAAAACAAGATAGATATAATATTGCCTCTGAGCAGAGAGAGAGGATACAAAAATAAAAAAAATAACTAAATAAAAGGCTACAGGAAATGAGTGGTGGGTACATGATTTTTCCCCCTTATTTTCTTCCTTAAAGCATATAAAAATACACATGTGTACATTCTTTTATGTGCAGTATTTCTTATGTAAAATTTAAATGCTAACTAAATAAATTCAAAATACGCTGAATGAGGACACACGTTTGTCGCAGGGACTGTACACCAACCACAAGAAACAACATTTCACAGACAAGCTACACTGGCATTCAAGAGCAAGGCTCCTGACTTTGGATTCAAGGTGGCAGAGTAGGAATATCCTCACCTCCTCTCACTGACAACAAAACTACAACTACATATAGAACAGCTATTTCAGAGAACAACCTGAAGACCCACAGAAAAGATTTTCTACAACTAAGGATGTAAAGAAAACCACACTGAGATGGGTAGAAGGGGCAGTGACTCAATCAAGTTAGGACCCACCCTAACCCTCTCCTTCCGTGTGGTTACCCACAGCAACAGGGATATCACAACCTCAGAGGTCCCCCCTCTGAAAAGCAACAGGTCTGAGTCCCAGTCTGGGGGAGCTGCAGTGGGAAGGAGCCCCGTAACATCTGGCTTTGAAAACCAGCTGGGCTTACGTCTAGAAGAGCCAAGGTCACGCTCTGAGTCCCAGTGCAGAGGCAGCAGTTTGAACTGTTGGGTTATACGTGAAGGTGATACATTGACTAATTTTAGCGTGTGTGCTGGGGGAGCAGAGATCTGTTCAAACTTTCTCCAGGAACCGAGGTGCTGGTGGGTGCCATATTTTTTTCCTTTCTTTACTCTCCTTCCACCTATCTGGTCTGACAGTGGCAGGCGCCATTTCTGACACTCTTCATTAACCTTGCTAACACTGTTCACCCCATGGTGGCACTCCCTGAGGACCCACCCAGACTGACACCCCTCCAAATTGGCTCCTGTCCTGCCACATCCAGTGGGTGGCCTCCGCCACACTGATATTCCCTCAAAGTGGCCCCTGCCTCACCATACCTGGTGGGCAGCTTCAGTCAGCACAAGCACACAGCAGTGTGTGTGCAACAGTTGAAGTTGGACCTCGCAGACAGCTACACTGGAGGCCCATCCTGCACACCAGCATACCAGCAGCAGCTGCAGTCAAAACTACCCACCAGCTGCACCGGGGAGCGCATCCACAGCAGTTGCGGCTACAATGGGAGGCTACACTAGTCCACACAGGGAACACCTCTGCAGCACCTGGTTGTGGTGACTAGGGGGGATCGCACCACAGGGCCCCACAGGGCACCTTCTACATAAGACCACTTTTTCAAGACCAGGAGACATAGCTGATCTACCTAATACATAGAAACGAACAGGCAAAATGAGGAGACTAAAGAATATGTCCAACTAAAAAAACAAGGCAAAATCCCAGAAGAATAACTGAATGAAAAAGAGGTAAGCTATCTACTAGATAAAGAGTTCAAAGTAATAGTCATAAAGCATCAGACTTTGCAGAACAGTGGGTCAACTCAATGAAAACTTCAACAAAGAGATAAATAATGTAAAAAAGACCCAATCGGAACTGAAGTATATAACTGAAATGAAAAATACAATGGAGGGAATCAACAGCAGATCATATGATGCAGAAGAATGTATCAGTGATCAGGAAGACAGGATAGTGGGATTCATCCAATTTGAAAAGCAAAATGAAAAAAGAATTAAAAAGAATGAGGATAGCATAAGGGAACTCTGGGACACCACCAACCGTCCTAACATTCACATCATAGGGGCCCCTGAAGGAGAAAAGAGGGAGAAAGAGACAGAAAACCCACTTGAAGAAGAAATGGCTGAAAACTTCTCTAACCTAGAGAAGGAAACAGACATCCAAGTCCAGGAAGCAAGGAGAGTCCCAAACAAGATGAACCCAAAGAGACCCACATCAAGGGACAGAATATTTAAAATGTCAAAAGTTAAAGATAAAGAGAGAATCTTAAAAGCAGCAAGAGGAAACCAACTAGTTATATACAAGGGAGCCCCCTTAAGACTTATCAGCTGAGTTTTCAGGAGAAACTTTACAGGCCAGAAGGGAGTGGCGTGATATATCCAATATGATAAAAGGAAAACACCTATAACCAAGAATACTCTACCAGGCAAGGTTATCCTACACAACTGAAGAACAGTTTCCCAGACATGCAAAAGCTAAAAGAGTTCATCACCACTAAATTGGCATTACAAGAAATGTTCAAGGGAATTCTTTAAGCACAGAAGAAAAGGCCAAAACTAGAATTAAGAAAATATATAAAAGACAAAAATCTCACTAGTAAAAGCAAACATATAAAAGTAGTAAACCAACCACTTGTAAAGCCAGTATGAAAACAAAATGGCAATAAGTACATATGTATCAATAATTACTTTAAATGTAAATGGACTGAGTGCTCCATTCAAAAGACATAGGGTGGCTGAATGGATTAAAAAAAAACAAGACCCACACATATGCAGCCTACAAGAGATTTATTTCAGATCTGTTGGTGGGATTATAAATTGGTACAGCCACTACAAAAAATAGTATGGAGGATCCTCAAAAAATTAAAAATAGAATTACCATATAATTCAGCAATTTCAGTTCTGGGGATGTAGCCTAAGAAAATGAAAAAACTAATTTGAAAAGATATATGCACCCTTATGTTCACTGCAGTATTATTTATAATAGCTGTGATATGGAAGCAACCTAGGGGTCTATCAGTAGATGAATTAATAAAGATGTGGTATATATATATAATGGAATATTATTCAGCCATAAGAATGAATGAAAGAAATCTTGCTAGTTGCAACAACATGGACAGACAAAGAGGGTATTGTGCTAAGTGAAATAAGTCAGAGAAAGACAAATACTGTTTACCATTTCACTTATACGTGGAATCTAAACTAAATAAATGAACAAACAAAACAAACATATTCAGACACAAAGAACAAACTGATAGTTTCCAGAGCTCTGGGCAGTGGGTGGAACAGACAAAAAAAGTGAAGGGAATGAAGAGGTGCAAACTTATAGTTATAACATAAACAAATCATGGGTATGTAATGTACAGCATAGGGAATACCATCAATAATATCACAATAACTTTGTACAGTGACAGATGGTTACTAGACTTCTCGTAGTGATTGCTTCGTAAGGTATATAAATGTCAACTCACTATATTGTATACATAAAACTAATATAATATTGTGTGTCAAGTATAATCAAAAAGAGCTTCTCATTCTAGAATAAAAAAATAAATAAAATATGCTGAATGCACATTGTATAAAATGTAAGGAAGAAGTAGCCAAACAATGTACTCTAGCTGATGGAGAGAAAATCTATAAAAATGAGATACCTGCTAGGTAAATCAATACATGAAGTAAAGTTCTAGGTCGTAAAAGAAAAGGACAGTGGGAAATACACTCCTCTGCCCCAAGTTCTAAGAACAGGCTTCTTATAACCACTTAAATAAATATGGATCAGCTTTTAAATAATAAGGTGAACACCAACTCAATGTCAAAAACTGTCAGGAACTACCCACAGACAGAACCCAGATCTCCTAAAGTTATGCTCGGTTAACACAGTTATTCAGTTTGTTTTGCTTAAATTGAATGTTCTTAGGCAAAGTAGGCTATAGTTGGTTGACTTCCATTCTTCTTACCCTCCCCTCCTTCCTTAACATATAACATAAATATGTTATGTCCCTGGTCTCTGAAAGGCACTTGAGCTTGAAACCAGCTGCATCCTGACAAGGCACCCTGAAACAACTACATTAGGGACTGCGATTACCTTCAAGGTCATTATGAACCATATGATTTCCAGAGTCCCTCCGAGCTCTCTCCCCTCCCTTCCACCTCTACTCCCAAACTCCTTTAACCAGGGATGTCATTTATCACATAATTGGCAAAATGGACTACAGCCTTGGATAACCATGACTGCAGGTACTTATGCTCTTTACAAAAAGTGTAGGTGGGGGGGGGGGGCCGGGCCGGGCCGGGCCGGTGGCTCAAGCAGTTAGAGCTCCGTGCTCCTAACTCCGAAGGCTGCAGGTTCAATTCCCACATGGGCCAGTGGGCTCTCAACCACAAGGTTGCCAGTTCAATTCCTCGAGTTGCACAAGGGATGGTGGGCTCTGCCCCCTGCAACTAAGATTGAACACAGCACCTTGAGCTGATCTGCCTCCCAGATGGCTCAGTTGTTGGTTGGAGCGCGGGGCTCTCAACCACAAGGTTGCCAGTTCAATTAGACTCCCACAAGGGATGGTGGGCAGCGCCCCCTGCAACTAAAATTGAACACGGCACCTTGAGCTGAGCTGCCACTGAGCTCGCGGATGGCTCAGTTGGTTGGAGCACATCCTCTCAACCACAAGGCTGCCGGTTCGACTCCCGCAAGGGATGGTGTGCTGTGCCCCCTGCAACTAGCAACGGCAACTGGACCTGGAGCTGAGCTGCGCCCTCCACAACTAAGACTGAAAGGACAACAACTTGAAGCTGAACGGCACCCTCCACAACTAAGATTGAAAGGACAACAACTTGACTTGGAAAAAAGTCCTGAAGTACACACTGTTCCCCAATAAAGTCCTGTTAAAAAAAAAAAAAAAAAAAAAGTGTAGGTGGATTAGGAGTCCAGAGCTAGTTCTAGTCCTGGTATGCCAAATATCTCACAGCATAACCTAGAATCAAGATTTTTATCTCTCTGGAGCTGAATTTCTTTCCTGTCTATAAAATGAGCAGGTGTCAATTAGAAATCTCTTCAGTCTCTTCTATATCTATACAAATATATTTAGGTTGCAATAAACTCTTTCAGCAACTACAGATTCTTCATGCTTTGGTTGGGGTATAGGAAGGCAGGAGAATGTGCTAGGGAAACAGGATGACTTGGTAATTGAAAGGAAAAAGAAAAAGAATCAGAGAAAGGCATGACACTGAGGAGGCTGAAAAAACCTGAGGACGATGAAAATACAGTTTCCAGTTTTATTTATGGTCCGTCCTATTTACTTTCCACTCAGTGTGGGAAAACAAAAACTATGGAAATGTTACTATTTCATGAGATAGCGTGAAAATATTCTGTCAACTTGTATTTTTAAATATGGCAAACTCTGCTATATTAGAGTTTTGTTCTCGGTTTAAGCATTAATTTGAGTATTGCTGTACTGTCTAAAAACTTCTTAATTTTATTTGTTCCTTAAAGGAGTTTTGAACCAGTGTGAAGGTAAAAGCAAAAGAAAAATATCTACAAGTCAATAACAATAAGCAGTCCTCAAACAGCTAGAACCAAGGATGGATGTAGGAAGAGGCTGTTTCCTAAGTTGTAGATGGCTTTCTAAAACACAAAACAAACAAACAAACAAGGCTAAAAGCAGGTTATAAAGGACTTTGCAAGCAAGGTTCAAGGTCATGTCCACCTTATCTTGTGCACAATGAAAAACCATAAGAGGTTTTTAAAACAGAGCAAGTGATTTGATCAAATCTGTGTTTTTGAACGATAACTCTGATAACAGAGTACATACAATATTTACAAAACAGAGCATAAAATTATTATTATGTAGGCTGATATTTTACTACAAAACATTAACATGAAATTAGAATAAAAGCTCCTCACTGAAACCATAAAATAAATTTCACAAATATTACAATATTCTTAAATTCAGTAAGGTATGCCTTGCAAATTCCTTAAGGGGGTAAATAATCACTTAAACTTTAAAATCTTATTTTAAAAGGCCTTCATACTACATGTGCATAGCTTTTTCAAGTAAAATTAACACTTTAAATAATATTTGTGGGCTTTAAGGCCACAGAATTTAAAAATATTTACCTAACCATTTAGAAAGCACTTAGCATTTTAGGTATAGAAAAATATCTCACACACTAACTTATGACTTTCAAAACCTCGTATTTACCTAGTCTATCACACACAAAATGATCTGGTTGAAAAGCTGAAAACTTCATTATAGAATATACAATTAAAATGGCATAGAAATGTAGTTTGTTAAAATCTGGTCAAAGTTTCTATGTAGACAACTGATTTTTTTGTTTTCTTTTTTAACTTCCTATTAGTTTCAGCTGACTCCTGGCAATATACTACAAACATAAGTGCTTCTTTCCATTAGCCCACCAAGGCAGAACACAGTCAGCAGTAACTAGATTTAAACTTTAAATTTCTAAATGTTTGGCTAAAAACAAACAAAAAAAACCTTAGTTAAGAACTGACACATATATAGCATTTACACCAAATGCTATCAATCTACTTATGAAAATCAAATATTTTACAAACATATGCCTTGATTTTCAACACAGTACTTAACATAACGTCTCCAAAGTTTAAAATTATTTTAAATCTACTCTCACACAATTAAAAAAATTTCTATTGATAGGAGTTTTCCACTATTTTTCAAAAAAGTTTATAAAATTCTTAAGGAAATGAAAGTATAATAATTTTGTTATCAATCCGAAAATGAATCCACATATAATTTTAAAGTTCTCTATTCAATAAATACAGAATATTTGTTCATCTTTTCCAATCACTGCACCTCGGAAAATATAAGTTAGCAATATCAACATTCAATATTTAAGTAAAACTTCAAGAACTACTAATTTGTGATGTTTTACTTAGAGTTTTACTTATACTTTTCTTTATATCTTACAGAAAGTATAAACTAACTAAAAGAAATGACTTCTAGAATCAGAAGGTATTAGAGAATTCATCTAATGGGATTCCTGATGTGACAGGATACTGAGACTCAGAAAGATTGACTGACTTTTCCAAGATCACACAGTAGAGCCAACACCTGACTCTCAATCCCATGCCTATCAATCCAGGGCATTTTCCCCTGTATCAGATTCCACTCAAAATCTTTCCATCTTCCTTCAGTTTCTGAAACAATAAAGTGACTTTACACTTGTCATATACAAAGTTTAGCACTCTGAAAATTACAAAGTCTGTTGATCTTTTACTTCCATAAAAGCACTGGTTTCCTCTTAATTTCTTTAACATAATCTACATGCAAACAAAACACCAGACCCATTGTTAAACTTCAGGAACAAACATAAGTAAAAATTCTTATTATTACAAGCTCTGCTAAATTAAAAATATCTAGTAATTTCTAGTAATGCCAAAATAGTATTTAATGAATATTCTGTAACGATGTATAAACCCTTAAACTATCAGCATATATGTAAGACCCCAAAAATGTTCCTATTCATAGTGGAATGTGAATAAGAGTTTTCTGCAATAATACACCCTTTTGAAAAGCACAAATCATATTTTTCTCTAAAACAAATAATAAATGAAGCTACCTAGCATAACAACACACACCTAGTTAAAGGTTGAAAAAAAGTTGCTGTGATGGGAAAAGCACCAGACTAGGATTAAGACCAGGAATTTTCGATTTACAAGAGAACCACCATAATTGACTACACCAACAGATTACAATTAAAATACGTTAAACTGTAATGCTGTTAAATTCAGAAAAGCTATCTACAAATGTGATGAGACTATGCTAAAACAGTTTTCCGGTGTTAAAAAATGCAATCTATTTAGTCAACCGTCAAATGCTATACCATTCTATGGAAACAGTTGATATTACTTCTCTCTACAGTTAATGTTCTCACAGCAATTTTTCTCCTGATACACACTTTCCTACACACTGTCTATTATCACTGGCAGTAAACTGAGAAAACAAAAGGTGCACCAGTTTTTGAACATTTTTTCAAGCATTTGGCCAAGTAACTACAGACCACAAAGCGGCCTCTGAAAACACTTTTCAAGAAGCAAAGTGTGGTCTCATTGGACTCCCAGATATCAGTGTTAAACACATCATAAATTCAATGTAGTTTGTAGGTTATTTTGAACAGAGGAGAGCATCAGATGTAGTAAGAATTAGAGTCTTTTGTTTCAAATATACCGGGTCCCAGTGTAAAACATATCAATAATCAAAAAGTCTGAAAACCAATGGCATAAACTCCTACTCTCCAAAGTAAAACCTCTCCACTCATCCTCTTAGTTGCTTAGAACACAACCTTGAAAAAAGTCTAGGTTCAAATCCCAGCATTGCCACTTATTAGATGTGTGAAGTTGAGTAATCTATAAGCCTAAATTCGCTCATCTCTAAATTGAGGTAATGTCACCCACCACACAGGGTTGTTAGGAGGATTTAAGACAATATATGTAAAGCATTTGGCATTTAGTAAATGCTCAATGAATAGTAGTTATACTTGCTGAGTGTCTTGGTGACATAGAACTGGTAAGATTTCTCTAGGCTACATGAAGACAGTACCTCATTCCCTGATGATAATTTCAATTCCTTTAAAAAACAAAAACATGTAAACATCCAGAAAAAATTGGAAATCCTTTTGGCGTCTTTCCACACGTTACTAAGTTTAAAGGTTAAAGTGTTACAACATTCTCCTAATTATGTAACAAATACACAGGATGAGTTTAGTCTGTAAAAGATTATATTAGCCTATACTGCTGAAATTTGGGGTGAGGGGAAACGTCTTAAAAATTATTTCCAACAGTCTTTTCATCTAAACTAACAAGTCTCAGTTCCAAAGCTCATCAAGGTTCACTGCTTCCTCTCGAACATCAAGAATAATGAAACCACACTGATTACAAGTCATACATGTGTACATTCACTCATTCTAATAGCTGTGTTATCTTTAGGGAGATAGCACCATAATAACAGCAACTGATAATCGGCACCAAAAAGATGGACCTCAGAGTATGCCAAAGTGGGAGTAGCCAATCTATTAAACCACAAGTAATTCACTTCATTCTTCTGAGAACTCATCTATTGCATAAACAAACTCTTTAAAAAGTGTAGTATGATCAATCTGCTGCTTCATTCCTATTCAAAGATAAAAGGTCCTACTTTCAACGTTTTTTAAGTTTCCTGTATCTTAGGAATTCTTTCCAAAATAAAACTTTCTTTTTTCACCCTGAAAGTTCACATACTTTCAAACACACGAATTCAACTGAAGCGATAAAACCGCACTCATTTCCTTAGCAAACCTTGCTTGCTGCTAACATACCTGTTCCCTGGAAATGCAAGGCAACGAAGGTCTGCGGAACATTTTGGAACTGCCATAGTAACTGGCCGAAGTTTCCCCGAAGGACACGCAGCTGGACCTCCTCCGGGGTCTGATCACAGGCACTTTTTCTTCCGCGGTACTGGACAACCGAGGATGATGAGGGGCTTCCCTGATTTGAAAGAAGTGATCCAGCCCCAGGGCTAGCAGGCAGCCAGCGCCCCCGACCAGGCAGGACAGCAGCGGCCCGAGGGCTGCCGGCAGCGCGCCGAGGCCGGTGACAGAGACCCACCAGACGAAGCCGGAGAACAGCAGCACCAGGGCGCCGTGCTGCAGCCGGACCGGGTGCGCGAGTGTCAGCAAGCCCACGCAGCTCAGCACCAACAGCAACCTGCCCGCCGCCGCCGGGGGCGTGTGTGGGGCCGGGCCCTCCGCGTCTCCGTCCCCCGAAGGCCAAGACCACCACGGCCACAGCAAAACGTCCCCCAGGTAACAGCAGGCGGGCAGCGCCAGCAGCCACCAGGAGCCGCCGCCGCTCCGGCCCGGGCCGGGGCCCCGCTTGGTCCGGGTCAGGAAGCAGGTGAGGAAGAAGAAGGCACAGGCGATGCTGAAGAGGGGGCTGAGACTGAGTGAGCAGACGCTCAGCAGGGTCCGCAGCCGGGCGCCCCCGGCAGCCCAGCTCTCGGGCCCCGAGCCCAGCAGCAGGGCGAGGACAAAGGCGGCCAGGGCGCCCAGCGCGAGGCGCGCCCCGGAGCAGGGGGAGCCGCGCCGCGGCTGCTGGGGGGAGGCCGGCGGCGGCAGCAGCAGCTCCACGTTGCAGAAGCGACAGAGGTGGAAGAAGAAGCCGCGCGGAGGGTCCTGCCGCAAGGGGCTCACGCAGCTCTTCACGTAGCCGTTCCGCAGACTCTCGGGGGGCGAGCCGGTCCCGTCCGGCGGCTGCGGGTACCGCATGGCTTTGGCGTCTCTCTCGTCCCTCCTCATGGCCGAGATCGGGGGAGGGTGGCCGCGGGACTCAGCGCTCCGGGCTCGGACGGCTCGGGCTCCCTCACCCCCCGCCCCCGCGCTCAGGGCTCCCCCCGGCTCCGTAGCGCGTCAGGGCTGCGCCCGCCGCCGCGGCCCGGGGTCCCCGCCGCGCGGGCGGAGGAGCGGCGGGGTCCGCGACATACTGGCTGTGCAGAGGGGCGCAAGGGGCTTCTCCTTTTCCGTCGGGCACCTCTCGGGACTGGAGACTGGAGCCGCCTCCCAGCTCCCGCGGGCTGCAACAGTTACTTCACGGCCCCAGCCTGGTCCGTTGGGCGCGCGGGCGGGCGGGCTGGCGGGCGCTCCTCCCCCGCGGCTGCCCTGGCCGGGCGCGCGCCCCCGCCGCGCGTGCCCGCGCCCCGTCCCGCCGCCGCTCGTCCCGCCGCCGCTCGCCCGACCGCCAGCCCGCTGCAGACGCGGGACGGGGACCTCCCTGGCTAAGCGTGATGGGACAGGGGAGAGCGCGGCCGCGGCCGCCGGAAGACGGGACAGGGCTGGGAGAGACGGGCGGGGTCTTCTTCGGATAGAAGGGGCAAGTCCACCATCCCGCTATCCCGCGCGCGCAGGTTCCCTTTGGGAGTAAGTCATAGACACCCAACCAAGCTCCGACAGGTCACCACTGGGGTCTTGGGGAAAGAGGGCGTTTGTGGTCCCCAGAGGGAGTGCCTAGTAGGAAAACCAAGTTGAGGCGGGAGGAGTCAGGTCCTGCCTCTAACCTCATCCCGGGTCAGAGTGGGCCCTTGGACTGCCCCGAGCTGTGACCTAGCAAGGGCCAGCCACCACCATGGGCATGGCGAAGAAACCCTAATCCCTGTGGGTAAGTCTGTTCTCAACAGCAACGTGGATACTTGGGCCACGCAGCAGGCCCAGGATCCTTGCAGTGGCTCTTAGGAAGGAGCGTGCACGTGGAGTGTTCTCTGGAACAGCCAGGTGGATATAACAGAGCTTGTCTTCCTCAAGAACCACCTTCACAGGCGAGGAACTGACCTCCCATCCTCCGCTCCGCACCCTTGCCATACATACCCCCTGGTTCACATCTGTATCCCACTCAGCAAGCACAGAAATCTGTTGCAAAGTTATTTCCACATCGAAGGCTATTTCATTGTAACAGCATGTTCTGGAGAGGGGGGCGGAAGAATTGGGTCCTTTCCAAGACCATTGCCCAGTTTGGATCGGTTGGCCGTGAAAGAAGCCAAATAAGATGTGATCTGTGAATTACTGGTGAAACTAGCAACATGTAAGAAACACTGACCTGAAACCGGGAAGAACTTTGCTGTACCAAAGGGACTGCTCTGGAATCTAACCAATCATAACTGTCTTAGAAAGTGAACTGTGTTTCCCTCCACCGAAACTCTCCCTTCAACCTCATGACGGGGCAGCATTTCTCAAAGAGCTAATTCCACATTTTTCCAGGGAGATGAGAAACCTTACTGTGTGGTAAATCCCACAAACAGGCCCATTTTTCACCAATTAATCTCTGCCCACAGCCATGACCTAAAACAGACCATTTTCGCATATGGTCATAGTTCACATACATCGCAGAAATCACTAAGAACTTAGCATAAGAATTTGACCAAGATGAGAAAAGACCAGAATTCCCTTTCCTTGTCTGTATTTTGGATAAAGGAAAAAATATTTAACAGAGTTTTCGTTGATTACTCAAATGCTTGCCCTAAAAGATAAAAATCCAAAGGTCTTTTTTCCACCGTGACCACTGAAAAAATTTTTTAAATCACATTTTAACAAAACTCAGCAAATTCATTTTTAAAATGCTATTCACAGAACTCACCACTGCCAGTCAAAGATTAAAGTAGGAAACTTAGTGGATACATTTTGAGCTTGCACAGAAGGACATGACAAAAACCAGCATTGCTGAATTTGCTCATTATAAATTCTCATAGGAAATAATAAATTGATTTGAAAATTAGAACCAATTCAGGTTAAATTTGTTGTTGTTTTCAACCTTGGGTTGTCACCTGAGGTAGGATAGTCATGGTAATGGAAATAATAGTGGACTAGAAATCTACTTCATAGGTTCTAGTCCAGGCCCAGTCATTCATGCCCTGGCATTAAACAAGTCACATGACTTTTCCAGGCCTCGTTCTTCTCAATTGTAAAACGAAGCAATTTAGTTTTGATGACCTTTAAAGTCCCTTCCAGTCTTAAAAAGCTATGGTTTCTGTATGCCCCAAATACAAAGGGTGCCAAAAATGTATACACATTTTAAGATAACATCTCTTAAAATGTGAATACATTTTTTTGGTACCCTCTATATGTAGGCATCCTTTAGATCCATGTTTCAGATTGCCAAAAGCAACCTTTGAATTACTTGTACCACCAAACTAAAGCAAACTCTCCATGTTGACAAATAAAATAAAAGGATTTGTGTCAAAGGACTGTTATCTGGAGAGTATAATCCAAAGCCCTCTTCATATTTCCTGGTTCTCCTCTAGTCTTCTTTCCACTGTCTTCCCAGGTCTTTATGAGGCTAAAAACCCAACTCTTTCAATAATCTATAGTTGGAGTGAATCCCTTTGAACACTAATCCCAGCACCTGAGAGAATTCTAAAATAAAATGTCAGGACATGAGCAAAGACCATCAGTTTACTTAACTAAAAATATGCACAAAAAGAATGAGCTAGCTATGTTTATAGCAACTCCCTTCTCTGTTTACAGTCTTTGTCAAAGATTATTAGTAGGCAGCATTTCTTAGAGTTCAAAGTATTTAATTATTCTTCTGCCAGATTTAAACAACCAATAGAATTACTTAGCTCTGGTCTTTAGGTTTGAGAATGCATGACCATTATCTAGGGTGAAAAAAAGACCTAAGATCAGTTTTCCTCAGCACTCTCTGCCCCAGCCTCCTTTTACCTGACTTTGCCTGCTCTCCCATGTTGACCCATAATTAATTCTCTCCACTAGAATCATTCTCCCAGTTTGATGATCCATGACATGGGATCCTAGTGCTTACCACCCAGCTCCCCAGATGTTCTGATGCAAAGCACCCCCCTGTGTATTCCTCTATTCTAGTAATGGTGTCCTTGCCCTTTAGCTCCAAAGACCCAGTTTCCCCATGTATCCCAGTTCATAGGATGAGAATTTTGTTTGTCCTCCATTTTAGGTACCAACACCAATAAACTGTCAATGCCCCCAATTAATTATGGAAGAACTTGGGTCTTTCCAGTCTCAGGGCCAAAAACTCTACCCCTAAGCTCTAGCCTAGTAGCTAAAGACACCACTAACGGACATTCTAGATGCCACTGCCTGCCCATCTGTCTAACCTTACAAGTACTAGTTGAGATGTCCTATTACTGGGCTCAAACCAACTGAAGAACAGTCACTTGTTCATCTGGCTCCTCTGGTGCTCACCATTGCTAGGTTGGAAATTGCCCTCTCTGTGAATTCCCTTGTTCTCTCCTTGAACCTTCATCCTCAGAGAAGCTAAAATAACAAGTGAGCCGCATATTAGGTCTCAGATCCTCCTTCCACCTGCCCTGTCTTCTGGTATGTGTAACTCTGCATCCTTATACCTCATGCTTTCAAACTTTTTTTTAACAAGATAAGATTATTTCCTACCCCTAAAATCTAGATGTAAAGAAAATCCATTTTTAGAGTGGTATTCCCAGACATTCCCTTCCAAAATTAAATATTTTTAAATGGATCTTAGCAGCTGCACCTTTGGTGACTCTATTATACTTATTATCATGGAATAGAAGTAAGAAAGGATGGCAGAAGAGGTTGGATGAGGGATAGGACTCTGCCCGGTCGTTATCACTGTCTCATGACCAGGTGACTTGACTGCTCAGGGTCATTTATGGAGCAGTGTCTAAAGATTTGCTCAGAGCAGTTGAAGAGCAGACAATAATGGTTACCAGTTCTTTAAGAGCTTATTTCTGTTTGCATTGTCAACTATGGCTTTCAAATGTTTTTCAAAAGAAATGTGCAAATGCAAGCAGACTACTCTTATTGAAGTAAAGGTGTCTAGGCCCATATCCTGACAGCATGGTAGGTCTCTGACACCTCCTCCTGTGACCTGAAGCCCCACTTTGGAATCCTTGGGCAAGGAAATGAGGGAGGGAGGGGAAGAGAGAAAAAAAGAAAAAAAAAATTAAACCTCTGAAATAGAGCATAAAAAATAAATTTGAATTGGCTTTGGGAAAATGCTTAGAACTGAGTGCTCTTTCTAAAATGTAATTTTTCAGAATTCAGTAATAAAGCAGACCTAATTTCTCAGGGATAATGCTGTAAAGCAGTCTGATAGATTTTAAATATCAAAATTTCAGGAATAGCCAGTAAATTAACCAGTGTCAGTGAGATTCCAAATTCCTACAACTAGAGTCTTTCCTTAAGATAAGTGAACAACTGGCAAGGCTTTTAAAGAATGAAAGAATTAACATTTACCATCTCGCATTTGAAAATAAAAACAGACTGGCTTTTCTCCTGTATAGAAAGGATCATTCTGTTTTCAATGTGCAGTGGCAGCTCTGTTGCCTACGTGTGTACACAATACCTATTTCCCCTCCAGCTAATACTCAACTTAGAATCCGAACCTCACTTTGACTCACTGTTTATTTAGTTCATTCATCTCAACAAGTATTTACTGACTGCTCACTATAGGCAGGGACTGTGCTAGATGCTATTTAGAACATTAAAAAGCCATAAAGTTCTTTAGAAGCTTCCTCAAGCTGCGCCTTTACGTGGGAGACAGAGCCTAGGCGCACAGGCTATTAAAGAGCACAAGAGAATTATGATTAAAAAACAAAACAAACAAACAAAACAAAAAACTCTTGGGAACAGGGCTTCAGAACTAAAGAAGAAGAGAATCCTTCTTTTCCAGAGTCTCCCCACTCAGTGGTTGTCTCAGCTTGGTTTCACAATTTGTTTCTCTTCCTAGCTCTCTCCTCTCTCCCCACCTTCTCTCTATCATCTCTATATTTAATTCCCTCACTCCTTTTACTTTCTCAGTTGTCCTATGTACCACTTCCCTCCGGCAACATTTAATCTCTCTCCCTTAATGAATGCGTTCATTCAACAGTGAAGTGCCTGGCATTGTGCTAGTTGACAAGGATACAATGACGAAAGGGGTGGTTCCTGCCCTTCAGGGTTCACAGTGAAAGCTAGAAAAGTAAAAAGACTGCTACAGCCCAGTGTAATAAGAGCTATGATGTAGAGGCAAATGAACTCTGTGTACTTTGGAATCTCAGAGCTACACCTAACCCACACCAGGGTGGGAATATCTGGTAGGGAGTAATGCTCTTGAGAAAGATTTCTGGGCTTGGAATTGAAACATAAGTAGAGGAAACGCAGGGAGAAACGATCATCTAGGCAAAGGAAGCAAGCAAGTGCTAACATCTAGAGGAATGCAATTATGGTGCATTTGGATAATTTCAAGTGTCCTGTGCTTGGAGCACAAAGTATGAGGGGCAAAGAACAAAAGCGTAAGGTGTGAGGAGGCCAGAGACATGGTGTGGCCCTAATACAGAACTGGGGTTTATTATCAGTATTTACTATATAAAGGTGTATGTTGTTTTCATATTTGTTATTTACATGGCGACCTCTTCAATATACTCTTCAAACATGAGAATTTTGTCTTCCTCAAGCTTAGTTCAATCTTCATACCATACCTAGTACAGTGCTCATTTAATGCTCAAAATTTTTTGAAGTGTGTTTGTATTTCTCAAAGACTTTTTAATAAATCAGAATTTTTAGTTGTATGTCCTTTGATTTTTGCTTTATTATTTAATGAATTGTAATTGAAACTCAATATATAATTTAATACAAAAGTTTCCATATTGTCATTCAAAAATATTTTTCTCAACAGACGTTTGCACAAAATCAGTAAAAGAATCCCTTTTCTTAGATTTACAGAAAACATGACATATATTTATGTTTGATTTAATTTCCAACATAAAACAAATGTTTAAGAGATGTGTGAGTTTTTTCTGTTTCCTGGTTTTTTTAATTCAAGTGATGGTACCTCTATTTCTTTGGCTATGAAAGAGTATATTCTACTACTTTAAGAACTTTCCTTTTTCTATTTCTACTTGTCAGAGCAACAGTTATATCTGACATAAATCCACTATACTTAAAAACAAAAAACAACTGGCAAAATTATTAAATTTACAACCACTAATCTGAAAAGTCTTGGATTTTGTGTGTGTGTGTGTGTGTGTGTGTGTGTGTGTTAAACCTAAAACCTGAACGTTGAACAATAAACAGCAATGCACACTCTTTCCAAGTTTTCCTGTTCCCTCCTTAGACAAGCAGTAGTTTCTTCAGCTCGGACTATCCCAGCAGCTCTGAAGGATCACAGCCACGACGGTGGCAGCCTACCGTTGACACTGAACTTGTGGTTAATTGTGGAGTTCTGCCACAAAACCACCTCACTACCACAAGCTGGATTCTTGCCCAGGAGAACGACAAACTGCCAGGCCAAGCAATATACAGGAGGCAGCAAGAGCAAACTGCCTTTTACCCCAGACAGCAGTCATTTCTGGATCCAAATGGAGCCAACGGCAGGGCACACCAAAGAAAAATTTAGAACTATGCTTTCTCCACTAAACTTATTTAAAATGTATTCACATTGTTTTGCAAGAGAAATGCAAAAATATTCATCCAATGCATTATCTAGCATCATCAATAAATGTGAGACTATTCATTAGTACATTTTTAAAGTAAGTATTAGAAGTGGAAATAAAATTATATTTCTATTACTGTTAACTACTAAGTGAGCCACCTACATATAATCATTGCAAATAAGAGCAAATAATGTGTCTTTGTATGTGTTACTAAGCTGCACACAGCCACATGGCCGCTCTGGGAATTTTATTTGAAAGGCAGGGCAGCACGATATGAAGGAAGGAAACCTTAGCATCAGTCAGATCTAGTTACCCTTTGTAGCTGCATGGCCTTGAAGGTTTCTTGATGTTTCGTGTTACCTACCATCTAAAAACTGGGGATAACAATGTCTGCCTCTTAGGGTCATTGTTATGGATTAAATTAAATTAATATGTAAAATGAATAACAATGACTCGATGCTCAGTAAATGTAAGTTTAGTTTATTCTTCTTACATCCTATCCTCTTCCTTATCCCTCCCCATCCTTTCAGGACTTTCCAGGATTCTAGCAATTCTGAGTTTTTCCAAGGAGATCCCAGATTATATCTGTTTAACTCAGTTTCAAGACTTGCTTTCAATGCCATGTCATTCAACCAAATTTTTGTCTTCCTGTCTATGCAATCAAATAGGTAAATTAGCAGCTCTCTTTCATCACGATGCAAATGCTACAGAGATTTTAATGCATACTATAAATGCAAAGTTCTTGATATGTTAATTTTTAAAGGAATAGCTACATATTATTATCGTAATTTTGTGGGCCTACAGATCTTAGATCTCATTCTGCTGAAGAAATGTTGATTTAGGGCTCCTATGTGGTAACATGGAGTAACAGAAAAAAAAAATCAAACCTTTAATAACCAATTTTAGCCATAACAGCATTAAACATAGTGAAGACAAGAAAACATCTATGCTTGCAAAAGTTTATTCATTCATTCAGCATGTGCCAGGCATTGCCTAGATACTAAAAGTACAAATATGAATAAGATATAGTCCCTGCCCTCAGTTTGGTAGAGGAGAAAATATGTAAACAAGTGCAGCCCAGTATGAAATGCTCAAATATAGCTCTGACCAAGTACAGTGGTGAGACAAAGAGAAGCTCACAAACGAAGAAATGCTCCTGGTTATTGAAGAATACATAGGGGTTTCCCAAGAAAAAGGTAGAGCATTCCAGACACAGAACAGTGTGTACAAAGACATGGAGGCATGAAACAGCATGGGCATTTCGGGAACTGTAACCAGGTTGGTATGATTTGGGATGGAGGGAAGATGGGCGTGGAGAAATGAGGCTGGAGAAATGGGTGGAAGTCAGATCATGAGAAGCCCCATAGGCCATGCTGAGGAGCCTGGAATTTATTCTGTGCGTGAGAAGGAACTATTAAAGGTTTGCAATCAGGGAACAGGCATAATTCATTTTTTTTTTTTTTTTTTGGTATGCCCAATTGTAATTGTCATTTCGAATCTCAATGGTACTGCATGAAGAATAGTTTGGAAGAATGTGAGACCAAAGCTAGGAAAATCATTTAAGAAACCATAATAATAGGCCCAATGAAAGATTAAGTTCTGTAAGGCATAGCCTTAAGCCACTGCAGTAAATCTGGAAAGGACGGATTTAATAGATATAATAGCAACTATGGAACTTTCTGATCAATTCCATTGAGGGAAAAGGGGAATGAAAAGAGTTCCCTAGGTCTAGGCTTGGTGACTAGAATATCTGGATGGCATTAATCAGGATAAGAAGTACTAGAGAAATCTCTGAGAGTAAAGATTGTGGGTTTCATTTTTGAACAGGTTGAATCCAAGGGGAGATGGTCCTTGGCAGTTGGCTATATGAGTCTGTCTGAAGCTCAAGAAAGCACTCTGTACTAGAGGTAAAGTTTGGAAGCCTGTAGGTAGGCAGATAGATAGGTAGATAGATACATAGATACATAGATAGATTAAATAGATAGATTAGATAGATAAACATATATATACATATATTTATACATATGCAGAAGTGGAGCCCTGGGAGGAAAATAAGACATTCCCCAGGAGAGTATATGGTAGAGAAAAGGATCAATTTCTGAACTCTGAGGAATGACCATGTATAAGGGACAAAGAGCAAAGAATTGCTCAAAAGAATGACTGAAAAGGAAGTGGCAAAGTTGGAGAAACAGGCAAGAGCGGCGTCACATACCAAAATAAGAAAGTTTCAAGAAGGGAGACAAAAAACATGCCACATTCTAAAAAGATGAGGACAGGAAAGTATCCACGTCATTGTCAGCCTTATGTGGAACAGTTGTCATGCTGGAAGCAAAAGCCAGATTGCAGTGGATTGAACAATGAATTTATGTTGACATTAAGAAAAGTTTCATTCTAGAAAGTCTAGCCAGGAAAAAGCTTTACCTTCTTTACAATTAGTTTCATCATTATCTCTGTTAGTTTTAGCTAAAAAACGTAATTTAAATAGCTTACTGTTACAATATAAAGACCATACACACACACACACACACACACACACACTCACAATTTTTCTCCTGTATAAAAATTAATAACAGATTCCCCTTAATGTTGTACATATAGTCTTCACTACATTGTTAGAAATAGGAAGTATAAACGAGCACTTATTTTGTATTTATAGTGGTGTCCTACAATTAAAGGAATAAAAAATAAGGACAGTGAGATTACAGATTCTGTATATTACAGAAACAAACATCTTACATAGCTCTGAGAGATTTTGTTTTTAAACTAAGCAGTTATTATCCAGCCTTAATAAATAGTGCAAGCTTAGTCTGATTCTTTTTTCCTTGTATCTCTTTGAAGTCAGTGAGAAATCATTTTTGAAAAGATTCAAACGATAAGATCATTTAAATGGTCTTGCTCAACATTCTTTGTTTAAAATGACAACATTTCACCAGCTCTGGAAATAGTAAACAAACCACTAGATCTAATGAAAAGCAAGATGTAGATTTATATACTTAGAGAATTTTTTTAAATATCTGGTCAGATTTTGGACAAAAGCAAGTGTATTTAACGTTCTTTTCCTGCTAAATAACCAGTATTCATTGCAGTGCTCCAGTTAACCTAACATCAGTCTTCACTAGAATTATGCTTGGACTCTTCCCAGTGACAACTCTCTAGCATGGTTTGGTACTTTGGTAACTATATTAAATGTAAGTGCAAACTGTGAAAAATAACAAGAACCCTTATACAAATTCAGGGTTTTAATGCTGTCTTTTGGGGATGTGTAATCATGTTTAAAAGGATGACTAATACCCACTCTAATATGGACAAGACTTTAAACAAATCAAAACTATGTTTTTAAAAATAGTAAACCTCATGGGTATGACTGATTTTATTTCTTAGTGACCCCTCCTTTTTTCAGGTGAAAAGGTTTATATCAGATTTCCTCTCATTATAACCTCTCAAATGTTGTCCGGACCGGCAACCCACTCTCTTTAAACAAATACCAGCCAACCAGGAAACCATGAAGTTTTATTGTGCTATAAAATAGACCAGACATTTCCAAACCTTCGTAGGAATGAACCTGACTAAATCTTTACTAAAAATAATTTCAAAATAAACTGTAGGCTCCAAGTTTCTCCAACAATCAAAATTCCTTCATCAACCTCGTTCTCCAGCTCTTCACTCTTCCAGAACTATGTTGCAAGCAGTTTCTCTGGCCACATATTCATAATAAGAACTAAAGGGTGCACTTCTATTCAATTATTGGGATATAAGAATCGATACAAATGTTAGCTTTATTCCCTGCATACATTTAAACTTGTCAAAATTCTGTTTCCTATTTTCCTATACACTATCAGCCCCTAAATTGTGAGCTGCTTCTGTATACCATGAGCGTAGAGTAAATTTTGCAAAGAATTAAGCTGGATCTCCAGCTTGAAAAAAATAGATCCCCTTTGATTCCATTTGGCAAATATTTATTCAGTTAAGCTCTGTTCTATGTACCCTCATGGAACATGTGTTGCATGCATGCATATAGGTTGCACGTGTGTGTATTACATATGTGTATGTGTTTTGTGATGGATCAGTTGTCAATGGCTATTGGAAAACAAGACATACACAAATAACTATAATGCAAAATGGAATACACTAAGAGATAGCCAGATTGCAACAGGGATCAGATAAGGTGACATGAATTTTGTGGGATTTAAAGTCCCTCTTAAAGGATGGATAGAATTTAAAGATGAGAGAGGAGGGCATTGCAAGGAAGAAGAAAAAAGCATAATAGTGGAGAAGTATTCATGGAACCACTATTTTATCAGAACATAAACTTGAAGAATAACAATTTTTAAATTATGAAGAACCTACAGCATGTAAATTCCTCTAATCTTGTATCGCTAATCCTCACAATAATCTGAAAATACTACTAATAATATTCACTTTAGATATGGGGAAATTAAGGCACAAAGAGATTAAGTAATTTGGCAAAGGTTACACATCTAGTAACTGGTGGAGCCAGTATTTGAACCCAGGTAATACGACTACCAAACCTTCTATGTGCTTTCCATTGTATCAGCAATTGTTAAGCTTTGGTATGCAAAACTCATCTAGATAACTTTTACCCAATGGTAAAAATGCAGATAGTTGAATCCCAGCCCCAAAGATTCTGATTTAGTAAATCACAGATGACACTGAGAAATCTGCATTTCTACCCAGTACCTCAGGTGATCCCGATTCAGGAGGTTCAGGACCACATTATCCTGAATAGACCAGGACAGTATTCAGTAGAAGCTAAAATGGCCTTGAATATACTTAATGAATAGTGTTATAGACTGAATTGTGATTGTGTCCCCCCAAAATTCATATGACAAAGTCCTAACTCCCAATGTGACTGTGCTTGGAGATAGGACCTTCAAAGAGGTAATTAAGGTTAAATGAGGTCATAAGGATGTGACCCTAATCTGATATGACTGGTGTCCTTACTAGAAGGGAAAGAGACACCTAGGATGTGTCTACACAGAAAAGGCCATGTGAGGACATGGCAAGAAGATAGTTATCTGCAAGCCATGGAGGGAGGTCTCAGGAGAAACCAACTCTGCTAGCACCTTGATCTTGGACTTCCAGCCCCCAGAACTGTGAGAGAATACATTTCTGTTCAACCCACCCAGTCTGTGATACTTTGTTATGGTAGCCCTAGCAGACCAATACAATGAGCTGAATTAGCTTCCTGATTCTCTTAAACTGCATACCTCTGTCATACGAGGTCTGCAATTAAGTTCGCGAACTTGCCGCCATGTGCTTACATTGGCAGCACTGTACAAACAGCTCGGTAAGGTTTCATAACCTTGGTATATCAGTGCCTCACAGCTGTGTTCATGGCAATGTGTGGCGGTGTCTTGCTGCTGAGTGGCAGTCATTATTGTTGTTGCATATTTTTGTGAATGTCTGAGCATGAATTAGAGCAACAAACAAACATAACATTTCTTGTTAAACTTGGCAAGAGTGGAAGTGAAATCAGAGACATGTTAGTCCAAGTTTATGGGGATAATGCCATGAAGAAAACGGCAGTGTACAAATGGATTAAACATTTTTCTGAGGGGAAAAAACGCGTCACTGATGAAGAGAGGTCAGGGAGGCCAGTAACAAGCAGAACCGACAAAAACATTGCAAAGATTTGTCAAATTGTGTGTCAAAATCGTCAGCTGATTATGAGAAGCATAGCAGACCAAGTAAACATTGAAAGAGAAACAGTTAGGAAAATCTTAACTGAAAATCTTGACATGAGAAAGGGGTGTGCAAGAATAGTCCCGAAGGAGCTCACTAATGAACAAAAGCAAAGAAGAGTCAAAGTTTGCCAAGACCTTTTGGAGAGGCAAGATGATGTTTTGGGCCATGTTATCTCTGGTGATGAAACATGGGTGTACCAATACGACCCTGAAACAAAGCGTCAAAGTGCACAATGGAAGTCAGCCAATTCTCCATGACCAAGTAAGTTCCGTCAGTCCAACTCAAGGGTCAAAACGATGTTGCTAACCTTTTTTGATATCAGAGGGATTATTCATTATGAATTTGTACCAACTGGACAAACAGTTAACCAAGTTGACTATTTGGAAGTGCTGAAAAGGCTGCTTGAAAAAGTTAGACGAAAACGACTTGAACTTTTCGCCAACAATTCATGGCTCTTGCATCACGACAATGCACCAGCTCACACAGCACTGTCTGTGAAGCAGTTTTTAGCCACTAAACAAATAACTGTATTGGAACACTCTCCCTACTCACCTGATCTGGCCCAATGACTTCTTTCTTTGCCCGAAGATAAAGGAAATATTAAAAGGAAGACAATTTGATGACATTTAGGACATTAAGGATAATATGACAACAGCTCTGATGACCATTCCATAAAAAGAGTTCCAAAATTGCTTTGAAGGGTGGACTAGGCACTGGCGTCGGTGCATAGCTTCCAAGGGGAGTACTTTGAAGGTGACCGTAGTGATATTCAGCAATGAGGTATGTAGCACTTTTTCTAGGATGAGTTCCCAAAGTTAATTGTCAGACTGCGTATATCAGAAGCTGTGCCAAAGAAGATCCCTAGTTGTTATTACTATCATAAAAGGTCACGTCTATATGGCATTTTATAATTTACAAAGCCTTTGCACATGATCTGTTGCATTTGAACTTTTCAACATCCTCTGAGGTAAGCAAGACTCAATAAAGCAATAGAACTTGCACAGGATTCTTAGAAGCTGGAGGGTTGAAGTCAGCTCTTCTGATCTCATATCTTAAACTTATTTTTCCTACAAACACAAACACACACACACACACACACCATGAAATATGGTTATTAGATAAAAGACCAGCTGGGCAAATGCCCGTCTCTATTTCTAGAGAGTAAATACCTTTACCCCTATTTTCTAAGTAAGTAAGATATGGTTTAAGAATTCAAAAGATGTACCCAAATGTTAATAGCAAAGATGAGATCAGAATATTGTACAAGATTCCTGTGTCCAGTTCTTTTCTTAAAACAATTGTCTAGACAGTAATAAGATCCTCCCATTATATAGATTAAAATTATGCTTTGAGTCTTATAGGAAACACATTTTTGAGTAATTTTCTAGTAATAAGAATAGGTTTGCTCAGATGCCAAGTGATATGTATTTGCAGAATGCCAGACTGAAAAATGTACTACAGCTTAGATAATAATAAAAACCATAAATAGGAAAAAAAAAAAGTGTAAGAGCAGTTAAAGATAAAGGAAGTGATTCCTCTACTTTCATTTTCTTTTCTTTTGCGAACACTTCCTCCTTTTTTAAGAGGAGCAAAAATAATAAAGAAATTGTAGATTGGTATTTGCAGACAACAATGTAAACACTGTATGGGCAATTTCTAGAGATCCAGAACAGAAAGGTAGATTTTAAGTCTGTCTTCTCCATACCCTACCATTTTCTTGTTAGTTAAGGTCTCATTTCCTCAGTGGCATTATGTTAGTTTGTGTCCTCTGAGAAGCATATATATGCCAAGATGGAATTAGACATGCAAAAGATTTACTGCGGAAATACCTTTGAAGGATGAAAGAAAGCCACAGAAAGCAGGGAGAACCTTCCAACTGTGTGTAACTCTGACATCAGTGAAAGAGAGGCAGAAAGAAAGAGGATTAGGTAGAAAGTACCTTACACTGCAGCACACTTCTAAGAAAGTTTCAACCAGGCGATAGGGAGTCCTCAAGACAGTCACCTCTTAAAGGAATCCCTGTCTTACAGGAATGAGCTTACATTAGTATCCCTGCCGTAATGTCATTGGCTAGAAGAAGCCCAAGGGAAGTGTTGGTCCAGTGCAAAAACAGGGGTAAATCCAGAGGGTACAGGTTAGGTCCAACAGTCAATATAGCTCCTCACAGCAGATTTAAGTGGCACATTTTCATGGTTGCCACAGTCCACCCCATGTTGTGGACAAATCTGCTTCTCTATGCAGATTTAGAGAACAGATCCTCCATGGCTCCCACGGGCCTTTCTTCCTGAGAGAAAACTTGGAAGGAGGAGGTTAGTGAGATGAACCAGAGCCCCCTGTGCTGCAGTTGGTCATGGGCCTGCAGCTGGTACTCCTCCTCTGCCTTCTCTGCTGTTTGTTCTAAGTCCCATCACCCTCCGATATCACCTTGGCCAGACTTGGTAGCTTACTTCATGGTGTGACCCAAACCTTTCTTCCTGATGGATCTTAGTCCTTGACAATTATACCCTTTTCAAGTCAGGGTTGCTGCCCATGTCCAGTTCTAGTGTGCCAAGGGCGTACCAGGAGGCTTCCAAGTAACTCACCTGAGTCCCACACCTATTCCTATCGCTGGGTGTGAAAGCAGCACTGCCTCCCCCTGGTGATCAGTCTTATCACCAAGACGATGACTCTTCTTCTCACTCGCTGGTCTCTGGACACAAGGAGCCAAAAGCGCCCTGGCAGTATCCATAGTTTACAGTTCAATGAGACACTTATTCTGTCCCCTAACAAGAGTGCACCTCTTCTGGGGACCAGAATTACCAGCCCTACAGAGCCCAGAATTGCAGGTACAGGAAGTACAAAAATCCCCAGTGGGTTATTGGAAATGATGGTAAGTGGGGCCATTCCTGATTCCACTCCCTGGTGTCTGCTCTGTTCTTGCTATTGAACACGTGGCACCATATATAACTCTGATTTATCCCAGATCCCCATGTTATCCATCACAGTTGTAACAGTACCCCTCCCTCGGCTCACACCTATAACAATATGGGATTAGCGGGGAAAGGGTTCTCCTTAGGCCAGCTGAAGGAGGAGGGAAAGGCTGCATTTTCTTCTGATAAGGATGGCACTGCGTCCTTTCAGAGTGTTGCTTCTGAGCTGTGCCTTTAGAAGGCTATTGCAGTGTTCTATGAAGGGGGATGCTTCTCAGTGGTGCCGTATATGATACAGCTAGTGCATCCCCATGGTCATGAGTCCAGACCTGCTCCTCCTTCACAGTGAAGTGGTCACCTGCTCAGATGTTTTTTGTGTGAGATTCCATATTTGTGAATCGGGCCTTCTTTAAGGCCCATGACTGTGGTGCTGGCAGAGGCATTACAATCATGAAAAACAATAGTGTACCCAGAATAGGTATCTATTCCTGTGAGGACAAACCACTAGCTCCTGTAGTTAACTAATTCCAAGTGGCCAGTTGGTCGCATCAAGAAATAATGATAGAGCAATATTCGTCTCTGTTGCTGATAGGCTGAATATTCAGAAGCTAGATCAGCTTTGGTAATGAAAAGTACATGCTATTGAACACATGCCATAGCCTGTCTCTGTCACCATAGCCACGTTGTCCATGTGCCCATCATGGCAGTTCCCGGGTGGCCAATGAAAAAGTCTGGCTTATGTCCACTAGTCTATCATTATTATATCTTCTTGATAACTCAGTGCCTCTTCCATGGTGGATGTTGGATTGTAAAGTGTGATACAAAACTCTTCACGTTCATCTACATACCTCCTTGTCTCCAATTTTCCAAGTCTTTCCTTTCCAGGCCACTTACCATATCTGTGTATACTGAGCCACTTCTCATTCCACAAAAATTAAATGACTAGGTGCCCTGTTCACAGCTCCTGTTGTGAACCACCGCTCCTGTTGTGAACCATATGCCCTGTTCACCCACAGGGAAGATTTTCCCTCTCCAATGTCTTTCAAGGCTGTCCTTGAATGTGGCTAGGAGGTAGCCATGGTCCATTTTCAGCTTGTACCCACGTACAGAACAGACCCATCCATAAATCAAGCTTGGGCTTTTCCTTCTCCTTCAGTTGGTCATATAGGAGACCATCCCTTCCCCCAACCCCTCTCCGCACCCATGGGGCCATAGGAGCAAGCTGAGAAACGGTGCTGTTGCCAGTGTTGTGAGTGACATACAGGCCTGGGCTATCTGTTCATGAGGTTTACTGTGTCCTTCATCTGCTTGGGCTCAATCCCAGATGTATCATTTCCATATTACAATGGGCTGCGGCTGGGCCTATCCAGCTTATGATTTCATACATGTGACAGAACTCAGTTCCTAATGGGCAGCTCTGCAGCCATGGTCACTGAGTGCTCCATGACGTGTTTTGCCTCTGCCCGGAACAATGGCTCACCAAGAGCTGTTTCTCCAAAGGCGTAAGATTCTGTGCTGTCAATGTCGTGGTCTTATTCTAGCATCCCAGAGGCCTGCATTGTTATTCTCCTAATGAGTCTGCAATAAGATACTGCATCTTACCCTACCACTGACACCTCCAACACTGTAAGATCTGCTGGATTGTATTGCTTGCCTTTTGCACTACAGTGTGGACCTCGCCACTCAAAATTGGCAGTTTTCCAGTACATGGAGCAGTATTTATAGGTTTGGAATGTGTTGCTTCTAGAACCCAAAGAAGCCTACCAGGTACTGTGTTTCCTTCTTTGTGGCAGTAAATGCAAGATACAGCAATTTTATTTTACTTGGGAGCGGATATCTTGTCCTGCTTCTGACCACTGACTGGACCCCTAAAGATTTCACTGAAGCATCAGATGCCTGAATCTTCACAGGATTTGTCTCCAACCCTCTGAAACGCTGTCCTATCAAGGCCTTTGGCACACTAGCCACTTCTTGCTCCTCCTCAGCAGTCAGCACAATGCCATCAACGTCATCTACCAGTGGGATGTCCAGGCAGTCCGGGTCCCTTCAGAACATACGAGGCCTGACAATTAAGTTTGGGAACTAGTTGCAACAATGTTGCTAAACTTTTTTTGATAGCAGAGGGATTATTCATTATGAATTTGTACCAACTGGACAAACAGTTAACCAAGTTGACTATTTGGAACTGCTGAAACGGCTGCGTGAAAAAGTTAGACGGCCTGAACTTTTCACCAACGATTCATGGCTCTTGCATCACGACAATGCACCAGCTCCCACGCCACTGTCTGTAAGGGAGTTTTTAGTCAGTAAACAAATAACTGTATTGGAACACCCTTCCTACTCACCTGATCTGGCCCCCATTGAGTTCTTTCTTTACATGAAGATAAAGGAAATATTGAAAGGAAGACATTTTGATGACATTCAGGACATCAAGGGTAATACGACGACAGCTCTGATGGCCATTCCAGTAAAAGAGTTCCAAAATTGTGGACTAGGCACTGGTATCAGTGCATAGTTTCCCAAGGCGAATACTTAGAAGGTGACCGTAGTGATATTCAGCAATGAGGTATGTAGCACTTTTTCTAGGATGAGTTTGCGAACTTAATTGTCTGCCTTCGTATTAGGACAGAGGGCAGGAGAGTTAATACAGCCTGGAGGCAAATGCTTAAATAAATATGGTCTGTCCCACAGGAATGTGAATCATTTCTGACCCTCTCTTCTAAATGGAACAGAAAATAATGCATTTGCCCTATAGCTAGCCTGACGCCCTTATTAATAGGTTCTATCGATGTCCAGCAAATCAACTGCAGTTTGGGCTATAATTGCTTGACCCTAAACTCCTAAGGTGGGTACCCAGGCTTATATATTTTTGTATCTAGAGCACCTAGGACAGTACCTAGCACTTAGCAAACAATCTATATATATGTTTTATAAATGAATTAATAAATTGGGTATATTTAAGAAGATGCCTCCTGAGGTTGGTTTAGATGAACTGACCCTAACTCACAGGATTATTGTGAAGGCTAAACGAGTTACTAAAGGTAAAGTGCGACAGCACTATCTGAAACCTAAAAAACACTCAGTGTGTCATATTAATTTTATTTTTCTGGGTCATAGAGAAACATAGAGATATGATAGAAATATGTTACATTAGGCTAACTCCTTCACCAGAGTTTTAAATGAAATGTGAGAGATGGGAGTTGCCCTTTAAAGTGAAAGTGCCTGAAATATGTTTTTCCTAAGAGTGTGAGGTTTCCAAGGAAAATACAAAAGAAAAATGATTATAAAGCTGGAAAGAAATAATTGCTTATAGAAACAGACATTTAACTTAATGGGGAAAAAATAGTGGTTACTATATGCCAATTCATTACCAATGTTGCTATATTTAAGATAATTTCATGAAATCGTGAAGTTGAAACCTTGACAAATGCTTCTCGCTCATAGTAAAATGAAACATGATCTTGAAATCAAATGAATAAATGCATTTGTGCTCGCTTGCCATCTCACACAAATGACCTTTTCCATTACCTAAATGTCTGTTTTTATATTTAAAAAAATAAAACATACATTCATATTTTTCATCTCTGTCTGAAATAAGTCAGTGTAAGAGGCAGTACAGGAAAATGAAAAAGTATTACACCCGGACATGGACACACACACACACACACACACACACACACACACGCACACACACACCCCTGGTCTTCATTAGGATAAATATCATGTTCTTGCATAATGCTGTGCTGAGAGGCCTCAAAGCTGTTTTCCTCTGGCAGTAGCTTGGTGGTCAAATTGTAAATGAACTGGATGACTCTCAGGGAACTAAAGTCTCATTAAACTTTCCCCACAACTGTCAGTGAGAGCTCTGAAATATTTCCCGGGTCTCTAAGAAGGGACCCACACTCGATACTTTTACAACAACTAGGGAAAGGGTGCTGGACAAGGTTTAAACAGAGCTTCACTCATCCACAAAGAAACCGCCTCCATGACAAGGCTCCGGGACCCACTATCAGTTATTAATATGCCATCTCACAGCTAGGCTTACATGACCTCAAAATTTAGGAAACTGCTGTCTTGTGTTATTGCTAGTACCTCTATCAATACAGAGCCTTCTAGAACAGAAGCACCAGACTGAATTTATTCCGCCAGTGAGCCAGTGGCTTGTTAGCTCTTTTGACATCCAGATGGTTTGAGAGGCTAAACCAGGGGTAACTCCCAAGTGTAACCAGTAGAAATTCTCTTCTGCTGAGGGACTCTCTTCTACTGGGCTCTGGGCCAGTACATGGGCTTCTTTCACAACCTCCTAGCACTGCTGTGGCCTTTTCTATAACCCTCGTAAGTTGTGTCACCTGAGACCCAAGAGTTAAACTGGCTGCACAGTCTGAACTGTGAAGGTTAGAAGTAAGTCGGAATGGACCAATAGTCTGGATCTGTTTCATGAATAAACAGAGGAGTTCAGGCTTGGGACCCTATAAAGGTAAGTCAATACTAGTTAGAGAGGAAATCCTGTTTGTTCTTTCTTCTGTGATAGTCGCTTTTTAAAAAAGAACTCAAGTAGAGCTTTTTGGTATGTTATAGTGCTAGAATCACCATTTCACACACACACACACACACACACACACACACACACACCAGCCAAGAATGTTTATAACTAAATAGAAAGGAAATCCTGTGGTCTTTACTATTAGGTACATGACAGTTAAAGGTGTTTTCCCAATGTCCTTCAAGTATAAAACTTAAATGTCCCTATTTATGAAATGGTAAATACTCATCTAGGTTCTGACGTCATGTAGTCACCTTATCCTAATTATTAAGATAAAGGTGATTGCTAGTAAAAACCCTTTAGTTCTGCATCTGTAGCACACATTTCTCCCAGTACTCATTTCCTAAAACTTACATGTAACAAGGTCTGAATAATCCAGTGTTTCAACTTCTAGGGTACTAGGACAATAATTTCTATCCTCTTTGAAGTTGTGACACTCCATCCTGTTTGCTAGATTTCACAACTGTCCCTCCTGTCATACCATCCCCCCACACCCCCAAACAAAAATTATATGGAATTAAAAAAAAAAAACACTTAAATAAATTTAAATGAATCTTACCTTGCTTTAGGGTTTTGTCTTGATGTTGATTTTTTAAAAATACGTAATCTCCCCTTCTCTGAAACCTGAGTCACCCTAAAGCTTGGGCCAGAATTAACCTCTCCTTCTGCTATATTCTTTTAGCTCTTTATATAAACCTATATTACAGTATTTTAACATTGTATTTTTGCTGATTAATTTTAAATCTTTCTTCCTGTCTTAAATGCAAGGACCATGTCATATTCATCCTTTTTCCAGAATTTCTAGCCCAGCGCTTAATACAGATGGAGATTCAATAAATGTTAGTTAAACGAATGAGCAGTGGCCTTGGAGGCAGAAATACACTGGTTATATAAAAAAAATATATAAAACAGGGAATCATCATTCTGGTAGTTTAAAGATGGACCCATGTAAAATCCAGTGTTCTAGAACTCAATCTTGTGAGAGAATAGATGCAAAACACTTGATAAACTGTGAAATCCTACATAAATGTGAGCGAATGTCACTGTTACTTATTATTTAGCAGCCCTCAGACAATAGTTTCTGAATTTGTGAATCAAGAGTCTGTGAAAACAAGGATGAATTTGGCTCATTGGAATAGGAGGCTCATGGAAGGATTAGGACAAGGAAGCAAGTTGACAAGAAGTTGTCCGACAATACAGTGGGAGTCCTGGGAAAGCTGGGTCCTGCTCAAGTGCTTCTTAATTATTCCTTTGTGTCTTGGTTTATAAATGACCATTTCTCAAAATGCTTAGGATTGGGATAATTCCATATGGCATTCCCAGAAATACGTGTTACTAGGTACAAGAGGTGCAAGCTTGACTGTTCAAGGAAACACGTGGTACACTTGGCTCACGCTATGGAGAGACTAAAATCACTGACGCAGTTTGAAGGGACCATTGGTAGTAAGCTTTGATGGTTCAGGAAGATGCAATAAAAATAGCAGGGCAATTTGACAAGCTACTGTGGTTCAAACAGATGTTAGTGGTAGCCAAAGTTCACAATTATGTCAATGAAGCCGGATTCCATTAAGTCAATCAGTAACTAAGGAAATAGTTAATTGAGATACAATCACAAACCAGAAAAACAGGATAAATTAAAGAAGTAAGAGGAAGAATCACATTTCTCGATAGTCACATGCTATCAGACAGCAGAATCTGATATCCGGAAGATAAAGCAGGCAGATTTCAAAAATGGGAAAGGAGGCCATAGGCTAGGGCATGAGTAACTCCATAAAAGCAGTCAAATGAGACTCTTTCTGAAAAGCAGATGACGTCCTCACACCAAGGAATTGCCTAAAAACGACTAGAACATAGCTACTGTGTTACAAACATCATCTGCCCAAGTTCATACAACTAGTAACTTGCAAAGTGGGTTTTCAAAACCAGGTTGAAGGACACCAAAGCCCATGCTCTCTTTGTGCTAGACGAGGCATAACCGAGATACTACGTGCCAAGCTGAAGGCTGTGTTGTTTCTTACCACCTTTTCTGATTCCAGTTTCAGAAAGCCATGAATAGCAGCAGCAGTAAGTAGGAAGCTTTCAGCTTATACAGCTTACCTGTTAAGCCCTTATATTAAAAGTAAAAGCCAGGAATTAAAGAAGTTGAGGATGAACTCAAACCAAGGTGCTGAAGTTCTGAAGCAGCTGATTTATTTCTGAATTAATAACTAATCCTCGTGTGTGTTAACTTCTTACTTCTGTATTTGCTGGGAGTTACAGAAAAATATCTACTTATTCACTGTCATTTAATAAGCAATTATTCAGTCAGTACTACTATGTGTCAGTCTCTGGAGATCTAGGGATTAATAGATAAAGATTTCTGCTGTTAAGAAGCGCATAGCTGAGGAAGGAAGGAGATAGAGACAGACAAGCAAATAATTACAGTACAAGCGGCATTGATATTGAGAACTGAAAAAGTAGTCACACTGAAAAAGTTGAGAACTGTATGATTTCACTGATATGTGGGATATAAAACTGAAAGCAACAAAGGAACAAGACAAACAAATAAAGAAACAAAAACTCATAGATACAGACAATAGTGGTTACCAGAGGCTAAGGGGGGAGGGGAGTGGTAGATGAGGGCAAATGGGGTCAAATATATGGTGATGGAAGGAGAACTGACACACAATGTGACGTATAGATGATGTAATACAGAATTGTACACTTGAAACCTATGTAACTTTACTAACCATTGTCACCCTGATAAATTTTAATTTTAAAAAAGTAATAAAAAATATAGGAACATTTTGTCGGGGTAAAATCTCTCTACCCAATTTCTGATGTTTCCTTCCAGGTGGAGGGGGCTCCGCTAGTGTAATACCCCTAACCACCCTCCACCTTTCAACTCTTTTCCTCCCAGGAGAGAAAAATTTACTTAATCTTATTGATGAGTATGAAAAAAGAAAGTGGGCATATGTAGGCAAGCCCCCCCATTTATTCTCTCTCTCTCTCTCTCTCTCTCTCTCTCTCTCTCTCTCTCTCTCTCTCCCTCCCTCTCTCCTTGAAGCCAGCCTGTCTGTAAAGAAGATAATTTCTCTGCTCTTCCGTGTCCTAAGTTTTCCGGAGTCAGACCCATGTAAGGAAGCCTGTGGAAGTCCAGCACTGTCTGTGACTAGGGGTTCACTACTAGGAATTCTTTTTGTTCATAGATACAAGTCACATTCTCCAACATCAGTTTTGTCCATAATAAATGTGTTATATCTCAAGAGATAATGTAGTGTAGTGGTTAGGTGCATCGACTCTGGAGCTAAACAGATTAATACCCCAGATTTCCCACTGAATAAGAGCCATGTGACTTTGGGCAAATCAATGAACCTCTCTGTGCTTCAATTTCTCCACCTACAAAATGAGACTCAGAGTTGTTGTGAAGATTGAGTTAATATATATATATATAAAGCACTTAGAACAGTGTCTGTTACAAAACAAGTGCTCTAGAACTTTGAGCTATCATTTGTATTATCATTATTATTTTTTACTTTTTCTGTCTTAATCTTTTATTTTTCAATTTGTTGAAAACTTGGGCAGGAATGAGAAGTGCTATTTATTGGGATCCTCCAACTCTCACCTCCAACAGTTATGTAAGTTTAAGAAATCTTACACGGTTCTTAGAGTCACTGCCCTTTTGTTTATTGTTATTGGTCCCCTTACTGGATGAAATTTGGAAGCCTCTCAGACTTTAGTCCCAGTTGGATTGAGGTTGACAAAACTAATAAATTGGGCCAGATTTTTCAGTCCCTGCTTTCTGATTTTCCTTTTAAGTGTAGACTCCCTTTTCAAACTGACTCCTCTGATTAAGACAGGCAGACACTTCCTTACCCGACTCTCAAAGATTACTTCTATGTCCCTCAGGTTTTCTGCACTTTCCAGAGATCCCTTCTTGCTCTGGCTTCCGTATGTCCTTTGTAAAGCCCTCCTAAGAAAGGAAGGCTCTTTTCTACCTAGTCACAAGGATTCTCTCTCTGGATGCAGACCTGCTCGAAAGGGTATAATAGGGGAAATGGACAGGTAGGCAAAAATAATTGGAATACGTGTTAAGTAGACTTAAAGAGATATCTAAATGGTAACGTAGGAGTGTACCAGCCAAGACAAGAAACAGATGGCATACTCAAAAGGAGTGATTAAAGAGAATTTAATAAGGGATTTATTTATCAAGGTGTAGGCAGAGTTAGGGATAATTAAGCATCAACATTGAGAAACTGCCCCCACCCTTAGGCCTGAAGAAGCCAAAGGAAAGGAGCTATTACTAAAATCCAGAAGGAAAGCTTTAGCTATAAAGGAGGTCTACCCAATAGGAACTTTTTCAGTAGATGAACGCAGACCCTGCCAATCGAAGGCCTGGGCAAGAGGGAGTTAGGGAAATATTTCTATAATCTTACTCTCTTCTGCCCTTTGAGCTTTTTCTAGCACCTCCGCATTGTTCAAATCCACCAGAAAGTCAGAGGGTAAGAAAACCTGGTTAATGTTGTTCCAAAGAGGTCAGCCTCCAAAGGCACAGGACAGGTAGAGAGAGAATGGTGGAGAGGGTGTCTAGAGGTACAAAAAAGAACAGCCCAGCACTGAGTTTAGAGGTACACATTCTTGCAGAGGCCTTCAAACATGACCTTTTAAAGGAGGTAATATTTGAGCTGTGTCCTGAAAGATAAGTAGGGGTTTACCAAGTGGAGAAGTGAGTAACAACATTCTAGACAAAAAGATAGCATAGTCAATGGTCATAGATATAAAAAGAGCATGCATGGTATATTTAGGCACGCAATCCCACTAGGCAGAAGCACATAATACTTGTGGAGAGATGGGCCTGAAAAAAATATTTAGGACCAGATTATAAAGTTCTTAAATACCGTGCTAAGATGATTGGAGCCAGTCCTATAGGTGATGAGGAAGATCCATTCAAAGACTTTTGGACAGAGAGTGACTTAAGCATATTTAAGTTAAAACAGTAACTCTAACGACAGTATAGAGGATGAACTAGAGTATAGAGAAACCAGAAGCAGGAAGAACATTTTAGAGATCTCTGCAAGAGTGCAGGCAAGATAAAGGTGTATGGCACCAAAGCAGTGACGGTCATGGGGAAGCAAAGATTCTAGACCTATTCTGAAGATAAAATTAACAGAGCTCGATGACCTAATAATTACGAGGAGTAACTCAAAGACAAGGCTGTAGATGAATATCCAATTTCCAGTTTGAGAAACTAGGTTGATATGGCGGTACGATTAATTACGAGAAAGACTACAAGAAGACCAGGTTTGTGGGAGATGACACAGAGTTCAGCTTTGTAGATTCTGAGTTTGCTGTGCCTGCAGAGCACTAACTGGGAAATATCTAGTTGGCAATGGGTAATAGATGGCCAGGATTCTGGAGAAGGACTAAGGAGTCAGATATACAGTTTGGGGAAAAACAATTTATGTTTTATAGCCTATGTAAAATATAGCCACCAACCTCTGTAACTAACAAAGGGGAAAAATATGACTCATCGTATAATGAAATAAACCACAAATGAGAGTCAAATAATTCATTGCTGGTATTCCATGCCATGGGAAGGATTTTTCATTTGTTTGTTACTAATAGAAATTCGTTAAGTGAGAACTGCATAGTAGTTTAAGAGTGTCTTTTAAAAAACAAACAAACAGCCTTCAGTTTTGAAAATGGAGTGCTATTTGCTCCTAAATTGAGGCTCATTTATTTTGTAAGCAAACACCAACTTTCCCATAGAAGCTTCATTTTATTATATAAACTCATATCTCAGTAACATGTAATTGTTCAATGGAGGCTCTTAGTGACACTCTGCCCAGCAAAGTGCTTTCCTTTATAGTTGGTACATAATAAGTATTTACTGGATGAATAGATGGTAGACAGATAAGTAAATGAAAGCAATAGATTATACTAAACTGATGTTGATTTGGTTAGGAGTTTGATATACATATATAAGTGTGTAAAAAACATAATCAAGGGAGAGTCAGACACTGTCTGGTTTTGCTTCACCAGTGGAAGGAAGCCAGAATTAGACAACTGCCATTTTTCCTTTCTGTCCAACTGTCTCAACCATCTTACTTTAGACCTGAAATACTTTTCTTCTGGTTCCTTGCTGTATTAAATGATCATAGGTATGGTGTCTCTGAACTCTACTTCTTTAGTATAGTTCTCAGCATAATTAATTTGAAATGTTAGAAATACAGTTCTAATTATCTGAAATCAATGGAAGACTGCCACTAATACTGTAGCACATAGTGAAGCACAATTAAAACCAATGGATTTTTGACTCCTAACTTTATACATGATCAATATATGATTCAATACACCTATTAAAAACTGTACAATTATTGACTACACTCTGTTTTATTAAAATCCTCTTTTCAAAATTTTATTCAAAGTAACTTTAGAAAAAAAATGTTCTGCGTTGGTGGTTGTCTTTCTTGGGAAATTTGAAATGAGTCATTAACACACTACATACCCACGTGCCTTCCCTACCTCGATTTTAATGTAGTTTCTTTGTCTTCAATGGGCATTATCAACACTGCACCTTTTATCACTCATCCACCCAATCCTCTCAGCCCATGAAACAAGAGGAAAGATTCCTTTCCAGCTGCTGCCTCTCTAACGAATGAAGTGAAAATACATGCAGTTTAAAGAGAACTGGACCTCAAGTTAAATCATAACACTGCCCAAGCACCCATAGATCATATGATCTCTGGGTAAACAGAGCCTACCTCTAACTGTCTGAGTCAAGGTAACAGGAAGATCCAGGCGTACTGAAGATGCTTGACAAACATAACCTTTCACTGAATATTTAAAATACCTGTACTTTATCTATATCTGTCTCCTACAGGGTACAGTCCATGCCCTAGTCATCTATGTATTTTTCTCAGTACCTAGTATAATATCAGTTGCCGGTAGAATGAAATGAGAAATTGCCCCATACATCATTTTTCTTTCTTTATAATTTTTTGTATTACCCAATTTTTCTTTAGTGATTATAAACTGTTTATAAAATAAAAATGATAAAAAGTACCAATATTTTGTTTGTGCTTTTAAGGTGTTCATTTTTATATAGATCTATGATATTATATATATTATACACATACTCGTATATGATCATACTTATAATTGAAGGAAAGTAAGGACTTGTGAATCAGTACATAATACATTTTCAACATCTTATGGTAATTTGTTAGTTACAATACAGAATATTTAAACACTGATTATGTATTTGTGTTATTCTAAAAGATGGTGAGCAAAAACTGAAATGAATGTTTTAGTTGTTTTCTTATGACACAACTGGGTGAAAAGCAGAACTACACAGAAATTTCATAACAAAACTCCAAACCACATTAGACTTGTCTATTGTCAGGTTTTGTTACATTCCCCCTAACTCAACCCAGACTCCCTGAGGTTGGCAAACAGGGCAAAGTTTGAGTCAAAACCACACCCTTCCTTTAAGCTTTTGAGATGCACTTAGAATTCTGGGAGAAACCAAAAGAAACAGCAGTGTTTTTCCCCCAGATGTGGCAAGTCTGTCACTTTCAGTGGTTATTCAAATTTCAAACTCAGCCCAACAAGTAAGGCCAGTTGCCTGGGAGGGGGAGGAGGGGTGGGCAGGATAGTTCTAAAGTTCTTTTCCACTCATAACAAGGTGTTGATGTTGTAAGATTCCCTTGGAGAGAGAGCGAGTTAGGAAGAAGGCAGGGCAAGGAGGGAAGAACCAATGAGGAGAGTGTGTCATAAGCAAAGACGAGGATTAAGCCAACTCTGTTGTCCTGAGATCCAAGAAAAAATTCTGCACTTGACCTAATAGTGTTCATTTGTCTGGAGGCTGGTTCCATGTCCAATACAGGTTGTAGTCATACATAATCATTAAAAGAACAATTTAATACATAGAGTTTTATTCTTTAAAAAAAAAATCTCTGAGGAAAACAAATCTAATACTGTAGAATATGTTTGGTTGCCCTACTTCTATTACATACACTTTTCCCTTTGGCTATTCCTGTAAATGACAACCTGTAAAATAATTTTTATCTAAAATTTTCCATTTTTTTTCTATTTATGATAGTCAACATTTATTGAATACTAACCTCTACTCAGGCACTGTGCTAAATATTTTACATACTTTTATGGGGAAATAATCCTCATTCCTGCTTTTCCTGCAGTATGGGAGAACATCCATTAGAGTAATCTTCCTGGCCTGTATACACTTACTACTTCCCAGGAGAGGAGAAGCATCTTTGATGAGATCAGGATGAAGACCAGGGCACACGATAAAGGTCAAGTATAACTGATGTTCCTTTCCCCTTCTCCATTCTCTTTCAGATATTTCTGCCTGAAAACAGCGTGTGTTCTAGTCTGTTCTCGGTGAGGCCAGTAGCGCAGTCGTAAAGCTCCTGCCCCTGCAAGGCTGGGAAAAGACAGTGACAGGCCAATCCAGGCCTGGGTTGGATATTGCTCTACTAGGACACTCTCTTCGGGGAACATTATGCAACTCAGAAAAATGAAGGTGAGAATTTCTTTGTTTTTGGCAAACACAGAATGCATAGATTTCCTGTCTTACTTATGGGAGACCCCACAAAGCAAAACTAAGAGGAGTGTGTAAGAAAAATGCATGTCTGGGCCAGAAAACAAAAAGAGAGACAAAAGAAAAAGCATGAGAGAAAGAGGATGCTCAAATCCAGAAAACAGTGCTAACCTTACCATAGGTAGAGAAAGCAAGGGAGCAAGCTAAAAACCCGGTTAAACTATTATATACTCAGATGAGTCTTTCTGAAAAACAGGTTATCAGCAGAGACCTGAATTAAAGCTGCTTTTGGTACCTGTACCCCTACGGGTCTGGTGAATTTCTATGTTATGTACTACTCAAGACTTCGTCAAACAACAGTAGGAAGCAGGAGGAAGTCATCCACAGGAGTCAGGTGTCTTAGCCATGGCAAGAGGTAAAGACAACAACCCCTGGGGCTCAGGATTGAAGTGCTGTTCATAGTATATCCTGGAGGCTCTGTAACTAGATGGAGCCCCACTCTTTTCAGCTGGGATGCTAGAAACATGGGACTTAGCGGGACAGGGGAATTAAGAGGTTTTCAAGATGTTAGACAGGAAGGAATTGTACTGCAAGCAAAGCCTATGAACTGGAGCTGCCATCATGCGAAGATTTTTAAACATGTTTGGAAGCCAGGAGTGTCACAAATGCCACTCTCTGAGAAAGGAGAAGTGGTTCAGAGGTGGTTCTTCTTCCCAGATTGGAAGTGAGAGATTAACTTCTTAATAGGTGATTTCTCCCAGTTGAGTTTAAGCTCACAATTTCTCATCTCCAAAATGTTGTGACTGCCACCAAACTATATACAGAAACCCAACCATTTGTCACCCCTCTCATTATCATCGCCGTGGTCCAAGCCACAATCATCTCTTCCCTAGATTATAGCAATAGCTTTCTAAATGATCTTCCCGCTTCTATACTTGGTCCCTTAGACTCTCTTCTCAATACAGCATCCAATGTGATCTCGTTAGTTCAAGTTGATAGTCTGTTCTGAACCCTCCCTTGGTTTCCCAGCTCATCAGAACTAGTGCTAACGAGGCTCCACATGGTCTGTCTCTCTGTGTCCCTCTGAGCTCATCCCTCATCATTTTCCACCTTGCTCTCTCTACTCCAGCCATGCAGGCCTCCTTGCTGCTTGTTAAACATTCCAGGAATACTCCTGCCTCCCACCTTCGCATTTGTCATTTCTTCCACCCTAAAATGATTGCTCCATCGATAGCCTGCTGGCTTGGGCTGTAAGAGCCATCCTCTAGGTTTTGATTCAAAATTGCTTTCTCTGATTATCCTAACTAAAATTCTAATCTCGTCCCAACATGTAATACCCTCCTCTTTTCTTTATTTTTTTTTCTTCTTAACACATCACCAACATCTTACATATTTCATTCTTTATCCCATTTAAAGATAGTATGCAATTTTGCTCCATGAAGGCAAGGACTGCTTTTGTCCATTTTATTCACTGCTAGAATACCTCCTGGAACATCGTCAGTATTCAATAATTATTTGTGATATGAATTAAGGAATCTTGATGAGGCAAAATCTCAAATTATGTCTATCAATTCTCCTTAATTTGGATACCTTTAAGACAGTCTTTGCCTCACCATGTGACGTGATCTAGGAGACCAGTTTTCCCATGGTGACTGTGTTACGATCTAGGGATTAGCTTGCTTTCTAATTATATAATTACTGAGCTAGAATTCTTATAATCTTGTATAAAATTATACAAATTCTTATACATGAAGACAAATTCTAATTCTGAGTTCTTGAAGGAACCACATCCATTCCAGGCGCTGTGCTGCCAAACAAACCCAACCCCACATCTGCTCTCTCTTGACTAAGATTGAGAGGATAAGAAATTGGGAAAGATGAATTTTAGGTTTTAGTTTTTAAAACTTTAACCCATAAAGTCAAGAGAATTTGAGTATTAAATTCTCAAGACTAATACTTTTAGGCTTTAATGCGTCTGGACTTAACTTGCAAGGGGATCTAATTTTTTTTTAACTCCCTGGAATTTGATCATGGGACGTGAAGCATTTTACTGTTAGTGTACGAGCCATTATATTCAGATGTGAAACATCTTATTATTAGTATATTTTTATTGGAGTGTCTTTGTCATTTGATAACATTGTGGAATTTCTGGTGGGCTATATACATGTTGTGGCCATAAAAACGCACTGCTCGGATATTCTGCTTCAGAGGGCATGATGGATTGACAGCATGAGGACCCACTGTCATGTTCACACTGAGGCCGCCCTTCCCACCAGCAGCTCCTAGTCAATGACTGAGGATGACCAGGGTACTAAAATCGGCCCATTTCCGTAAGACATAGAACTCCTTCCTGTGACTTTGGCTCCAGGATTCCCTGTCAGCCAGGTTTAACCTGTTAGGAGCTGCACTGCCGTCAATGATTCTTCCTACCCAGTCGTCTCCTTTCCTTTTCTTCTTGCACAGAGGTCAGACCTGGACAGTGGTCTGAAGGCGCTTCTTGCCTTCTCCTGTTCCCTCTTCCAATAAATGTCTTACATGTTTGGTCCCCCTGTGGTATCTGCTTCTCAGTGGGCCTGAACTAACACAATATGTAATTGGACAAATTGGTTAGACATGATTTAGTCTGGGAAATAAATTAAGAAATTGATTTTCAGCCTAAGATATAATGTTGCCTCCTAGTTAATTTCCTATAAAATCCCCTGAAAAATCACCCTTAGCAAGCCCTTCCCAAGATTTAGGTACATTTCTTCTGACTATTAAATATCCTTTCCAGTAAACTGAGAGAGCTGGTATTTGAAGTAAGACATTACTACAGGAAATCAATCTTTGTATATATTGGTGTTTAATCTATCTGTGGAATATTTGATATGGTATAAGAACCCTTTCAGTTACAAATAACAGAAAAATACAACTCAAAAAACTATCACGGGTACTTTGTGTCAATGGATTCATGGAGTGCAATCAAAAACAATTTTTCTTTTATTCTCACTGCTCATTCTGAGAAGCTGGTCCTTCCTTTGGGAGAAATTTAGACTAGGACACACCTAGATAATATAAGTCTTCTGATTGCATCTAGTCGTATGAATACTCCTATTGTATTAAGCAAAACGTTCAGAAATTTAAATGTAAAAGTCAAAATTCCAAATTTCACTTAAAGTTTCTCCCCTTGAAAAAGTGCTTGCAATGAGGGGGGGCTTAATTAGCTTCGCCTCTGTTTTCCTACTTGGTACTTCTGCGCCTCCTTCCCATTCACCAGGAGGCTGCCTCTCAATCCTGCAGGGCTAAAACCTGGAGATGAATAAGAACGAAGGGGCAGAAATGCCTTACCTGACTGGCACCAAGTTACTCTGGCATTGGTTTCCTCTAGCTGTGGCAAATGTTTAAAGCTGTCTCTTTCTGGCTGATGTTCAAAGCTGACTATTATTCTCGTGGGTGGTTTCATGGGTACCTTGGAAGCTCCCACATTGAACCGCCTGTTCTGTGGGTAAAACATTTACCTCCAGCTGGTCACGTATGCTTCTTCCCACAGTAGTGGAAATCAGGTGAACCAACCCTCTGTTAGGGTCACTTTACCTTTCTGAGCAGAACTCTGAGTGAAATTTGAAATGGCTCCAGGTTGGCTCTCCTCTGCTGAGCTACACCGAATCCGTGAGAAACACTCACACTCTTTGTCCCTGTAAATGCAACTAGCACTCCATGCAGGCTGGGTTCTGTCTTTCTTTTTCTCTGCACTTTTGACCACTAGCTACATCTTTTTGTCTTGCCTGTCAAAGTTTATTTATTTAAACTTCATCATCACCTCATCCATTGCGTCTCCAACAGTCACTTTTAGTACCTGTCCAAATATGACTACACCAATATTAAGAGCATGATTTCTCATTCACCCTCCAAAAAAGGGTCAAATTGTAAGCATTTTGTAGATTATAAATGTATTATAAATTTTGTAGATTATAAATTTATATTTTATAAAATATGAAATTATTGTTATATAAATATAATTATATTTATAATATAGATTGTAAAATATAAAATTAAATTATAAAAATTATAAAATATGAAATAATTTTATATAATAATAAAATATAAAATTATATGTAATAATCCTAATAAAGTATAAAATTGTCATCTATAATATAATTATATATTTTATACACATAATATATAAACAAGTTTCTATAACGGTCATTCTTTCGTGCCTTTGAAAGTCTAAAGAAAGTTAGAAAGCCAGGCATAGAGCTCCTTGCCCAATGAATGTAGTAAGTCAAGGAAGAGAATATGAAACAATGTCCACTGTTTTCTCTCAAACAAATGCCTCAGAAAGGTGGTGATAAATAGGACAACTTGCCTTGTTCCTCCCAAATAGCTTGGTGATGGCCCAGCCATTTCATTGTCCAAGATGCCTTTCCCAAGTGCCCAGTTCTGGGAAACCATCTCCATCATAGTAATGGGATTCCCTCCAATCCGTTTATGAGTTCATGGGTTCGTCTATCTTGCTGGATCCTCTTCTTCAGGTAGGAGGCATCTAAATGATAGATGTGCCCACCTAGGTGGTCTCTTGAGCCTGAGATAGGACCCACTTCCCTAATTGTGCTACACTGGTGAAGCCATGCATCTATAGTGATGAACTATTTACCAAGAGTGCGAGGCTTTACTAAATTTTAGTTAAAGGTGAAAGGTGGAGAATGTTGACAGTTCGGGGTGGATATCAGTCTCATTATCTTTTTCTGACTGCAAGCGCTTCACAGGATTTTCTCATGCGTGAAGTTACTTGGCACAAATTTGAACAAGTCTCATTTAGCGTAATGTTTATGTGCACAGATGTTGGATGTTAGACAACTTGAATTTTAATCCTCACTGTTCTTCTTCCTAAATGTGTGGCCTTGGACAAGTTACATGAATAAGTTCATGGAGTGAGGGCTGGAGTGCTCACGTCTGCTCCTTAACCTATCTAAAAATCTGTTGAAATCCAACTCTGAAGCCCATGGCTGTCTGATTGCCCTAAAGGGAGCATGTAGGCAGGATTATCTGGCAAAAGAGAACCCTCTGTTCTGTTTATATTGAGTCTCCATTCCCCTAGAGTAACCAACAACTCAAGAGGTGAGTCTGGCAGGGTCTACATCTTTTCCAGGACATACCTAGAGGCTCTGAGGCAAAAATGCAGGCAGCTAGCCTAGTGCTTTGAGGTGGAGGGACGGCAGACATTGAAGGTTTCAAGTGGGAATTTCACAAGACCCAGGGACAGCCATGGAGCTGGGCATCCAAGAGCTAAGGACCTGGTTTAGGAACAGGAAGAATCCCTCAAATCCTCAGCTGCGACAGTTTGGGGCTCTTTACTCCAGTGTGACACCATTGATCTCACAGCTACTCTCCTCGCGACTTTGCTAATACATTTTCGCCAATTTAAACCGCACCTTGTGCTGACCCTGATCCATCTCTGTTGCGACACCTGTGCAAACTGCATGCGTAACTGAGACCCAGCCCCTCATTCCTGAAACAGTCAACTGACAGTCACCTGAAATAGAGTGATAACTGAAGTTCCGAAACTGAATAATAGGTGGCATAATGCTATTCATGGGAAAGGAATGACTTATTTCCTTATCTAAAATGCAATCCCTTTAATATGCCTCCCAAGATATCTAGTTTTTTAAAAAAGCACATAAGAGAACTAGAAAAAGAATATTCTACTTTTCTGCTCTGCCATTCACATTAATGTTGGCTTTGCCCATTCCCAGAAAGCACATGCACATACAACATTTCTTCCATGTGTCTCTTTTTCATGAAAGGCAAACCTTTCCCAGAAGTCCCCAAGCCTTGTCTTTGTCTCACTGACCAGCATTGTATAAGGTGAACTATTTGTTTCTACACCATTCATGGACCAGGAGAGTGATTCGCTTAAGGAAACGCAGGGCTGAGTGAAAACGGTAAATTACAAGGGGAAACATGGTGTTCTGTTAGAAAGAGGAAGAAAGAGAACAGATGTTGTGTAAATAGTACCAATGTCTACTCACCCATTGAGGAGCTGCAGGCTCCTCTGTGTCACAGGCCACACGTAACTTTCTGCTGCCTTACTCAGGCCCAAGCACTGAGCAGTCACAGATTTTGCGGAAAGAAAGGTGACACTTGCACCTTTCTCTTACTTTTTTTGTTTCACTCACCTAGATACTTTTCCTTCTCTATTGCTTTTTTGATGGTAACCCTGGGCTGCCTTTGCTTTCCCATTGAGAAAGCTTCTATTCCTTCATCTCACCACGTCTCTTAGGCACATTAGGTCACATGGGATTACAATGGAATCATGTTATTGACCTGTAAATAAAGCTCAACCAACTTCCCAGTCGAACGGACTAGAAAACATATGGCAGGTTTTCCAAAATATATCCATAAATCTCTAGGAATATTCCAAACACTCACAAAAGGGAATTCTATGGTCAAGTAAATTTGGGTAATGGTGCATATTCTTTCCTTCTTTCATAGATTGCAGATGCAGAGGCTCTGAGAAGTCCTCTAGTTAAATAAATTAACTCACAATGAGTTTTGTTATCCAGCTGCCTGTATTCAAATATGGGTTCTACCACTTTCTAGATGTGTAAGCTCTTTATACCTCTGGTTTGTCATTTGAGAAAAGGGGTGTCTAATGGTACTGTTTAATGGGGGTTGCTGTGAGAAGTAGGTAAGATAATCCATGTGAAGCCGTTAGCACAGGTCTTTCATTCATTTAACAGAAAATTATTGACTGCCTGTTATGTGTTAAGATCCCAGGTCTCACCGAACCTACATTATAATGGAAGAGGGAAGGGATAGACAATAAACAAGTAAATAAATAGAATAATTTTAGATAATGATGAGTATTATGAGTAAAATAAAACACAATGCTTTTATAAAGCATAACTAGAATGAGAATGCCTGTTTTAGATGGGAGAGTAAGATAAGGCATTTCTGAAAAAGGCATTTTATTTGAGACCTGAGATATAAGGAGACTGAGTCCTTTATCCATTCAACCACTCAACAAGTGTTTATTGACACTTACAATGTACCAGGACTGTTTTAGGCACAGAAGAGAGAGCAATTAACAAAGTTAGATAATACCTGTCCTAATGGAGCTCACATCCCATTGCGGGAAACCAAAAAGAAAAAGAAAAAGACATCGTGTGCCAAATGGTAATAAGTGCTATGAGGAAAGGCAGAAAAGGGGAAAAGAATATTTAATTTCAGCTTTAATGTTTCAACAGGGTTGCAGGGATCCTTCTTAAAAAGGTGATGCATAAACAAAGAGATATTTGAAAGATATGAGGAAGTGAGCTATGCATAAATTTGGGGGAAGATAATTCTAGACAGAAAGAAACAGCAAGTGCAAAGACCCTGGGGCAAGAACATCTCTGATATAGTCAAGGAAGAACAAGGAAACTAGAAATATACATATACTGGGAGTGCCAAAAAAATGTATACAAGTGGACACTTTGGTCAACATTACTCAAGCAGTAGTTTGCCATAATCAGAAATGTCTGGATGCTGATGGTAACCGCTTTGAGCACCTCTTGTAATTGCAGAAGTCAAATGTGACTTGTATTCATCTTTTGTTATTGGTATATATTGAGTATTACAATTTTAATACAGTTTTCATTTCTTGAAATGTGTATACATTTTCTGGCATACTCTCTATCTATCTATCTATCTATCTATCTATCTATCTATCTATCTATCTATCTATATTTTTTGCTAAGTATATTGAAAAAATTAGCTATGACTATTGCTATTGTTATTCACGAGATACTATTCTGTTGAATAGATTGAGAAATGCTGCCTGAAAGCCAATTTTAACTCCCTCTCTTGCCATCCCCCATATTAATCAATTCCCAAGTGTTGTGGATTATACCACAGCAAGACTATAGCAGGAACTTGCTAAATGGTGCCAAAACTCTCTTTTATCTTTTCTTAAGTTACAGTTGGATCAAATCACTCCTCTCCTCAAAATTTTCTATTGATTTTTTTACTTGTACAGTTGGCCCTTCAACAGCATGAGAATTAGGGAGTGCCCACCTCCGAGCGGTTGAAATCCGCATATAACTTTTGACTCCCTAAAACTTAAGTTGTTCCTTGGTATCCATGGGGAATTGGTTTCAGAACCCCGACGGATACCAAAATTCACAGATGTTCAAGTCCCCTGTATAAAATGGTATAGATCAATGCATACAGTCAACTCTCTGCATTTTCAGACTCCCAACCATGGATCAAAAACAGTACAGAATTGGGGTCGGCCCGGTGGCTCAGGCAGTTAGAGCTCCGTACTCCTAACTCTGAAGGCTGCCGGTTCGATTCCCACATGGGCCAGTGAGCTCTCAACCACAATGTTGCCAGTTCAATTCCTCGAGTCCCGAGTCCCGCAAGGGATGGTGGGCAGTGCCCCCTGCAACTAAAACTGAACATGGCACCTTGAGCTGAGCTGCCTCCCAGATGGCTCAGTTGGTTGGAGCGCGTCCTCTCAAGGTTGCTGGTTCGACTCCCGCAAGGGATGGTGGGCTGTGCCCCCTGCAACTAACAATGGCAACTGGACCTGGAGCTGAGCTGCGCCCTCCACAACTAAGACTGAAAGGACAACAACTTGAAGCTGAACGGCACCCTCCACAACTAAGATTGAAAGGACAACAACTTGACTTGGAAAAAAAAAGAAAAGTCCTAGAAGTACCTAGAAGTACACACTGTTCCCCAATAAAGTCCTGTTCCCCTTCCCCCAATAAAATCTTAAAAAAAAAAAAAAAGTACAGGATTTATTGGGAAAAATCCACGTATAAGTGGACTCACACAGTTCAAACCCATGTTGTTCATGGGTCAATTGTAGAATCAAGTCCATGTCCAGTAGCTTGCAAGGATTTCAAAGTCCCCTCTATACGTCCCTCCATATATTCCTATTAAAGATGCTGAATATACAAATTATGCTGTGAATGTACACGTGTTATCAGAGCTCTCCCATTTAGCTCATGCCATTCCCTCAGCCCAAACTTTCCTTCCTTGCATTCTTTGCTTGTTGGAAGTCTTGTCTGCCTTCAGAGACAGCAGAGTCCCCACTCCTCTGAAGCTGTGCTTGATACTCCTCAACAGAGTCAGTCCCTCACTCCTTTATTGGTGTCATTTGTGCCTCAGTTTAGTGTGTTTGTCAGATTGCCTTCCTGTACACTTAGTTGTTGTCATGTCTCACTCCCATTAAACTATAAGCACATTGAAAGCAAGGTCTTTATTTTTGTCATTTTCCTAGAATTAGTGCCTAGCACAATTGTTAGTACACAGCAAGTGCTCAATAAGTTGCTAATGAAGTGAAATTTAAGAGCCAGGAATGGGCCGGCCCGGTGGCGCAGGTGGTTGGAGCACTGTGCTCCTAATGCCAAAGCTGCCATGCCAACCAGTGACCAACTGCCTCAGCTGGTGGGGAGTGCAAGGCTCAAAATACCAGCATGGGCCAGGGAGCTGTGTCCTACACAACTAGACTGAGAAACAACAGCTTGAACCAGAGTGGGGGGGGAGGAGGTGGAAGAAGGGGAGGGAAGAGGCAGAAATGTGACATACACCTCGATGTAAAGCACTAGAGCACAAAAAGAATAATATGGCCATGCTGTCAAGGAGTTTATAAAGCAATAATAGTAGCTACCACTGATTGAGTCGTAACTATGGCACAGGCACTATCCACAAAGTATTTAACACACATAGCAGCATAGTGAGGTAGGTGTTATAACCACCAGTTTACAGAATGAAGTTCCGTCACTTGTCCACGTTCATGGAGTAAGCAACAGGATTCAAACTTAGGTGCCTCCAGCTTCCAAGCCTGTGCTCTTTTCACTATACACTGTATCAGTTGGGATCTAGCCAGGAAAATAAATGGGTCTTTCACAGGAAGGGACTTTTTTTTTTTTTTTTTTTTTTTTTTTTTTTTTTTACAGAGGATCAGTTACACAGATGAATGGAATGATGAAGCAACCCAGAGATTTAGCAAAGTTGAGTGGTCACTCCCCTTGTTGTATGGGTGACACTGGGAGAAGATGGTGTTACCAGAGCCCAAAAGCCTGGGCTGACAGGCAGAGAAAGCTAGAACCATGGGAGGAACTGCCCAAGGGACAGCTGAAGCCAGGAAGGGAGAGGCTGTCCAGTGGGACCTTGCCAGATTCCACAGGAAATAGGGAAAGAAAGAGTGAGAAATAGCTCAGCTTCTCCCTTGCTCTGCTTCCAGTGTCTAATGGTGCTTCCCATTGCTTTAACATCTCAAGAGCCAAAGAACAGGAGAGCCTACTGAGCACAGAGCCTGCGGAGGGTGGAGATGGGTCTGAGACCAGTGCAGGCAGGCTAGGTTTCCACCTGAAACGAAAAGGACTATGAAATAAACCAGTATTAAATTTGGGAGTAGGAAGAATGGCAAAGATGTTAAGCAAATTCAAAACAAAAGGAGGTTAAAGGTGGCTGCAGTAGCAAGAGAGAGACTCCTCAAAAGGGGGGAAGTTATACTGATTCCCAAAGAAAGGTAGGATTTCTGTAGGTGTTCTTAACAGAAGGAACGAACCACTTAAGTATTTTCCTGCAGGTGAAAAATACTATTCATTCTTTTCTTTCTTTCTTTTTTTTAAAGATTTTACTGGGGAAGGGGAACAGTGTGTTTCTCCAGGACCCATCAGCTCCAAGTCAAGTTGTTGTCCTTCAATCTAGTTGTGGAGGGCATAGCTCAGCTCCATCTCCAGTTGCCATTTTCAATCTAGTTGCAGGGGGCGCAGCCCACCATCCCATGCAGGAATCGACCTGGCAACTTTGTTGTTGAGAACTCGCGCTCTAACCAACTGAGCCATCTGGCCGCTCATACTATTCATTCTTTTAAAAAGTCTTTCTACTCAACAATATTCACAATATACGGGCACATTATAAAGAATAACAAAAAACAAACACATACACACTATCCAAGTTCAGGAAATAGTACATCACTGTCTGTAATTTACTTTTAAAACAAAAAGTATGGTTTAAAAATACATATACATATACATACATATATATAATATGCATACATATATGTGTGTATAATAAAATTTACCTTTATAATCATTTTTAAGTGTACAATTTAGTGGCATTAATTACATTCACAATATTGTGCAACCATCACCATTATCTATTTCCGAATCTTGTTATCACCCCAAACAGATATTCTGAGGCCATTTGGCAAAAACTCTTCATTCCCTCCCTCCCTCCTCTCCATAGGCTCTAGTAATTCATTTACTTTACAATATGCCCAAAAATGAGATGGATTAATGGCTGGTTAGAGGAATGTTAAGAGATGAATAGACATGGTATAATAAAATGCAAATGGTAATATCTAGGTGGTGGATATATAGACGTCCTGTAAATTTTTTTCAACTTTCTTGTACACTTTCTATGTACAAACAACTTTCTATGTTTGCAATGTTTCTCTATGAAATATTATGGACGAAATTCCTTGCTTTGGCCCCAGCCCCAGAGATTCTGATTTAATTGGTTGTGTTTGGGCCTGGACATCAGAATTTTTTAAATCTCTCTGGATGATTCCAGTGGGCGACCAGGGTTGAGGACCCCTACATGAAAGTGCTATAGGATCACAGATGAGGGGTGAGCGGAATCCGGCATGGTGTGAGCAGGAGAGGTGGAAAGAGAGGGGGAATTTTGTGCGTGTATATCAGAGGTGGGGCCTCCAGGCTGGGCTCTTAGGTGCTTTTTGTGGCTGGACAGGCAGATGGGCCAGCTCCATGGGAAGGAGGCAAGAAGTTGCTATTCAGTGGGTTTTTGAGAACGTGGGATTGGTCAGAGTTCTCTGAAGTTCTTAAAATGGGACAGAGAAGTTTATACTTAATTTAAGCATTTAATCTCACATGATTCATCCTTTGCGATGTTTCCTACAGGTTTAACCAAGAGCGGCCATTCTTTCAGAATGATACTTTTAGCATGTCAGCTCCCTTTAACACCTTCAAAGTGTAAGATCCATTTTCAACACGTATATACATACATCTTCATGTTTTAGTAACTCATCTTTAAGTCATTTTTATGGAGACGAAGAGATGGCCTTTTGAGGCAGAAAGAAAATGTTATAACCCAAGTGGCCTTGGGCTCATGGGTCAGCAGGGAGAGAACAAGAGAAAGCTAGGCCTGGGTAATATAGGGACCAGCAGCTGAGCCTAGCTGTTAGGCTTAGAAATTTAGCAATTCTAACAAAGCATCTGTAACCCAATTAACCACTAAAAATGGTAATGGACGCTCCCCAGAGAACTGATATCTGTACTGCCCAATTACAATATGACCTCTGCGTTAGTACCCTGTTTCCCTGAAAATAAGACCTAGCCGGACAATCAGCTCTAATGCGTCTTTTGGAGCAAACATTAATATAAGACCTGGTCTTATTTTACAGTATAATATAATATAATACCGGGTCTTATATTAATGTTTGCTCCAAAAGATGCATTAGAGCTGATTGTCCGGCTGGGTCTTATTTTCAGGGAAACACAGTATGAACATCTTCTGTAATCCTTCCACTCCCAGTTACTTAAGCCTTACTCTAAGGGTTATGGTGGTATGTAAGGTTCTTTGTCCCAGCAGTAAAGGATCCCAGTCCATTTAACCATGTGAAAGGCAACAGGAACACTAACATCTGATCCCTTGTCATGGGACCCTAGCCTGGCTCAGTACAAGTGCCAGCTGGAGGCAGAACAGGGCCCAAGGGCAAAGGCAGAATGGCATATGAGGAAGAGGACCAAAGGTCAGTTACAGAGCGGCTGCATCACAGGTGAGATCTAAGGGAAAACGGCTGGACTGAAAGCAGGAAGCAAACAGAAGTTCAGGAGCCAGAGGAATGCAAGAACACATCAGCAAGGCAGATGTAAGACAGGAAGAGAATCAGAGCTTTGGCTATGAATGAAGCTCATTCTTGTTGAGAGCTCGCCCTGGAGTGCAAGCAGGAAGGAGTGAGGAAGTGCAGAGTGAGACAAACTTAGGGGGGAAAAAAAGCCCCAAACTTTGTTATCACATGGCCTACTAACTGATGTTTATTTTGATGACCCTGAGCCATCCAGAGGAGGTTAAATGTGGTATCTCCCACTTAAAAAGTAAGGGAAGTGTATAAAGCACATTAGAAAAGTCTGTGAATAATATGATTGAAAAGAAAAAAGAAAAAAAAAAGAGGTCCTTTCACCCTTGAAAGAATAACCTTCAGTTGCCAGGAAAATTCATATATGTATAATGCCACATCGCCCCCATAAATCTAGGTGGCTATGGCAGTAATTCAGAGAAGTGGAGGCATAGTTTTTTAACTTTAGATGTCTCCTTTTCTCCCAGCTAGAGTGACAGCTGTTTTCCTTTCTCCCTCATTTTGGAGTTGTAAGGTATATTAATATCCATACATAGCTTTGATCCAATTAAAAATTTTGAAAACTTTCAAGGAAGAACTACATCGCGCTGGCATAAATCATGTGCTTATTTGCTATGTCCGGGGGGCTGTACCACTGTAATTGGCCCTGCTGGGTCCTGTCACTAAGAGGTAGGAGAGAGGAGGGGTTTGGGGTTTAGAGTACGCAGCCCTGAGGCCTTATGGAATAGGAAAGGAGTGTCCCAAAGGAAAGTGGCTGCTGTTCCAGAAGTCGGAGTGTGGGAAAAAAACACTTGGCAGCTCTCTACCAAAATCTGTCAAGTTCACACAGGTAATGAGTGAAATAGCAGGGACCTGAGCCCATGCGTGTCTATCCCTAAATGTTTTTTCTCCTACTGATGTGTCTCCTTTGCTGGGGAAAAATGTTTACAATGGCTACCCGCGTTCTGCTGTGTCTGTCCTCTCTCCTGCCCTGTTTTACCCCCAGCCTGAAGTCCGCTTGGGTGGAAATGCAGCATATAATGGGCCCAGAGTTAATCATCTGCAGGTTTCCTCTGATAAGTCACAGTCTGTTTGCTGCGCACCTCCCAAGAGTCAACAGCAGCAATGGGGATGTGCCGTGAGTGGCCTATGGCATTCCCAGTGCTGGCCCAGATGGGAGGCAGTGCACTGGGGAGCCTATCTGAACACCACCATCTGGAATGCCTCTGTTGCCCTGAAGGCACTCGTCTGTGTCTCCAATGGACACAGCTTAAATGCCAAAATTCGAGCCAAGTTCACTGGATGTACAAATGCCCTGACGTCAGTGGAATTTGCTCATAATTTAGGCCTCATGTGTGATGTACTGTCTGAACTGAAAGATCAGTCAAAGCAATCTGGGAGGAGGAGGAGGAGAAGGAAGAAGAAAAATAGAGGAAGAGAAGGAAGATGAGACTAGGTGGAAGAACACGTAGATGAGAAGAAGAAGGAAGAGGAAATGAAGACAGGGCCAGGCGCTGTGGCAGGACAGGTTCAGCTTTTGACTCCTCAGGCCAACAGTCCCTGTAAATTTGTTGAAAACGTCAGTGCCAAATAAAACATGGCCTTTTAAAGCACTGAATTACGTGAGTGCAGAGCTGTTAAAATCAGTGTAGCAAAAATCCAGCTGGGTTTGGCCAGTGCCACAAAGTACAAAATGATGATCCCTTGTTCTGCCAAGACCCAAGGTTCCCCAGACGTGGTGGCCTGAGCAGAGTTATTTGGGTATATGTCCAGATCACCCTTCTTTAAAGCAAGAAATTTGCTATTAAGAAATAGTCATCTGTTGTGTTTGCTTACCCTGTGTCCAGAGGTGGATTTATTGTGAAGCTAACAAAGTTTAAGCTTCAGAGCCCTTCACTGGCATGGGTCCCTGGAAGTGCTGGGAGATTCTAGAAGTTATAGAGTGTTCTAGATGGGGAGAAGAAGCCACATTACAATAAAAAGGCATTCGAATATAAGCATTTCTGGTAAATCGCCTAAACAGACTTTGGAAGAAAAGAATCTCCAATATTCCAGTAATTTGTTGTGATTTATTTTCTCATTCTTACTAAAATTTACTTTAATACTTATTTTAAAATTAATAATTTTGTTTTATTTTTATTAAGGAGAAGCCCAAAATTATTAAGCTTCAGGCTCCACAAAACCTAAATCTGTCGCTCTCTGCCTCCATTGCTTTTCTTCTTGGTACTACATCTTAATTCGCCTTTGTGGAAAGGCCTTACTATTCACTCAGTGGTAGGCACATGATCCAGGCCTAGTCAAACAAAGAGACAGCAATTGGTTCAGGAATAAGCATGTGATCCGGTTTGGACCAATAAGAATCAGGGCCAGAATTATTGCTGATTTTTCTACCATGTTTGTTAAGTTGGGGGAATCAAAGTCTGATATTGTCAATAGCCTTTCTGCAAGAAGAACCTGCCTGAGAATATAATTATCAGAGAAGAAAGAGCTGATATACGAAGAAGCTAAGTCCTAATAATATAACTTTTTGCCTCTGAAACCAGCTGTACTGAAACTAGTATACATAACCCCAGGCTTTTCAGTTAGACAACTCAAGAAAGCCCTCTTTTTTGCTTAAGCTAGTTTGAGTTGGGTTTCTGTCATCTGCAACTTTAAGAGTCTAGAAAAAGATAACTATTATTCAGTTCAGAAGGTGGCACTTCAGTATATTTGCCTCTTCCCCCCGCCCCCAGCTTTAGTGAGAGTTAACTGACATATAATATTGTACTGCATAAGTTTAAGCTGTATAACTTGATGATTTGATGCACATATACGTGTATATTGCAAAATGATTACTACAATAAAGTTAGTTAACATATCCACTACCTCACAAAATTACATTTTTTTTGGAATTTGCCTCTTAATAGTTATAATAATAGATAATCCTTATTGATCATTCTTCATAAGGGTTAAATGACCCATTGTACCTCTAAAGCAACCTTATAACGCACATACTATTGTTATCATATTCATTTTACTGAAGAGTAAATTGAGGCATGTAGACTTTAAGTAACTTGTCCAATGGGTATGCAACTCTAGGTTTTGAGCTTGGGTTCCTAACCGTTACACTGTGCTGATTGAGCCAATTGATTCAGAGGCTACTAAGATCATTTTAAGAAGAGCTCTCACACCAAGACCTCCTTAGCTATTGCCCGCCTATGGATCAGAGGCCCTGAAATAATGCCAGAGATGAACAATGTTTTTCACTTTCCTCAGAATCAGCTAAGAGAGGCAGGCCCCAAGACCATAACAGACTTTTAACCAACGTCTGTATACCAGCCAATGGGACCCAACATCAAATCCCCCTTCTTTTGCTCAGGAAACTCCTAAAGGGTCTCTCACAAATGGTTCCCTTTGTCTTCTCTCCCTCAGTTCATCCTGTAACTACATAGCTCCCTGGTATCGTCAGTACTGACACTTTCTAGTTGTAGCTCATCAGTCGCCCCCACCCTTTCTGAGGTGTTGTCACTGCTACAGACGGGAAACCCCAACATGATTCCCCTTCAATAGTCTTCATGCTGAAGGTGGAGGGGGGATGTTCTGAGGACTCCCAATCTGTTTTAAATTGCTCCATTATGCCCCAAACTGGACACCTCAGTTTCCTACAATTCCTTCTTCTTGTTCCTCTTCCAGACTTATGTCTAGGACTGCCTCGGTGTTCTCTGTCTGTGGCTCTGGCCTGACAGGTTTACAAAGATTTTAAGCCTAAACCCCACTGTCACCCAACCAAGTATTTCAGACTTGAAGCCACGATGATGTAGTTCTTTCATTTTTCAGCAAACATTTATTGAGCACCTACCTACCAGACATTGGGGACTCAGGAATGAGTATGACAGTTCTTTCTAGAGCTCTCGAAGTATTGGAAGCAGGTCGGATATAACAGGTTGACAATTCCCATGAATAGACTCACTTGAAGTCACAGCAGAGGAAGGTGCCAATTCATGGAAAGGAGTGAGAAGGCTTGTAGATGAAGTGGCAGGGACACTGCTCTTGAGATGTTGGTAGGAATTACCAGGTAGAGAAGAGAGAAGAGCATTCCAAGCAGATAAAACAGCTTATTCAAGGTTAGACAAGCAATAAAGGGCAGGAATTGTTGGGGAAATAGCAAAAATGTTGGTGTGACAGGAAGAGACAGTCTTTGAGAGAGAGTGGCAAAGGATGAATCTAAAAAAGTAGGTGGAGATCAGCTTACAAAGTCCTTGTGTGCTGTGTTAAGGAATCTGAAATTCATCCAGTATTCATTGGAAGCCAATGAAAGATCTCAAGCAGAGAGTGACGTGATTACATTTGTATTTCAGAAGATTGCATGGACAGCGGTGTCACTCCTATGTAGCAATCAGGCCCTTCCTCCCAGCCCTGCTCTTTGGATTTGAGGTTTTTCAGATGGATTCAACTTTTAGTCTCCATGACCACTACTATTGTTAGATTTTTCTCTTTCTTTTTTCCTTTTTTTCCCCCTTTTTTAAGGAGGGCGCAACTCACAGTGGCCCATGTGGGGACTGAACCGGCGGCAACCTTGGTACTACCAGCACCACGCTCTAACCAGCTGAGCTAACCGGCCACCCCACTTTCTTTTTTCAACATATAACCAGCATGCCCGGAGCATCCCCCACACCCATCAGCCTGTTACAGCGCTCTTTCAGAGAAGTAATTCTCTACCATGTGTGGTTGTGTTCATGGTGGAAAGAGTATTTCATCTTCACTTGGAGGGCATTTCAAAATACATATACATTTGTGAAACATGCCCGACTTATCCTGAAATTCTGATAGGCTTAAGGTATGGAAGGTGGGAAGGGGGGAAGGGGGGCGCTGGGGAGACTAGCATTTTGGAAAGGTTTATTCTTTTAAAGAATGGGGATCTGACCATGGGAACTCTAATCAAGATAATGTCCCTCTCATCCGTGGTAGTTATTAAAATGCTACAAAATCTGCATTTATGTATATATTTTAATTAAAATTTATTGGGGTGACAATGGTTAATAAAATTACATGGGTTTGAAGTGTACAATTCTGTAATATATCAGCTATATATCACATTGTGGGTTCACCACCCAGAGTCAGTTCTCCTTCTATCACCATACCCGTATATTTGACCCTGTTTACCCTCATCTACCACCCTCCTCCCCTCTTATCCTCTGGTAACCACTAAACTATTGTCTGTGTCTCTGAGGTTTTTTTCTTTTCTTTGTTTGTTTTGTTCCTTTGTTGCTTTCAGTTTTATATCCCACATATCAGGGAAATCATATGGTTCTTGACTTTTTCTTTCTGATTTATTTCACCTAGCCTAATAATCTCAAGATCCATCCATGTTGTCACAAAGTGCACTATTTCATCTTTTCTTATGGCAGATTAGTATTCCATTGTGTATATATACCAAACTTCTTTATCCAATCATCTATCGAAGAACACTTTGGTTGTTTCCATGTCTTGGCCACTGTAAATAAAGCTGCAATGAACATCGGAGCACATATATCTTTACGGATAAATGTTTTCAGATTTTTTGGGTAGATACCCAGGAGAGGGATTGCTGGGTCATATGGTAATTCTATTCTTAATTTTTTAAGGAATCTCCAGACTGCCTCCATAGCAGCTGCACCAATCTGCATTCCCACCAACAGTATATGTGGGTTCCTTTTTCTTCACAGCCTCTCCAACACTTGTTACTATTTGTCTTGCTGATGATAGCCATTCTGACTGGGGTGAGGTGATATCTCATTGTGGTTTTCATTTGCATTTCTCTGATGATTAATGATGTTGAGCATCTTTTCATATGTTTATTAGCCATCTGTACGTCTTCTTTGGAGAAATGTCTATTCAGGTCCTCCGCCCGTGTTTTAATTGAATTGTTTGTTTTTTTTGTTATTGAGTTGTATGAGTTCCTTGTATATTTTGGATATTAGCCCCTTATCAGAGGCGTTGTTTGCAAATATCTTCTCCCATTCAGTTGGTTGCCTCTTTATTTTGTTGATAGTTTCTTTGGCTTGCAGAAGCTTTTTAGTTTGATATAGTCTCATTCATTTATTTTGGCTTTTACTTCCCTTGCCTTTGAAGTCAAATTCATAAAATCCTCTTTGAACCCAAGGTCCATAAGTTTAGTACCTATGTTTTCTTCTATGCAGTTTATTGTTCCAGGTCTTATGTTTAGGTCTTAAAATGGCCATATTACCCAAAGCAACATATTTAATGCAATCCCCATCAAAATCCCAATGGCATTTTAAAAAATAATAGAACAAAAAAATCATCAGATTTGTATGGAACCACAAAAGACCCCCAACAGCCAAATCAATCCTGAGAAAAAAGAACAATGCTGGAGGTATCACACTCCCTGACTTCAGCTTGTACTACAGGGCAACAATAATCAAAACAGCATGGTATTGGCAGAAAAACAGACACACAGACCAATGGAATAGAAGTGAAAACCCAGAAATAAACCCACATAAATATGGGCAAATAATTTTCGACAAAGGAGCCAAAAACATACAATGGAGAAAAGAAAGCCTCTTCAATAAATGATGCTGGGAGAATTGGAAAGCCACGTGCAAAACAATGAAACTGGACTGCTGTCTGTCACAATGTACCAAAATTAATGCATTTATACTTTAATAATGATATCATATCCCCCATTGTTGGTTGAATGGTGGCCCCAAAAAATATATATAAAGATATATCCATGTCCTGATTCATAGCCCCTGTGAATTTTATCTTATTTGGGAAAAAGGGTTTTTGAAACTGTAATGAAGTTAAGGATCTTGAGATGAGATCATCTTGGATTATTCAGGTGGACTGTAAATCAATGATCAGCGTCCTTATGAGACAGAAAAGGAGACGATAGGGACACAGATATGTTGGAAATATGCAGCCACAAGACAAAGAATGTCTGGAGTGACCAGAGCTGGAGGAAGCAAGGACGTATTCTCCCCTAGAGCCTTCAGAAGGAGCGTGGCCCTGCCTACACCTTTGTTCTGACCTCCAAAATGATGAGAAACTAGATATGTTGTTTTTAGCCAGTAGGTTCATGGTAATTTGTTATGGCATCTTTGGAAAATTTATATACCCTCTTTCTAATGGGTTATGCTTAATAGTCACTTTTCAGAGGAGACAATTTTCAAAAGTGTCATATAATGGTATAATATAAATGAATTTGGGCAAGGTAACAATCTCTCTGAGCCAATTTTCTTACCTAAAAACGTGGAAATAGTAATCCCATCCTCACAGAGTGTTTAGATTATTAAATGAGATAAAATAAAACTACCCAGCAGACAACTGGCAAAAAAGGGCAGGAGCTGAAAGATTTATCCATGTGAGAACACACACTGCACAGATACCCTGATGAAACAAGGCCTGGCAGAAGACAGAAAGCTGGGTTGGTTAACATGTGAAGTCTGGGCCTGAATCAGAATCTCTTTTGCATGTAACCACTTATGCAGATCTGGCGTCAGCTCTTATTCTCACCAACAAACCACTGCCCTCTCCCCCAACCTTCTCAACTTCCTGTTTACGTAGATTGCTGCTTTCCTGGCCAAGGGAACTGAACGGTTTCAGCCAGACTGCTTTTCCCCTGGACCTATGCCAAGAATACCTTCTTTGCTCTCCTTCTCTCATTCTGTTTTCTTCTTGTTTTAGAAGCCATCACATTAATGAGGAGCAAACTGCTGCCCTGAGCAATCCCCAGCTAAGCAGTTGTTCCCCTTCCTGGCTATTGGATCGAGTCAGATGGACATGAGAAAAAAACACACCAAGTATTATGTAGGTACCAAGGAATCTGTCTGCCTCCGCTCACCGCAGCCCCTTCAAACCATTACTGATACTGATGCTTTTATCATTCACCTATGCTGGCACTGGTGTCTCCATGCCCAGCCCTGATCTGTTTGTGTGCAGCAGTCCTTACCAAGGCTTGCAGGACAACAGTGGGTTGAACTTGACCAGAACACCAAGTTGGGAGGTTGTTGAAATGATCCAATCCATGGTTCTCCATATGAAGCCAATGGCCAAGTCATCTGAGAGGCTCTATCAAAATAAATAAACAAACAAACAAGCAAACATTTGGAACTGGAGGGTAGGCATGGATATTTTGATTTAAAAATCCCCAGGTGATAATGATTTCCCCCACAACCCCAGACTTTTCATCCTTAACACAGACTAGATAGGAATGCGAACTCTGGAGCCTGACTGGCTTCAAATTCTGGCTTTGTCACCCATGAGCTGTGTGGCATTGCACATGTTACTTAACTTCTCTGTGCTTCAGTTTCTCATCTGTAAAACAATGGTGATAATACCTACCTCTGTCACAGAACTGTTATAGGACTAAATGACTTGACATGTGAAAAGCACTTAGACTATATGTTTCCTGTTAGTATCATTACTTTTATTGTTGCTTTTATTGACCTGCTGAAGAGAGAGGAAGTGGGTCAGAGGATGGGATGCCTGAATTAGTGATTTGAAGATGATGCAGGTAGAGAAGATGGCAGAGTTCATGGTAAAACAGCAGAAGTGGGTAGCAGAGGCTGAATGGAAGAAAGACCATCATTGGAAGGAGAAAAATTGGAATAGTATTGAAGCATATGTTCTCTGGGATTGGAGTGCCTGAGTTTATATCCTGCCTTCACTAGTTAATGACGGCAGCACCACAGGCAGATTGTTTAACTGTTTCCTCATCTGTAAAATGGAGATAGTAACAACAACCTCCTTCTTTTACAGAGCTGCCGTGAAATCCAATGAGTTAATACATAACATGCTGATTTCTGAGAATAATGACTGGCACATAGCAAGCGTTAGATCTTACTTTTATTGGCGATGAGAAGGTCAAGGAATTGAAGGGCCACTTGTTAGCTGGACATGGACATTATCTGAGATGACAGCAAGGTTTGAGGTCAACAGAAACACCATGAGCCAGGTTTAAAAGTCTTTAAGGAAAGCGTGAGATGACAGGAGGCTGGTAGTAAAGCAGTAAGAGGTGATAACAGCCAAGTGGCACTAGCTTCCAAGTGACTGAGTCTTTCTCAAGAGCTCAAGAAGCACTTACCGGAAGTAAAGAAGACCCCAACACCATCTCCTGGCCCTGAGCTGAGGAAATAAACTAAGGCCTCGAGGCAGAGGGAGTAGTAAGAGGTGCTGAGGCTATAGTTTTCTGCTTAGAGAGCGACAGTTCCGATGGCACGGTAAGAGTCTGGAAAGTGGAGGAAGGATAGAAATAAAAAGTTACATTTGCTAAACATCACAGTAAGGTCTACAGACAACAAAAGGTGTAGACCAGCACTATCCACGAGAACTTTAGGCAGTGCTGGAATAAGGTATAAAGTGTCAAGTAACGTGGTGGCGGATGGCTCAGTTGGTTAGAGCGTGAGCTCTGAACAACAGGTTTGCTGGTTCGATTCCTGCATGGGATGGTGGGCTGTGCCCCTGCAACTAAGACTGAGAACGGCTACTGGACTTGGAGTTGAGCTGCGCCCTCCACAACTAGATTGAAGGACAACTTGGAGCTGATGGACCCTAGAGAAACACACAGTTTCCCAATAAAATTAAAAAGTGTGTGTGTGTGTGTGTGTGTGTGTGTAAGTGTCAAATAAGGTAGGCAATAGCCACATGTGACTATCGAGCCCTTGTAATGGGGCCAGGGCCATCGGCGTTCCTAAACCATCACTGAGAAATTTTGTTAAGATGCAGAACCCTAGGCTCCACCTTCATCTACTGAGTTAGAATCTCTGTAGTTTAGTCCAGGACTAGGAATTGCTACATGATCTGGAGAAAAAGAGGGTATTCATGTGGCTTAAATATAGGAAGAGCTTTTATATAAGGTCTAATTTGGGAAATTTAAATTTTCTATTTTATTCTCAGTGACATTGATAGTTTTTATTTTGAAAATGTTTGGCTTGGTTGATAAAAGAAAATTTAAAATCAAAAAGCAATAGTAGAGAAAACTGTATTATGTTAAACATTAGTACTAGTGTTCCTATTAGGGGACAATTAACTGCTTCAGAAGAAATATTTTGATAACTGCTAGAATCCAAAAGTGTGAGAGTGGAAATCCTTTTTTGCATAAAAAGAAAGATGGATTTGAAGTGTAGAGGGCTCTCTGGGATGGATAAATTTAGGGTAGAGAAAGGAGAGGGCACAGGAATTATGCATGAAAGTGGGCTGAGTACCATACAATGTAATAGCAACCCCCCTAAAAAGTCTAATAAAGTCTACCAAATTGCACATGTTCATCGAGCATGTTACTTAACTTCTCTGTGCCTCAATTTCCTCATCTGTAAAACAGTGGTAATATTACCTACTACTTTGTAATACCTACAGATTTTTTGCTGGGAGTTGACTCACGAAAGAACTGAGTTTTCCAGCTCTTGGGAAAAGTTGGGTTCCTCAGGAGTAAATTAGAGCTAGCACAACTGAATGCAGGAGCCTGAAGGCAGAGAAGGCCAGGAGAACATAAACCTCTGAAAATTCCTGAAAGCTGGGGGAAGAAAGCTTTATTACCCCCCATTGTGGACTCAGATAGTTGAGGCAATTTCACCGAGCTCTCATTGGTTAGGGAGGCCTCAGCTTCCATCTGGGTTATAGGAGGAAAGAAAACAAAATGTACAATGGCCTGTGGGGCCTGCTATTCCTTGGGCCTTAGGCTGGCTGCATGAGCTGCTGCCCACTCCTGGACCTCTCTGATAATCTGTCTGGTCTCTGGGGCTGTTCTGCCTGATATCGTATCCTCTCATCCCCAGAGTGGCCTGGTCAGCTCTGGTCTCAGCTCTTATCACTCCCCAAGGGTTGTCAGAAGGAAATATGTAGATAGTAAGTGCTCTAGTCCTAGAGTCTGGGGGCTTAGGGAAGAGACAGCGATGTGGGCTTGAGTGATTAGGTATCTGATTGACCCTTGAGGGAGGCCCGATTAGGTAAGGCAGGGTCATAGGCAAAAGAGGTACCCAGGAGGTAAGAACAGCTTTGGGGAGCAGAGGTACAGAGTTCCCCAGAGCAGTTGGGCTATAACCGAGACAGAGGGAAAGAGAAAATATATTCCAAGAATATGTGTTAGCAATCGAGCCTTAAAAGCCAAATCTGTATTCAGTCCAAGGAATAAAGAATGGTCAAAGATGGAAGAATCCCAATGTCAGAAGCAGGTAGACGCAGGAACAGAGCAGAAGACAAGGTCAAGGCAGGAAAGAGCAAAAGGTACAGGATTTCTACATGCAGAGCTAGGTTACGTGGGGCTTCTTCTCCTGAATGGGACGTAGAGGTTGGGGAAAATAATGTATGCCCTGCACATTGAAACATATCTTTTTTGTGTGTGGTAAAATACGTGTAACATAAAATTGACTAGTTTTAATTTTACAGTTCAGTGGCATTAAGTACATTCCCACTGGTGTGCAACATCACGACGATCCATCTCCAGTACATGTTTATCATCCCCAACTAAAGCTCTGTATACATTAAACAACAATTCACCATTTCCTCCTCCCTCCAAGCCTCTGGCAACCACTGTTCCAGTTTCTGTCTCTATGAATTTGACTATTCTAGGTACCTCGTATAAGTGGAATCATATAGTATTTTTTCATTTTAAGTCTGGTTTATGAAACATTCCTCTTTAATATCCCCTCAAAATTCCTAAACAACGTGTCATATATGCCCCACCTCTTGTCTCTGCTAGGTCTTCAAATAAACCAGCTGCCTGCCCCTTACCCACCACTAGGTCTGATGGAGATGTGTGCAGTCAGCAGGAAGAAGGTCTACTTTCTACCCTTTGCATTACTTGTGCTGGTGCTGCCAACTTGCCTCCTCTTGTTCCCCAACCTTGATCACCGCTGCCAAGGTTATCTCTATGTAATCACACCACAGCCATCTCTAACCCCAAAATGGAATGAAATTGCCCCTCTAAGGAGTGAAAGCTTTTTCAAAAACCTCAGTTAGTCTGGCGTCTAAACAAGTCCATTTGGATTCAAACAGATGGCCATGAAGCTCTTTTAATTAATTAAGGTTTGGGCTGGACTCGCTCTGTGATGCTGCCTCCTTCAGCCTCGCTCACCTATCTGATGTGTGCCCACAGTGAGACAGATATGCCCTTCCGCTGCCCACCACGACCCCACTCTCGCCTCAAGAGTCCTCTGCTTTTCTAGCACGAGCCATCAGCCATCCTCCTAGGATCAGGGCTTAAGGGCTTACATCATCATCCTCTCTCTGTCCAAGGGTATCAACCATCTCTCTAGGGTCCCAGTCATGAGTTCCCATAGTCCTTTTCACCATTTCTCCTATAAGGCCCAAGACTCTAAGGCCTTATAAGGCCCATGCAAATCAGACTCCTGGTGGCTCCTGGTGGCTCCATGCAAATCAGACTCCTGGTGGCTCCTATGAAATCCCAGAACTCTCAAGGTGATATGCAACTGAGTTTCACATGACCCTTGGGGCTCATGAATTTTATTTTTGAAAGAGATGATGGAAGGCAAGGGACTATAGTCATATGACCAGACACTACCAGGGAACTTTCCTGAAAGGCTCTTGCCCGCCACAGAAGGTCAAAAACTATCACCCACATGGCCTGAAAGTTAACACTGAGAAAGAGAAAAGCACATGGGATTTGGCAAAAATCAGAGTTCAGATCTTGACTGCATCTAGTAAGTGGGTAACCTTGGCAAATGATTTACTCCAGTCAAGCCACAGTTTTCTCATTTGGAAAACTGGAATAATATAGTAGCTAATATGCAGGGTATATCAGTTTGCATTAGTATTGGCTGTGAGAAACAGAAACACAATGAAACTGGTTTAAACAAAATAGTTTATTTTTCTCTCACATCAGAGTCCTTAGGTAGAAAATCCAGAGCTGCTACACAATGTCTTCAAGGACCCAAGGCTCATTTCACTGCTCTTCATTTCTCCAGTGAGGCCCTTGCCCTCAAGGTCCAAGATGGTAACTAGAGCGGCAACCATCACATCTGCGCTCCAGGAAGCAGGCTGGAGGGAGGGAGGAAGAAGAAGAGGCACAGGGTATGTACCATCTGCCTTTGGAGGAAAATTGCCAGAAGCAGCCATATAACATGTCTGCTTGTAAGGCAGTGTCCAGAACCTAGTCACGTGGTCACACCTAGCTGTAAGAGAGGCTGGGAAATTCCAGGCAGGCTTGTGTACAGCTAAAAACTGGGAATGCCGTTACTATGAAAGAGGGGTAAGGTGGATTTGGGGGGACATTTTGAAACTCTGTTACATAAATTACTTATTATAAAGATTAAAGTGGTCCATCAAGAAATGTTGGCTATTTTTAATATTCTTCTTTGAGGGATTACTAAGGAGCCAATCAGTGACATGGCCAAGCAGACTCTCAGACGGGCGCATACCAATATCCTAATCAGATATAGTCCCTACGAGGGACGATTCTCAAAAGATCTGTGTCTGTCCTCATACCCCATTCACCATCACTGTGAGGGGTTCCTTTTCTGCAGCAACTTCTGCTGTCAAGGACCCCATCAGCACCGTCTCCAACATAAATCTGACCTCCCCTCTGCCGTCAGCTTAGTTTTTGGTGCAAATTAGTGTCTAGAGAATCTTGCTTCTTCTCTATCTTAATTCCTGCATTCCTCACTAACTGAGAGGATCTCTTTCATTGTAGAGAGCACTCTCCCCCCCAAAGCCCCTGATGCACTTTCAGTGAATAACTAAGGCATTAAAAGAATTGATCAATTAACTAGTCTTCCCAGAACCACAGGGCTGTGGTGGTCAGATTCCAGTCTAATAGCCTTCGGGAGACTACTGTAGTGGGGCACACCCCCATCCTTTTTCTACTGAAATATTACATTGCGTCCCAATAGGTAAAACTGATAAAAGCAGAGCTGGTCTGACTGAAGATGGGGAGGGCCCAAAGCCCAGCCTACTCAGCTTGCCTCTTACCAAGCACCTTTCCTGTCATGTGAGGTGTTCCTGGGTACCCCCCCGGAACTCTAGGGTTTGTGCCACTAATCTCAGTTTCAACATCCTCATTCTGGTCCGTTCTCTTCTTTTAAGAGCTGGCCAGGTGAAGGGGGAAGAGAAATGTTTTAGAATCAGACAGGCCAGAGGTCAAATATTGAGATCTTAGTAGCTATGTGACTCAATTTCCCCATTTGTTAAATGGAGATGCTGAAAACTGCTTCCCTGCATTGTAATGAGAATTAAAGAGTTTATGCATATAAAGTTTGTGGCACAGAGCAGGTTCTCAATAAACATTAGCTCACTTTCTTCTTTTCCTTCCCCATAAGGTAAGACGACAGATGCTGAACGTCTTTTTCCCACCACGCTGACCATTGTGTGTGTAGATGAGTGTTCCTTTATGCATGCATCTAAGAAAGTACAGGTCACTTCTGGGTAGTTTTAGGAACAGACAGCTAATGATTATTGTAGTTTGTGTAGACTCCTCAGGCATTAATGGAGTTTATGAATGTACTATCAGATAAGGCTGTGACATAGAATGGATAGACAGGCTGCTTATGTTTTAAAATATTCATTAAAGAAATATTGGACCTATGATCCTGGCTATCATAATGAAGCATCTGAATGTTGTTGAAGAAATAAAGAATAGTTTCTCTTACCTACCAGTCTGGGCTGGCAGCCAGAGCACCTCATGCTCAGTGTAAGGCACTGTGTATCACTTTATATAAAGGTCAAATGATGGGGAGGGAGCCAGTCAGGTCAGAGGCTGTCTCCTCAGGCATGGGATTTATGGCTACCATCACAAAGAGGGTGGCAGGCCTGGCATCTGAGGGAGTTTACTAGTGCCAGTCCTAATTCTAGAATCGGAGATTGAATGATGAATAATGGTTGTTGAAGGGAGAACAAAAGCTACCGAAGATATCTGTTTCATAATCTCTGGAATTTATGCATATATCATGTTACATGGCAAGGGAAAATTATGGAATTATGGCAAGGGTTACAAATGGAAATAAAGTTGCTAATCAGCTGACCTTAAGATAAGAAGATTATCCTGGATTAATCAGGTGGGCCCAATGTATCACAAGGGTCCTTAAATGTGGAAGAGGGAAGGAAGCAGAAGAGTCAGAAGGAAATGTGATGATGAAAGTAGAGGTTGGAGTGACTCGATATGAGCACTCAACCTGACGTTGCTGGCTTTGAAGATGGAAGGGGTCCATGAGTCAAGAAATGCAGACAGTCTCTAGAATCTGGAAAAGGGAAGGAAATAGTCTGTGTCTGTGTCCTCCAGGGCCTCTTGAAAGGAACGCAGCCCTGCTGATACCTTGATTTTAGCCCAGTGAGACCCATTTTGATTTTCTATCCTCCAGAACTGTAAGATAATAAATTTATGTTGTTTAAGCCACAGACGTTGTGATAATTTATGATAGCAGCATTAGAAAACTAATATGATGAGTGATGGGCAAACACTGGGTCATTACACAGAACAGTAGTGGGGGCAATATGTACCAGTGAGTGCAGTTGTGAGAAACTAAGTATCACGAAAGCTGGAGAGGTAAACCCTATAGCATCAGGCTTACAGGAGCTTAAGAAGCATCTCTTTGGCTTACTGGTTCATTTCTTGGTTAAGCTGGAGATGGCCACTCCTTACCCTCCACACCTGCAGAGGAAGGGCAGCAGGCAATGTAAGCAAACTTTCCCAAACTAAGTCTTTCATGCTTTTCCTAGTCAGTCACTCTGTGACGTTGGGAACTAATGGTCACCAAAGCCCCCGCTGCGTCTCTGCTGGGAAATTCTGCAGTCTTCCTGATACTTACAACAAATCAGGGCTGCTTCTCAGACACACACTCAAGTCCCTGTGAGCAGCTGTTTTCCTCATAGCTTCTCAGAAACTCAGTCTATTTTGCTTTCATCCTCAGAAAAGAAAAGGAAATACCTCACCATGTGCAAGTCAATACATGGCGACCACATTTTTAAACGATAGTAACAGATACCATTTGAGTAAGCACATTTCACAGAAACCTTACAGGCTTCATTTCTTTTTACCATCATGACCTACATATAAGGTACATGCTATTATTATCAGCATCTTACAGATAAGAGAACTAAAATCTAGAGTGATCAAGGAGACTGCCCAAATCATAGAGCTAGCAAGGGGTAACCCAGCTCAATCTCACTCCAGAGCCCATGCCCTTCGGGACTGTATCACTGTTTCCCACTGCCTTCAGTACTACAATACTTCTCCAGAACTAGCTGCATATTGAGAAGCTCAGCTCCTTGTAGTTCTTCCAGCACCAGAGCACAGATTATGACTGAAAATCATTTGCAATAATAAAATAACTAACATGGTTCAGAAATCTAACAACATTCTTTCAATCCTGACTCCCATGCTATACCGGCCCACCAAGTGACGCTCCCAATCAAATACAAGGTATGATCAAACAATATGGTGAATGTTTAAATAAAAAAATTTTTTTTTTACAATAAATGACAGTGTCATTGATCCCCCTGAAAATACTCCCCCTCGCTTTGAACACACTTATCCCACTGTTCTTGCCACTTTCTGAAGCAGTTCTGGAAGTCCTCTTTCGTGAGTGTCTTCAGTTGCACTGTCATGGCTGCCTCAATGTCCTGAATCGATTCAAAACATTTTCCTTTCATTGTCATTTTGACTTTGGGGAAGAGCCAGAAGTCTCACATTGCCAGATATGGTGAATAAAGTGGATGAGGACACCATAATGTTATTTGACAGAAATTGCCATACAAGTGATGTGTGACACGGAGCCTTTCCATTGTGATTGCAAAATACAGTGAATGCTGCTGCCAAGTGCCATCCATCAGAAAGGCAGGGATCTTCAATACAGAAAGGGGTGCATTGAACCTTAGTAACAGTGTGTGACAAGTCTCAACTTGTTTGGTGCAGTCAGTTGGGTGTGAGTTATAGTTGAGAGAAGGTGTGTCTTAAAGTGTGCCATAAATCATCCTTCATCATGACAACACTCCATGTCACACATCGCTTCTGATATATGGCAGTTTCTGTCAAATAAAAACATTACATTGTGTCCTCATCCACCTTATTCCCGGATCTGGCACCGTGAGACTTCTGGCTCTTCTCCAAAGTCAAAATGACCATGAAAGGTAAACATTTTGAATCGATTCATGACATCGAGGCAGCCATGACAGTGCAACTAAAGACACTCACAAAAGAGGACTTCCAGAACTGCTTCAGAAAGTGGCAGGAATGACAGTATAAGTGTGTTTGAAGTGAGGGGGTATATTTTGAGGAGGATTAATGGCAATGTGTCTTTTACTGTAATACTTTTTTTTTTTTTTTAAATTTAAACATTCACTGTAGTTTTTGATCACACCTCGTATATCCATCTCTTCCAGATCTAACTTCCCATCTCCTCTTCCCTATTTTCTCTCAAACCCTATTTGCCTGATGGGGAAGGGAGATAGGGTGGAGGAAGAGGAATTGGGCTGGGCAGACAGAGGGGAAAGGGTCCCAAGCCCTTTATGAGAATGGGCAGTCCTGGTGCCCTGTAGGACTAGAAGCTGAAGGCTGGGGTCCCAGCTGTAGGCTGGGGTTCAGAGTCTAGACTAGCTCCCAGCCCAAGCAGCGTACCTCATGCTTCCTCTTCCCTATATGCCTCCACCCCATTCCTGCTTGGGATTCCCAGATTCATCTTACCAGAGGTAAAGAAGTAAGCCACAGGAGGAGAGAACATAAAGAGAAAGGGAGAAAAGAGCAGAAAGATTCAACAGAATGCTGCTCTAGTTCAGTTTCATTTACAATCGCTTGTCAGCTTCCTCCAAAAAGCTCCACCCACCCGGGTGCTGGCCTCCGCTGTGTGCCCTTAAGGATTCTATTCTATCATTGGGCTCCATGAAAGCTCTTTCTCCCTGGGGAAGATAGGTGTCAATCTAGGTGCCCAGGCATTAATTCAACAAACATCACTATGCCAGACAGTGTTCTAGGCACAGGCGATTCAGAGATAAACAAGACAGATGTTCCCATCAAAATGAATCTTTCTGGAGCAAAGTCTTATGTGAAGGAATCCAGGAAGACTTTCCAAAGAAGAGTCAGCCAGACACTCAGAACTACCATGAGGGCCTAAGTTTGAGACAGACTGATACATTTATTTAAACTCTAAAGTAAGCCTGGGAACTCAGATCCTCCAAGTCTACGCTTCTCTTTAAAGGAGACAGACAGGTCATCATGCAAGAAAGATAAAGATTTCACCTTCGATGCCACCTCAGACTGACTGGCTTGAGAAGGGCTGTGAAAGCCCATCTGGGCTCAAGCAGGAAAAGAGGCTGTGATAGATGAGCAAGGTCTGCGACATGTACTTAAGGGATGAGTGATGGCACATGTGCTATGCATTGCGATGCTAGCCCTCACATAGATTATCTTACATCTTTCACAGTTGTTCCACACCTGTTCACTTCCCAGCAAGGCAACAAGTTCCAGGGAAGGCAGCACTATGCAGCAGAGGAACACTGGAAGCTGAACAGAGGAGTTTTTCTTTCTCTTTTGGAACATGGCACGGTGGGATGGAATGAGCGAAGATGTCCAGAATCAGAGAGGCAGGGCTCTGGAGCTGGTCACGCCCCTCTTCCACAGATTGGTCTTGCATGTGTTATAGTTGATTCTTGTGTTTCACGGTAGTTATGTTTTATAAAGTCTCTGTGAAGACTGCATTAGCAAATACTGAAAACTGCTAGGAGAAATAACTCCTAGGGTTAGGTGCCTGTAAGCCTCTGGTCAAAACATTTTCAATCCACACCTAACTTCGTTTTATGTGGGTTTCTGTTGAAAGACACCTTATTTCCTATGTACAGGTGGTTCATTGACACTGACTTCACAGCCAACAGCACTATGGCTCATGCCTGCAACATACCTAACACACGTTTTCTCTGCAAGGTGCATCAGCCTTCTCGTGCTTAGGGACAGTAGACAGCACTTCAACATCATGACTGGGTGACTTAAACAGCAAAATCACCAACAAAATGTACAAAAATATCAAAAGTAGACTTCAAAAGGGAAACTTGTTGACAATATAAGAGCTGAACCTAGATGGCAGAGCGTTGCCTTGTTTACCTCAGCTGGATACGTCCAAGGTGAATGTTGGACAACTCAATTTTTTCCAGGTGAATAACCAGGAAAGCGCCAGGAGTGAATTAGAGATAACAAACACATTTTAGTGAGTAGGCAAATTTGCAAATACGGAATCCATGAATAACGAGGATGGACTGTACTTACCTTCTGTGAACCTCAGTAGTGGTAACTCCCTAATAAGGTAAATAAGAGAAGGTATGTAAAATGCTTTACATGATTCTAGTTAGTTCTCCTTTATACCAAATATCTGCATTGTCACCTTTTGTACTTTCCCTGCCATGCTCAATCCTGAGAGATAAGTAGATACTAAGAAATTCCCAGGCAAATGTACCACCTTTATCCCTAGAGCATAAATCCAAAACTACTCAGACTATCTGAAGCAGAAAAGGAGGCATTTTGAACCAATACAAAAGGCAATCTTCTGGGGCACTCAAGTGTGGGGGTCAGCACAGCCAGGCCACCCTGGGAGGGGACTGAACAGGAAGATTAGAAGCAGTCCCATCTCTCTTGTGTGGCTGCATCATTTGCCACCCCTGCTCTCTCTGAGCATCTGCTACACTTTCCTGCTTCTCTCAGCAGACAGGTTTCCTCTGCCTTCTCTGGCCTCCTTGCACCCTCATAATTTGGGCTTACATAGGGTTCTGGCGTCCACGGCGCTGCCTGCAGCCTGACTGCCTGGCTGGTGCACACCTGGGGTCTGTGCCCGTGTAGCACCACTCTCCCACGTCTGGTAACAGAGGAGCGGACTGCCTGCCTGGCTCAAGGGTTGGCGGGTGACCTAGGCCTGGCCACTGAGTCTCTCTCCCGCAAATCTGACGCTTTCTTAGTCATTTTCTATCACTTCTGTCATTACTCTGTGTATCTTTTTGTTGTCTTGTGGTTTTTGTTTGCTCAGAGCTCTTGTTTATCCACCATTTCTGCTTATTCATGAAGTCTGAATACTGCCTTCTCTCCGTGTCTTTCAGCTTCTGCTCTCACTGATTATTTTTTCTTTGTCTCTGCAGTTCTGGTTCCTGAAAGAAAAAAATCATTGGCACAGTTAATTGCCATTTATTTGGGCAAAACTTTCGCGCCAAGACACCCTGTAGGTCAATGTCCCACCTATTGATTAGCTGCTCCTAGGTCAAGGTCAGTGCTTGCCATTGTCCCACAAGCTGTGGGCAGGGATGTAGGAAGGGTGCGTATGGTATTGAATGTGGTCACCTATGTTTAATGATTTATCCAGATACCTATTTTTTTCTAATACACCAAGTCCAATCTACGAACAAGTCCTATTAGTTCTATTCTCAAAATATATTTAGAATGTAGTCACTTGTCACCATTCCCACTGCTCCCACTCTGCTCCAAGTCACACTTCCCCAGACTTGCAGTACCCCACATATCCATTCCCCCTTGGCCCACTAAGAGGTCACCTGCTTCTAGGGATAGTCTATTCCCAACGTTGCAGCCAGAGTGATTCTTTTAACACCTAAATCAGGTCATGTCATTCCTTTGCTTCACATAGCGCAATGGGTTCCCATTCCATTCAAAGCAAGAGCCAAAGACATAGCCCCCATTATGCTCTGACCTCATATTTACCGTTTCCCACCTTGTTCATTGCACTCCAGCCACACCAGCCTCCGTGCTTTTCCTTAGATATCCCAGCACACTCCACCACAGGGCCTTTGCTCTAGCTGCCCCAGGTGTCTGAAGCACCTTTCTGAAAGATACTGGCTTGACTAACTCCTTTAGATCTTTACTCAGATCTCAACTTCTCCACAAGGCTTGCCCGACCAACCCATTCAATACTATAATTGTAGTAGTATAGCAAATTTGTAGTAAATACTGTAGTTTTAAATACTATAGCTCCCCATATATCCATTCCCTCTTACCCTGTACTACTTTTTGTTCCTGCACTTATTACTTTCTAACATTCTATATAAATTACACTTGGTATTTATTGCCTGTCTCCCCCTGGTAAACTGTAAGTTCCACAAATACAGAGATCTTTGTCTATTTTGTTCCTTGATGTATACTGAGGGTTTAGAACAGTGCCTGGCCCAAGCACTCCATAAATATTTGCTGAATTGAATTGAATTCCTCGGTAGGGAGCTATAAACATGGCAGGTACACTAAGGCTTTCCTAAGCAATATAAAATATCCTTTCCAAGGAAATTTATAGCACTAAGTGCACATATTAGACAAGAGGAAAAGTCTCAAATCAATAATCTAAGCTCCCACTCAAGTAGCTAGGGGAATGGCTCTACCATTTTAGGAGAAGAGTAAAATAAGTCCAAAGCAAAAGGAAGGAAATAACAAAGACAAGAACAAAAATCAATGAATTTGATAGGAATACCATGAACAACTCCACACAGATAAATTTGACAACTTAGATAAAATGGACCAATTCCCTGAAAAAAACAAACTAACACAACTCACGCAGTATGAAATAGGTCATTTTAATGCACTATAACTATTAAAGAAATTCATTGCATACCTATCAGAGTGGTTAAAATTTAAAAGTAACACCAAATGTTGGTGAGGATGCAGAGAAACCAGATCCCTCATACATTGTGGGTGGGGCTGTAAAATGGTAGAGCCATTCTGGAAAACAGTTTGGTAGTTTCTTAAAGAACTAATCATGTAACCACCATACAACCCAGCAACTGCAATCCTGGGCATTTATTCCAAAGAAATGAAGACTTATGCTCACACAAAAATCTGTACATGAATGTAGCAGCCTTATTCGTAACAGCCAAAAGCTGGAGACAACCCAGATGGACTTCAGTGGGCGAATGGTTAAACACATTGGGTATGTCCATTCCATGGAATACTCAACAATTTAAAACACAAAAGGAATAACATTGACACAAAATCTGGATCAGTCTCCAGAGAACTATGCTAAGTGGAAAATGCCAAAAGAAAGTACATGTTGTATGATTCCTTTATACAACATTCTTGAAATGACAAAATTATATAAATGGAGACCAGATTGATGGCTGCCAGCGATAAGAGACTGGGTAGGGGTGAGGAGAATAGGAGGGAGGTGGGGATGGTTCTAAAAGGGCAACAGGGGGATGCTTTTGGTGACAGAACTGTTCTGTAGCAATATCAATATCCTGGTTGTGATAGTCTTGTAGTTTGCAAGATGTTACCAGTGGAGGAAACTGGGTATTATTATTCAGGGTTCTCCAGAGAAATAGAAGCTAGAGAATAGACAGATAGATATAACTATAAATACAGATCCTGATATTTATATCCTGGTATTTATATAGATCTATAAGAAGCAATTTATTATAGGAATTCACTCACACAATTACAGGGATTCAAAGTCCCATGATCTGCCATCTGCAAGCTGGAGAACCAGGAACATCAGTGGTGTAATTCAGTCCAAGTCCAAGGGGCTGTGGACCAGGGAGGTCAACAGCATTCAGACCAGATCCAGAGGCCTGGGAAGCAGGGACCAGTGGTATAAGTCTCAGTCTGAGACCAAAAGACCGAGAACGACGAGCACCCATGTCCAAGGGCAGAAGATGGATATCACATCTCAAGCAAAGAAAGCAAATTCACCCTTCCTCCAACCTTTTGTTCTATTCAGGCCCTCAAAGGGTGGGATGATGCTCACCCACATTGGTGAGGATCACCTTCTTTACCAGTTTACTGATTCAAATGCCAGTCTCTTCCAGAAACACCCTCACAGACCCACCCCCAAAAATAATGTTTTACCATCTCTCTGGGCATCCCTTAACCCAGTCAAACTGACACATGAAATGAACCATCAACACTGGGTAAGGGGCACAAGGGATATTTCTGTATTATTTTTTACAACTACACACAAATTTATAATTATCTGAAAAACAAAAAGTTTAATTAAAAAACTCTCTCAATTTTAAGAAACCATGGAATACTTGAGTTATAGCTATTTTGGGGGAAGAAAAGAAATACTTTAATTATTGACTGTAAAACCACATCTCAGTTTCAGAAATTTTAAAATGTGTAAAAACACATCTTAGAAATTAGCAAATATATTAGTATGCGTGTTTATTTTTATTATACACATCAGACACAGGAAACATGTGGAAGACACCAAAATAACAATAGTCATGTCATCTCTAAGTGGTAGGATTATGAGTGTTCTTTTTTTTTTTTAGCTTATCTGCATTTTCTCATATTTTCATAGTGAACACATATTACTTGTGTAATTTTCACAGCACACAATATTGTTAAGACATTGTCTATTGCTTGAAAACCTCCAACCAATCTCCAAATTATTAGTCATTTCAGTCTGTCATATTGTAAAAATCAGTATCTCGCAAAGCAGCACAGACAGCTCTAATTATTAGAAATGAGAGCTGTTGAAAGCAAAGGTCTGTACTGCCTGTGCCTTCAGAGGGTTTAAGGACATGGATTTGGTCCCAGCACAGGTCAATTAACTTAGCTTATTCATAGAGGAAAATGGTACACCGGCCGCATGGCTCACAGGGGCCAGGCACTACTCAAACACTGTCCACAAGAGACACAAATATGTGAAAGCAAACAGGCAACACAAATCCATCTCTGCTTAGCACCCTTTCTCACCCTGAACAATTCCTCATTTCCTCAAGAGGTCAGCAGGAAATATCAACTAATTGTAAAAGTCGTTCCAATTAATAACCAGAAATAAAAGTGTAAAAAGCAATTTGTTCACAACCAAGATGCCAAATCCCCACTAAATATTTTAATCTCAACCTAACAAGAACTATTAAAAAAAAAAAATCCAGGGGCGGCTGGTTGGCTCAGTGTTTAGAGCGCAGTGCTCCTAACACCAGGTCGCCGGTTCGATTCCCACATGGGCCAGTGAGCTGTGCCCCCCACCCCCCCAACAAACACACACAACTAGATTGAAAACAGTGAGTTGACCTGGAGCTAATGGGCCCTGGTAAAACACACTGTTCCCCAATATTCCCCAATAAAAATTTTTTTAAAATTCCAAAACCTCAATGATACAGTAAAAGGAAATCAGACTACATGGCGAGTTATTCTTGCTCATACCTAGAAAGACTAAACAAATAATACTGTAACACTTCCCATTCACAGATTTAATGCAGTGCTAATTAACAAGACAGTAAGAGTTATTTTATAAATACAAAATGCAAAATAACTGTAAAATGCACCTGAAAAAAAAAGCATACAAAAATGTTAGTTAGTATGGGAGGGAAAAAGATAATGTTGCAGAACTTCCATTTCCTGGATTTAAAAACACTGCAATGTCACATACAGCAGCAATTATCAAAACTCTTGGGCAGTTCAAGTCTCAATTCAAGGGGCTATTCTGAGTCAGCATGGTGAAGGAAAATGGGGGTAACAGGCCTGGCCTAAGACCACTCAGAGGCAGTAAGTGTCTTAGGAGGGCTTTTTTGTTTGCAAGATGGAGAGACCTCCTTCAAGGTAGCTCAATAAGAGAATGTGTATTTTAAGGCTATTACAAGCAATTTCACCTCATATAAGAATGGAAACAAAGAACAGTCAGACCTCACTGCACTAAAACTATGAACTAACACAACTCTCTCTTTATGTAAAGAACCGTTCCTAGTGCCCCCCTCCACCAATCAACCCCCATCCCCAAGGTCTGAGCACTGGTTGGGTGGCACCTCACCTCAGCTCCCAACCAGCCCCAGGAGCAGCAACTCTGGAGAATGTTAACCTCCAGACCTCTTTTATATGTCTGTATTCACATGCACATACCTATGGTCATACCGTGTTTCCCCGAAAATAAGGCATAGCCGGACCATCAGCTCTAATGTGTCTTTTGGAGCAAAAATTAATATAAGACCCGGTCTTATTTTAACATAAGACCAGGTCTATAATATAATATAATATAATATAATATAATATAATATAATATAATAACGGGTCTTATATTAAATCTTGCTCCAAAAGACACATTAGCGCTGACAGTCCAGCTAGGTCTTATTTTCGGGGAAACACAGTATGTATGTATTTTAAAACTAAAATGACTTCACTTCTTAAGGAGGAAATAGGAGGGAAGAATCTGAAACAACTAGATTTTTTTAAAAAGTAGACTAACTGACCAAATCAAGAATTTCAGAAATAAATTCAAATCTATACAGTAAGTTAATGAATGAAAAATTTGGTGAAATAAGCACCAAATAAACGAATCCCTATTAAACAATATAGGAGAAACTAGATATCGTTTTTAAAAATATAAATATATGACCACGTTTTATACCATATGCCCCCCATAGATTCAGAGGAGTTCAATAATTAAACCAAAATCTATTTTCATTTGAAGATAAAAATTTCAAAAAATCATCATAAAATATAGATGACACTACAATAATACGCCTTTCCTAACATAAAGCAATGTATCAATTTTAGAAAATTGAAACATTTAAAGAAATCATTAATGGCAAGGTCAATGGGTTTTATGCTACAAAACACAAAGTCAACAATTTAATTAAAAAGTGAATTCAACATAAAGGGCAATGGAATGAGAAACCACTAAAAATACATGTCAAATAAAGTTTATTATCTATAATATATAAGGGATTGATAAAGATATAAAATATCTCTTTTATGGAGTACTCTTTTATGGAGAGATAAATAACCAAAAGATATAAATAACAAAAAATACAAAGAGTAAAGAAACACTTGGGAAAATTCCCTGTCTCACTAATAATTAAGGGAACTGAATCTAAAACATTAATGAGGTAACAATTTACTCTATTATCAAGAGTAAAAGTGAGAGAAATCCAACGTAAGCATAATAATGGGTAAACAGGTACTCAACGTTGGTTATAGTACCGAAAATTAGGAAAACCTGTCTAAAAAGTAACATGGGAATATACCTGTTAATCCCACTTTGGGAAAGAAATAAAGATTTTTAAAACTATTTTTTATGAATACGCCACCTTGAGCTGAGCTGCCTCCCGGATGGCTCGGTAGATTGGAGCGCGTCCTCTCAACCACAAGGTTGCCGGTTCAAGTCCCACAAGAGATGGTGGGCTGCGCCCCCTGCAACTAGCAACAGCAACTGGACCTGGAGCTGAGCTGCGCCCTCCACAACTAAGACTGAAAGGACAACTTGACTTGGAAAAAATCCTGGAAGTACACACTGTTCCCCAATAAAGTCCTGTTCCCCTAAAAAAAACAAAACAAAACTTTTTTATAGCTGCACTACTCATTACTCTGAAAAACTGGATATAAGTCAAATGCCCCAAATAGACGGAATAAGTCATGAAAACACTGATATAGTAATATGGTAGAATATTGAATTGCTAATGAAAATAATGAATCTATGAACAATGTGTATTAACAGAAAAGAAAACAGAAATTAAAATATTATGAAAACAACTTGATCTGACTATGTAAACATTATGTCTATACAACAATAGAGATTTTAAGAAAGCAAACAGAATCTTCGTACTTTTTGTCAATCTCTTTAAAATCTTTTTGATTTGGATCAACTCTGTTTGGTTAAATACACATAAAACCATAATACATGCAGTTTTCAATGAAATTTCCTAGATAATCGACGATGAAATTTGGCAGGTGACGTGTGTCACAATTCTCTCTCCTCCTTCAACCCATCGCCATTCCAGAACTCCTAGGACTAGCTGAAATTTGAAACAGAAATTCCTGCTGTTTAGTTTCTCATGGCTTCTGTCGTATGCTGCCTACCTAGAGCTCCCCTTCAGGATTGAGGCATCCCCCCACCTGTGTGGGAGCTGACTGACAGCTGTCACATGAGTGTCTCTCCAAGAACTGCCCTCCCTCCACTCAACAACGGGCCTTACCCAAAGTCATGCCCCTCTCTTTGGGGGCAGCCACTTCTAATACCTGGGCAATCGTGGGGGAAGAAGGAGGATAATACAGGTCAGGTTCCCTTGCTTCCAGGAGACCCCTGTGAAGGGTCATCTCAGTTCGAGCTCCCTATGGAGTCCTTTGTTGCACCTGCATCACATGTACTTCTGCCTCTGTCCTACCTGCCACCACGAGAGATCAACACTGAGCCCCCAACACAGCACCATTCGTCCAGAAAACCAACCAGCCACCTGATGGCAAGCTGATGACACCAGAAGGGGCAGTGATTCAATCTGACTAGAACACAGATTTGAGGTATGGGGTTTGCCTTTCCTGCCCTCAGGGCCTCAACCAGCACCACTACCTGAGCGCGTATAGTGTGCGATTCACCAACACGGGATCCTGTGTACTATTTTTATTGGCCCAGGAACCCATTTCACAATAGAGTAGGTGCAACAGTAGCTCATGACCATGGGATCCTATTTCCTACCACACTACACAGAACATATTACCTGCTTCCCTGAAAATAAGACCTAACCGGAAAATAAGCCCTAGCATGATTTTTCAGGATGACATCCCCGAAAATAAGCCCTAATGCGTCTTTTGGAGCAAAAATTAATATAAGACCAGGTCTTATTTTCGGGGAAACACGGTACCAGCTTGACAGAGTGATGCGATGGCCTTGTGAAGGTATAACTGAGCAACCACTTTGGAGGTGATACTCTACAGTAATGGAGTAACATCTTCCAAGACACAGCATACACCATAAATCAACAATTATTGTATGCACTTGTGTTCTCAATAAATACATGGTTCTGGAATCCAAGGGAAGGAAGGCAGTAGGAGTGATCCTGTGCCCCGCTTACCACCACTCACAGCAACCTACTTGTGGTAGTTATGCTTTTTGTCCTGGCAACTCTGGACTCTGTGGGTTTGAGAAGCTGGTGATTGACTAGGTCGTTCTTTGTCTAATTTTGATAGTAAATGGAGTCGCTATAGCCTGAGAAGGACATGGTAACTAGAGGCCACCAGGTAAGCTACCTAGACAACAGAGCTGAGGGTGAAGGAAACAAAACCAGGTTGTAACAGGTCAGGGAGACAATGAGAATCAGTTGCAACCTTCAGACCAGGAGCAGCACCAGGAGTGTCGTTTGTCCCACTAACCTTCCTCTTGTAAGATTCCCCAGGAGAAGACACCAACCAGGATCCAAGAGGAGTTTTCCCAGCCTTATTATATAAAGTGACTGGATCCAGGGCAAAGAGTAGCTCTGATGGATACGCTGGTGTGCCACTCTGACCCTCCTTTCTGGAACGAGGTAATCATTCCCTTGGCTGCTAGGAATACTGGCAGCTGATGGCTCTCAGACAAGTGTCTCTTCTGATATTGTCCTCAGGTGCCCAAGCTCATAGGCAGCCTACATCTAATGACCAGTCCATGCCCAGGTACAAAGGCCCAGCCCTTTTTGCTCCGTCTTTCCCCACAGGATTGGCTGAGAGACGTTTCTTGCGACCACACTGCAGTTCAACTCCGCCCTCTACCCAATCCTACTTCCTTCACTCCTCTTCTGGTACTAAATCCCTGGGCATTCCCCAGTAAACTTCCTGCATGCAAACATCCATCTCAGAGTCTGTTTCTGGGGGACTCAATATACAACAGTTACATCAGTTTAATAAAAAAAAAAAAAAAAAAAAAAAAAAACAGAAAATACTATGTAGCACACTAGGCTTTGTGTGACTTATGTGGATACTAAGAATCCCTGCGTCATCTATGTTCAGAAAGCTCACCTATCTGAACCGCAACACTGATACTATTTCCTCTCCTTTTGAAAACTTTGGTTTTCTGGGACACCCATTGCATGTGCTGAATACCAGAACAGCCAGGAAGCCTTTCAGTTCTGCTTTTAATGGTCATTTCCCTTCTTCTTTAGCTTTGGTTTTGTCAGGCCCTGAGCTTTCCAGAAAGCCATCGGTCCCACTAGTTGTCACTTGACTCCTCTACCCATAGTCGAGTAAGTTTCAGATGCTGAGAGAGTGGTAGGAATCTCTCTCATGTCACCAGGAGCAGGGGAACTTAAATTCCTCTGGCTAGCAGTGACCATCTTGTTCCTCTTTCTTCCCTTGGCCCCCATTGCTTTTCTTTCATCATAAGAAAGCTAAGTCACTTCCTTACTTCACGTCCCTCTGCCCACTAGGATTTCAATACCTTTTGACAGTAAGTCTCTATATTACACTTTCAAATTTTATTAATTATTATATAATTATTCTTTAAATTTTCTGGATGACAAGCTATAAATGGGAACTAAGCTTCCACCTTCCTTCCTCCCTCCCTCCCTCCTTCCTTTCTTCAGTGAATTTCTTGTGTACCAACTCTGAGTCATCTCTTAAGTGCAGCTAGGCTATACCTACCCTTATTTCATGTTATTAATGTGATATTAGGGACACAACCATTCCTTTCTGAAACTTCTCTAGGGGCCAAAGTTGGCAGCAGATTGCTGGTCTGGCTGAGTCTTGCAGTACATCCCACTGGAACAACCCAGAGCTCTTGCCCTTGGATGGAGAGTGTATTAACAGCATTCTCTTTGTGTAGGAAGGCCTCCAAGTTTTGTAAAGGCCCACTATACTTCATGTAGTAAAGCGAAATGTCCCTAACCCGTAGATTTCTATCGGCCAACCAGTCTTCAAAGGCCAATGGGACAGGGTGGCTGGAAACCACAACCCAGCCCCCTGCCCAGTGGTTCCTTTAAACCATCAGGCCCTGTTGTGTACTTCTAAATCAAGACCCACATAAAATTGGAACTTCTCCACCCTCACATTGTTGTTGACCTTAGGCCTGAAGCCTTTCTACACCCTCCGCCTTTCCACAACCTCCAGGTTTTTGACCTTGCAATTCACTCTCCCTCCATGCCTCTCCCTCGGGGCATAGCTTGGGGTCTGCACATTTACTCAAAACACAACCATTTCAGATGGAGAAATATCTACAGAAGGTGGACAAAGACTGAGCCTGTAATACGATTACTCCTCCAATTGCAGCACTTTTCTTGTTTTGTGGTCACCTGTTGTATCCAACCATAGGTGCCATTTTTCTGACTTGGACTTCAAACTCGTTTTGTTCCTGACTCAGGATTCAAGCCTGCTCACACTGGTACAAATCAAAGGAAGTTGAAAGAAGGTAAACTGCACCCCAGAACCATGAGGACCTCTGAAATTGGAGATACCAGGTGCCTCTGAAGATGGAATTGTGGGTGGAAATAAAGAATTGTTTGAAAGTCTTTTTAATGAGAAGGTAGACCCCCAGATCTTCTTGCCAACGTAGCACAGCCAAGTGACTACCTTTCTACCACCCTAGAAGAAGCCAGGAAGTTTACTCGATGAAAGGCTGGGTAAAATGATCTGGGGTGGGTGCACCAGGCACAGCTTTAGGCGGGAGATTATATGGCAGTCTCTATAGGGAATGATGCGATTCCCTTTAGTCCCTTTCCCCTGATAAGCTCCTAGAATGCTAGAAACCAAGTTTAAAAACTCCCATGGAGAGAAGGTGAGGGGATTAAAAAGCAGTTAGTAACCACAAGATTGCCACGGGGATACGAAAGTCAATTTGGGGAATGTAATAAATAACGTTGTAAAGATTTTGTAGGGTATCCGATGGACTCTTGTCTCATTAGGGAGACCACCTCAGGGATGATGTAGATGCCTGATCACTGCGCTGTACACCTATTGCAGAAGCTGAATAATAATGAAGGTCAACTACAATTTTATGTGTGTGTACTTGTATATCTATAGTTACAGGAAGTGGAGTACAGCACAAGGAATAGAGACAGTGGAAATGTAACGGCTGTATGCGATGTCAGAGGGATAGTAGATTGAGGGAGAGGGGTTATCACTTTGTGAGAGGTATAAATGATAAATGTCTAACTATTACAGTGTTTTGTACATGTGAAACTAAAAAATTAAATTAAATTAAATTTAATTTAAAAAATAAATAAAAACTCCCATGGATTTCTGACTCATTGACTGACCAGCCTAAAAGAAAATAACTTCAAATAACGACATTTGGAGGTCCTCCCCCCACAAAACAAAATATGACACTACTGTAAAGCCCAACAGTCAATGAACTCTGCCCAAGGGGCATTTAAGTGCCTCGCTCTTAAATATGAATAGACAACTATTTATGAAAAGTCACTGATGTGAAACACAAACAAAAAGAGTTCAGAGGGAGATGACAATGTAGGAAATAAAAGAAAATTTCAAACACTAATATTTACATCTTTAGATAGGAGAAGATATTGCATCCATGGAACAACAACAGGACGCCATTTAAAAACAAAGCAAAATAAAAATGAGGACAGGAGGAAGGGGACAATCTGAGAACCACAAAGAGCTTTAGAAAATAAAAATAAGCTAGCAGAAATTTAAAAATATAATAGAAGAGTTAAAGACCAACTTAAGATAATCTTTCAGGGGGAAAAAAAGGAAAGAAGAAAATTAGATCAGTTCAAGTGATCCAACAAGAATTGTAGAATTCTAGAAAGAGTGAGCAGAGAAAATGGAGGGAAGGGAAATACTGAAATACAAATATACATGGCAACTTCTCAAAACTGAAGGGGATGTGTTTCAGATTGAAAGGGCCATTGTTTTTTTCATGCCCACATCTTGGATGAAAAAAGACCCTATTCTGAGGTGTATCATCATGAAACTTCAGAACATTAGGAAGAAAAAGAGGATCTCAAAACCTTCCAGAGAGGAAAAAACATCAACAAACAACCCTGGAGTCCCATAGGAAGTATTAGTGTCAAACTTCTCAGTAGTAACATGGAAAACTACAAGACAAAGAAGCAATACCTTTAAAATTCTAAGGGAAAACTATTTCTAACCTTGAATTCTACACCCAGCGTATCATCCAAGTGTGCTGCTAAAATGAAGGCATTTTCAGACATGCTAGGTCTCAAAAAAATTTTACCATTCATGAACTTTTTCTCAGGGGACTATTGCAGGATGACCTCCATAAAACCAAGTGAGTAAACCAAGAGGAAAAAATGAAGTTTAGGAAACAGAAGATCCAATAAAAGAGAGATGCAGAAGGAATTCTCAAAATAATGAAAAAGGGAAGTCTCAGGATGACAGCTGGACCTCTAGCCTAGAGGGCAACCAGTTAGCTGGACAATGAAAGGCTCCAGGATGACATTCAGAAGAGATGTCTGTGAGAATACAAACAAAACTGACAGAGTGAGAGATTTATAATTCTGTCAGAGGACTTGGCAGAAAATAGTAATTGCTCTATAGAAACTAAAGTTTAAAAAAGACAATTATTAACCTAAGGGAAAACAAAATGATTATACAAGATACAACGTGAACAGCAAGCAGTTCAGTTCACCTATGAACAATATTTCCATAGGCACAATAATGTAAACACTGAAAACAGGTTTAACAAAAATTGTGATATAATTATAATGGGAGGATGTTTATAGGTGAAGGGTGTGTGTCGTAGGGTGGTGTGGAAAAATGAAATCCTACCCCATAATAGGACATCAAGAGGTAATACCTAAACTGAAAAGTCAAGGGGGGAAAAAGTATAAGCACCAGATGTGAACACAGTTGGTTCTGCAGAGCAGAAATCACAGGTGGGAGGAGTGGGCAAAAGCACTGCCATTTTGTTTTGTTGTTGATGTTAAAAGCCTTGTATTTGAATTTCTATAGTACGTGCTTCTATATTTTTCATTTTTATAAAGACTAAAGTAAAAAAAATGCGTTAGGGAGAAAATCAGGGACAAAAGGAAATTAGGGTAGAAAACAAAAGTTGAAGTTAGAAGTCATATTAGAAGCCATGCACATCATTGCTAAAGACAGGCTGGAAATTTGGTTCTGAGCTTTTCAGCAGCCAGCACAAAATGGGAAATACAATCATTTATACAGTTTCACAATGTCCAAGAGATAAAAAACAAACCACTTATTCAGGAGAAATGTATCTATTCCTGGTCCTTAGATCTAAGAGACATTTTTCCCATCTGTCCTCCTAAAGAGAACACCATGTGATGTAATCAACCACATCCGCATCTACTTGCCTACAGTAATACAATAAATCTCATAGAGCTATTTCTTATCACATCTCTCAACATACACTGATGGCAAAATGCCAATACAGAGTCCAGTAAAAGCAATTCTATGAGGAGATAAAAATGTGTTCACTTCAGAGAGGCAATAAAGCACAGTGGCTAGGGCATGGATCTGAGTTCCAAACCTGTCTCTTAAGAATGTCACTTAATTACTCTGCACTAGTTTTCTCATCTATAAAATGGGCCTAATATTATCATCTCCTGGGATTTTATGAGGATTAAATGAGTTTATGCACATGAAACACTTAAAGCCTGGTACCTGTAAGCACACACACACTCACAAAGATAGATATTATTCAGAAAAATGTTTTTTCAAAATGGGTCACAGATTTAAAGGTAAAATGTCAAACTATAAAACTTTTAGGTGAAAGGAAAGGAGAAAACCTTGGAATCTAGGGCTAGATAAAGAGTTCTTAGATGTCACACTCAAGGCATAATCCATAAGAGAAAGACTGATAAGTTGGATTTCATTAAACTTACAAACTTTTGCCCTGCAAAAGATCCTTAAAGGATGAAAAGACAACACACAGACTGGGAGAAAGTGTTTACGAACCAAAATGTACTTCGGAAAGTATTGCAAACCACACATCTGTGAAGGATCAGGAAAAAAAAAAAAAAAAAAGGCTCAAAAATCAACAGTAAGGAAACAAACAATCCAATTAGAAAATGGCCAAAAGACATAAAAAGACATTTCTATGGCAAATTAAATATGTTTAACATCATTAGCTATTAGGGAAATGCAAATTAAAACCATGAGATATCACTATACACCTGTGAGAAATGCTCAAATACAAAACAGTGACAAACCCAAATGCTGACAGAGAAATTGGCTCTATCATATATTGTCAGTGATAACGTAAAATGGCGTAACTACTCTGAAAAATAGTTTGGCAAATTTTAAAAACTAAACATACACTAGCCACATGACCCATCAATCACACTCCTGGGCATTTATCCAGAGAAATGGAAATTTACGTCCACATAAAAACATGTACAAGATTGTTTATTATAGCTTTATTTGTAATTGCCTAAAATTGGAAACAACCCAAATATCCTTCAATGGGTGAATAGTTAAGCTATGGTATGTCATCTCATGAAATACTACTCAACAATAAAAAGAAACAAACTACTGATACCTGCAATAACTTGGGTGGATCTCAAAAGAATTACAGTATACTAATGAAAAAAACCAGTCTCTGAAGGTTGAATATTGTATGATTCCATTTATATAACATTCTCAAAATGATAAAATCATAGAGATGGAGGACAGATTAGTGATACTAGGGATTTGGGTTGGGGGAGAAAAGGAACATAGGTGTGACTATACAGGGGTAGCACAGGAGACCTCTGTAGTAATAGAACAGTTCAAACTCTTCATTGTGATTGCGGTTATATGAATCTACACAGCTGATAAAATGTTTAGAACTACATATACATACACATGCATGCATATCACACATACACACACACACTGAGTACATTTAAAACTGGTGAAATCTATTGGAATCCGAATAAAATCTGTTGACTACACCAAGATCAATTTCCTATATTTAATGTTGTACTATAGTTGTGTAAGATATTACCACTGGGGGAAACTAGATGAAGGATACATGAGACCTCCCCGTACTATTTGCAATTTCCTGTGAATCCATAATTACTTCAAAATAAAGTTTAAAAAAATAGATGCTATGAAAAATGTTAGATAAATCCTATAACGAAATTGTATTAATTTGGGGATTAAAGTTACCTTTATTTAGCAATCTCAACTCTTTCTTTATAGATAGTAATAAAATGATAATTTAAACATTTGAAGGGATGGTAAAAATTGTAAAAATTCATCTTTCAAAATATGGTGAAGGCAAAGAGGGTGTAGGTGTGTGTGTGTGTGTGTGTGTGTGTGTGTGTGTGTGTGTGTAGGGGGGATGCTTATGCAGGCACTCACTGTTTCAAGAAGGAAGTAGCATATTTCCAAGCATCCTTGCAGAATGGCACTTATTACTGTAGACCAGTGTCTGGCCCTCAGCTTCTCATGTTCAAAAGCCTGATTTTCTTACAGACTGAGCATGGATTCCCATTCTAGCTCACAAGACTGACGTGCTATGCACAAGAAACTCAGCCACACAGATGTGCAGGAAAAGCCAAGTTTCTTTCTGGTCTTTAAATGAACTTACTTTGAACGCCAAACCCCATCCTATAAGCTGGAGGGAATTCAACCTAAGTAATTCTTTGCGAAGGCACTGTTGGTCCAGTTACTGCCCAGACACCCACTGGATACGATCACTCAGAATGGTGACTGTGGCTTTTGTGATGGGACTCAGTGCTGGAATCCAGCTTCCCAAGCACTCCAAACAGCTATTTCCCTCTGAAGTCTCGCACCTTCTCAGGCTCTGACATCTCCCTGATCCCTGCGTCAGAGCAACTCCTACAGAAGCCTCTTACTTCTCTAAGATCCTTTCTCTTCCAGCTCTCTAGGATACCCAGCATCAGCTTAGCTTTTCCAGAAGGCAGAAAAAAATCACTCGCTTGAAGCCACCTGTCCTTTTCATCCTGCCAAGCCAAAATCCTGGTGGTACGGAATTATAAGGCCTTACTCCCTTCTAAAATGTGGGGAAGAGAAAAAATATAGGGAGAACAAAATAAAACTAATATTTTAACAAGTCATTCTGCCAAAACTACATTGAGCCAGAAAAGCCACTTTATTAATTTGCAACGAGCAATGAATGTCAGAACAACAGGTCACATCCATGTGGCTAGCCCATTCTCCCCTCTGTAAAGTAGACATTCAAGATCCTAATTAGAACATTGCTTGGTGAGCCTGGAATCAGAACCAGGGATATTAGAATAATTCAGCATTTAAAGGCGTCAGGCTGCCATGGCCTGATATAGGAATCCCACAATAGGGGCAGTCGTGTCATGCTATGGGAGCTGGACACACAGGAAGTTCATTGGCTATAATCCCCTGAATCCATGTTTGCTTTGAGAATGTCCTTGCCAGTGGAGTTACAATATTCACAGGCATTTCACTGGGATTCTCTTTCCCAGGAGAGCACTTGGATGAACACTACCAACATTTGTCCTAGAGACTGTTCTTTTCTATGTTTCACGACTGACCACCGCTTCTATCAAATAACAGGCCAGCACTGCCAGTCTAGGGTTCATGGCCCTTCTGGATGATTTTGCATAGATCTGTTCCAATCAATTATACAAGGACTTTGTATACGAACTCTCAAAGAGCCATATAATTTCTTTGTTCTTGGGTGAGCCTTCCTGTACCCACCCCCTCCTGATAATGGTACGTATACAGCAAATTCTATTAGAAGATCTTCAGTGTGAGATTCCAAACACCAGGAGCATCCGAACAAAGGAATTATCTTAAATAGTTTAAAAATAATTATACATTTTTTAAAAATGACACCATTATAACAATTGAAGAATAGTACATAGTTTTTGTTTGTTTTTGTTTTTTAAAGGAGGGAGCAGCTCACAGTGGCCCATGTAGGGATCGAACCAGCAACCTTGGTGCTACCAGCACCGTGCTCTAACCAACTGAGCTAGCTGGCCACCCCAAGAATCGTACATTGTTAAATGCAGTATGCATGATAATGGGTGAAATCTGCTGGATGCAAATGATAATAATGTCATTGAAGTCAGATTTTAAAGTGTTGAGTGCACATTGTTACGTGTTGAGTGGTCTAGCTGTAAAAGTTCTTGGGTATTTATGTTTTGGTGGGTAACAATATCTTTTTTTTGGATTATTGTATGTGTGCTGTGTTGAGATGTCTAAACTTCAGACTTATCAATAATCTAGTATAGGACAGGCAAGTCCATTTCCCCCCACTCTTCGCAGAGAAATACTGAGCATTCCAATGAAAGTATTGTACTTGAATTTGCAAAGTGCTTAAAAACAATCTTTATGGTAATTCCTCATCTATATATCTATGTGTATACCAAAAATTATTATCCCACTTTCTATTTTATAGAAGAATAAGAAAATATAATAACAGTAATAATAACAATAGATTTCAAGGCTCCTTTCTCCCCATAAAAAGTTTAACAAGTTACATCACCCATGGCAATAAGAGTAAAATTCAGACTGAGCCTGCTCTCTCAAACTCTTTTTGGTAACCTTGTATTCTCTAGTATCCTCTGCTTGTCTTTTTCTCTTTTCAATCTTTTTTTTTTTCCCTCCAGTTTTCTTAAAATGGCACACGCAGGGTACTCATCATTACTAATGAGATCTTCCCAATCTTCATCCGTTCCTTATGTCCAGTAAAGCTAGAAAAAACATCAGCCAACTGGCCTTGTGAATGAATAATTTTGTAGTAACTTTATCTATCAAGATAAATGGACATGCTGTAGGATGTTAGGATTTCTGAAATAATTCCAGTATAATTTTGGGGTTTGAAAGGCAGTATACGAAGTTTTTTTTAAGTTCACTTCAACTGGTTTATGGGTTAAACTTAGCATAATGTTTCTATCAAGTTATGCTGTTTTATTTTTATTTAATTCCTTGACTATTTATGAAACACATGAATGTTTATGAAATACATGAATATATTTACTTCAAGCTTTGCTTTCCTCCAACTCATGCATAATGACCCTTTTTTATTTCTGTAAACTTGAAATAATAATAATAAGCTAGTTGTGTTCAGCTCTGTCCTTTGAGATGAAGAGATGCCGTCATAACCCCAGAGGTCAGTCAGATGATCTCTATTGCCTCTCAGCATGGTTACAAGTAATGACTGCTCACAATTTGTTCAGGTGACCATTTCACCCAAGATACATTTTGCTAAATACAGAACACCAGGCACTAGGAGATGAGGCTGAGAAAACATGTTTTGTTTTGCTAAGACAAAAAAAGATCCAGTCCCGTGTATTATTATTACCTACTGACTCCATCCTATTGCAACTGGTGCATCAGGACATAATCTGTGCACGTCCTGTTGCTCTGACCAGAGCTCCGGTCTTGCACACACTCTGGGACACTCATTTGGCCAGGAAGATCCAAGGGCATGGGGAGAGAGCCTACTGTTGCTACATTCTATGAGGTGGCAAGAACGTCTCATTAGGTTTGGTTTCCATTGCAGGAAATTATCAAATCAGATCACTGCACATAATGGGGCTCAGTCTCAGAGGCTAGAGTGAGATTTAGAAGGCTTTCAGCCCACTTATCAAAATGCTTACAGTTCCCATTTCACTGCGGATGAAACAATAATAAATATTGAGCAAAGGAAGTTAATCCACATCCGGAGGATTTTATTAAGTTAAACAACATAAGTTGTGCAGATCCCAGGCAATGAGTTTCATATTAAAATTCACAGCAACCTATAGGCACATTTCATCAAAAGCCATAAATAGATAGACATTGTATCTTTTTCATTACTATCATGAGTCTAACTGAAAAACAGACAGCAATTGTGTAATTGCAAACATCAGAGTTTTTTTTTAATCGGTATTTTTCTTTTAGCAACATAGCAAATCTAAGACTGATAGGGACCTATCATATAGTATTGCTCACAGAGCAATATCAAGCCATTTTTTTCTATACTGAAATTTAACATTTTATAGCAAGTATTTTCTAAAGAAATATTTTTATTTGATCTTTAATCAGTATAGGCTGGGTGTGAGGGAAAGTAGGTAAAAATAAATTTATTACACAGTCAAGAAGAAACATATTTCTTGTACTTAGTATTTTTAAACTTTGTTTTATAGTTGGAGATTTTTTATTTATCTGCACCTTATAATGTGAATTTATTTATGTTTTTGGTTACATTATTCTATTTGCCAAGGCATATGATATGTGTCTCTATGTGATATGCATACTCAGTGGTATGTTGGTAAGCCAACAACAGGACTTCAAAAAATAAAGTCCTGATTTGCCAATTTCTATGCTAGATATTCCCACTGCGGCCAATTTCAAGCTACCAATATACTGCCACAGAATGTGGAGTTGGGAAGAGATGCGCACATTTGGCTCTTGTGAGCCAGTACAAACTCCAAGACCATTGTATCTATGTGCTCGCACGTGTGCACGTGTGTGTGTATGAGGACATATGTACACACACACACACACACACACACACACACGAGGGCTGTGGAGTCGTGAGGCAAATGAAGCCAGTGCCTACCTTGAAATTCCACCTTTAGTACTCAGTAGTTATTTGACCTTGGGCAAATCACTTAACTTTTCTGTGCCTCACTTTCCTCTTTTACCTAATAAACATAATAATAGTACCACTTACTAGGTGTGTTGTAAGCTTAAGTACATTAACATATGTAAAGGGTTATCAATGACACATAAACATCAGCGATTACTGTCATTGCTAATAACAATATTATGTATATGTCACTGTGGATACATAGTATAGTAGTCTGTCAGGAGCCTGCCCACCAGAAGCAGCTGATGCTCCATCTCCATCTCCTCCTCTACTCCCCAGCCTCTGCCCCATTGCTCGCCTCCCCATTTGCAGGTTCAGGTTAGCCTTGCAGGGATTAAGTTCTGTCCCAATGAGAGTCAGCAAATCTTTAGACGTGAGTCTAGAGCAGTCCTGTTATCAAGACTCAAGTCAGCTGTCTTACCTGCTTGTCCCTCTCCATCGGTGCCTAGAGAGCTCCCGTTCCTGGAGCACTGCCCTGGGTGTTTGGCTACCTACCCTCATCCCCCAGAGTCGTTCAGCTCATCTGTTTGTCTGTCTTCTATTGGTGGTTTCTGACCAGTGGCGTGCCCTGATCCTGTGTGTTTCACCTGATCTCTAGACCTTGACCACTGGGTTCTGACTCATGACCTTGGCTTTGGTTTGGAATCCTGACTGATGATCTTGTTCTGGACCTTCCCCAGTTTCTGTCTATTTTTACTGCACTCCCAGGTCTCTTGATCTGGGCTATCTTTAACTAGGATGGCCATTCAACCTGGGCTTTCCAGATAGTGTCAATTTTAAATATTCTGTCCTTTTGACTCTAGTGTTTTGGTATAGAAATTATATTGCCCGGAGAATTTTTGATGGCAGAAATAGTCAAAACGTATCTTTTTTTATTAATTAATAAAATATGATCATGGTTTGTGTAACCTTTTAATTTCCAGTACTAAAATGACCACCAGTCTTAATGCCCAATCCCAGACCACGGCCAGGTTCTCCTACTCTATCAGGCAGTACCATGTTACATGGTAGAGATAATTGGGAAAGAAGGCACAGTTCAGAGGAGGCCCCAAAAACCTCCTTGCCCCAGATTTCAAATAATGGCAGGAACGTCATATATTCTATTCACATTTTTTAAAACTATCACTCTATTTGTGTGTACATATTGTAATCATCCTGTATTTATTGTCACTTGAATACAATGAAGGCAAACAACTTCATTGTCTCTGTTTTCCTCTGGTCCATCTCTTAGTGACCAAGTGTATCAGCAGCTATCTCTAAAAACTACCTGGAAAGCCCAGGTTGAATGGCCATCCTAGTTAAAGATAGCCCAGAACAAGAGAGCTGGGAGTGCAGTAAAAATAGATGGAAACTGGGAAGGTCCAGAACAAGATCATCAGTCAGGATTCCAAAACAAAGCCAAGGTCATGAGTCAGAACCCAGTGGTCAAGGTCCAGAGATCAGGTGAAACACACAGAGCAAGGACCAGGGCACGCCACCGGTCAGAAACCACCAATAGAAGACAGACAACCAGATGAGCCCAAAGATCCTGGGGGATGAGGGTAGGTAGTGAACTTTAGTTAACTGTAATAGATTACAATATTATTAGCAGTATAGGCAGGGACAATCTCTACCCCCTGTACCACCATGACAGTTCTGACTACAGCCAAATAAGGACAAGAGAATCCCACCTCCCACCAGGAGTGCACAGTGAGGACCGGCCTGGGAACGCCTATAATGCCACTCCTAAATTTCAAATATTTCATACCCTCATTTTGAAGGTAATAAATTCCTAAGTCCCTTTGTTCTTCGGAGCAGTTACTCTTCTCTGGGCCTGCCCGCTCCCACCACCTTGGGAGTGTACCATCCCCCTCCTTTTAATAAATTCACCGCTTACTTGGCTCATTCAGTGAGTCCTTAAATTCTTTCCTGTGGCACACACCAAGAACCCGTTTTCCGGCAACAACCTCACCTTCTTTCCAACTGATTCAAGCTCCTGGCAGCTTTTTCATCTTGCCAGGCATTCAAAAGCAAACTCTTGAAAATAATCCCTCTAAGAAAACTTCAACACCCACATTTCCACTAGGGCTCTAAACAATAATTATTTCTCTAAATCAATGTCTTCTACTAAAAGGGAGAAGTATTATAACATTATTTGGTGGTGGTGGTCTACACGGGTTGTACGGCTGGGTGGGGGGGGATGAAGTAGGAAGGTGGGTCATAGTCAAATTCTTTTTTCTTTAGAACCTCGCAGACAAGCAACTCTCGGGTCCCTCTCTTTTTAGAACTGACTAAATCTAGCAATTTAAATAAAACTCATTCTTTTCTATCTACACCCCTTTATGAAGAGAGAAAAAAAGAATAGGATTAGAGAACTGGACTGAGTCCAATTCTCACTAACTCTCTTGATGCACCCCCAGGAGGCCTATAGACAGAACGCCAGGTATCCATGAATTTGGAAGGGGAAAAAATTGTATCATTATTTCACTGACCTCTAACTGAAATTTAGCGTGTCCTTCAGGATCTCAACAACCTCCGGCCTATCTGTCACCTCCTCCCATTTGTGGGCTTAAACTGGCCATACAGTCCTTTGATTATTAATGGAGACAAGTAACCAGTGTATTAGCAGTACTTACGACTTTTCACCAATAAAAATCAGACATTTTCTTATTGCTTTTACATTTGTTGCTGATATCTCAAAATATCGTATTTGCTCATCACTACTTCAAAATTATGGTAGTTAATAGACTTGCTGTTACATCCTTTAATTTAATGTGTTAAGAAAGAAGCACATGTATTACTATATCACATACTTGTTTTGTAATGTTCTGAAAACTGTATTTCAATAGAATTTGTTTCCTTTGGATTCTTATGTATTTTATTTTTTAAAACATCTTTATTGAGATATAATTCATACAAACATAAAACTCACCCACTTAAAGTATACAATTCAACGGCTTTAATCTACCCACAGAATTATGCAACCATCACTACAATCTAAGTCTAGAACATTTTCATCACCACAAAAAGAAAACCATGGTCATTAGCAGTCACTTCCCACTCTCCTCTCCTCCACCCTAGCCCTAGACAACCACTAATCTATTTTCCGTCTTCATAGATTTGCCTATTCTGGACCTTTCATATAATTGGAATCATATAATATGTGGTCTTTTGTAACTGGCGTCTTTCACTTGGCATAAAGTTTTTGAGGTTCATCCAAGTTGTACCACGTATCAGCACTCTATTTCTTTTTGTTGCCATATAATATTCCATTGTATGAATATGCCATATTTTGTTAATTCATGTTGATGGATATTAGTTTCCATTTTTCAGCTATTATGAATAATACTGCTATGAACATTCATGTATATGTATGTATATGGGTGTATATTTTTCATTTCTAATGGGTTTATACTAGGAGTGGAATTGCTGGTTCATATGGAACTCCACTTTTAACCTCATGAAGAATTGCCAGACTGTTTTCCAAAGTTGTTGCATCATTTTATATTACCACCAGCGGTGTTCAAGGATTCCAATTTCTCAATATCCTCTCCAATTCTTATTATTGTGTCTTTATTATAGCCATCTTAGTAGGTATGAAGTGGTATCTCACTGTGGTTCTGATTTGTATTTCTCTAACGGCTAATCATGTGCATTTTTTTCATGTGGTTATGGGCCATTTATATATCTTCTTTGGAGAGATATCTATTCAAATCCTTTGCCCATTTTTTAATTGGGTCATTTTGTCTTTTTGATTATTAACATGTAAGAGTTCTTTATCTATTCTGGATACAAGTCCTTTGTCAGATGTATGATTTGCAAATATTTTCTCCCATTCTGGAGGTTACCTTTTCACTGACGCGATGGTATTATTTGCAGCACAAAAGTTTTAAATTTTGATGTAGTACAATTTTTTTCTTTGTTGTTTGTGTTTTTGATGGCATATCTAAAAAATTATTGCCTAGGTGAGGGTTGCACAACTCTGTGAATACACCAAAAACTATTGAATTGTACACTTTAAATGAGTGGATTAGACGTGAATAAATCTCAATAAAGCTGTTTTTAAAAAAAAAGCCAAAATGGCAGAAGAAAAGGACAGAGAAAAATCCAGACCTTGGTGTCACTGTTTGATCATCTCTCTAGATGACCAATAAATCTTCCTTATTTTTTAAAAATACAAAAAAAAAAAATCAGTTTCTAAAATTAGATCATGGTGATGGTTGTACAACTCTGTAAATATACTAAAGACCATTGGATTGTATATATTTTAAAAGAATGAATTTTATGGTATGTGAATTATATTGTGTTAAACCTATTTTTAAAAAGACAAAAGAAACCGCTGCCTAATCTAGTCATAAAGATTACGCTTACATTTTCTTCTAAAAATTGTATAGTTTTCAAATATATGGTGATGGAAGGAGAACTGACTCTGGGTGGTGAACACACAATGTGATTTATAGATGATGTAATACAGAATTGTATACCTGAAAGCTATGTAACTTTACTAACATTTGTCACCTCAATAAACTTTAATTTAAAAAAAAAAAAAGGTAAATAGAAAAAAAAGAATTGTATAGTTTTAACTTTTACGTTTAGGTTTTTGATCCATTTTGAATTAATTTCTGTATATGGTATAAGGAAGGAGATCCAACTTCATGTATTTGTTTTATGGTCTCAAAAACATTATTCAGGGAGGATTTACCAGATGGCCAAGATGGTCCCTGGTACAGACAAAGTGAGAACTCTTTGCTGTAGAAATTGGACTATATACCCTGCCTCCTCTGGGCCTCAGTTTCATTCCCTTTAACATTCATGGGTAGGATTGAATTAGGAAGTCCCCTCCAGTTCTGTGGCGCCCTTTTCTGTGTAGACACTATGGGTGGAGAGCAATGATTCTTTTCTTAAGAAAAATACCTCATGTCTGTGACACAAGCTGCTTCTAGGTTTGTTTTTTGTTGTTGCTGCTGTTTTTAAGGAAGCCATTGTCTGGCAATCATGGGAGGGCTCAGCCAGAGCTCTGCAACGTGTTTAGGGGGTAGAGGTGACACAATAGGGGAAGGAAATGTTTTCTATTGAAAAGCAGTCAATTGCCTTCAACAAGTTGCCAACAAACTGAACAAGACTTTTTTTTTCAGGTTTCAGCTGAATGCTAGCTTTTGGAAGGTAAATAGAGTGGGCCAGGTGGAAAGGTGACATACACCCCCAAATGAGAGGGGGGATTATTTGTACAAAGCTAGCAGGATGTGAGATGCCAACCATGCAAATGAGCCACCATCACTAACGTCATCAAAGTGGAACAAAAATCTGGAGAGTACAATCAAATCTTTACTTCTATAATTGCAAAGCTACTTTTACAATTTCACAGTTGTTATTTCATATTATTTACCTTTTTAAATACGGTATGAAAGGTTTTAAATATATATTGGTTGGTCCCTTTTAAAATTAATTAAATGATTCTGAGATAAATCATTTGCATTTTTAAAGGTTTTAGCATCAAATTCCATAAGCCATTTGATCACTGCTTGTAAGCATTGTAATTTTTCCTGGTATCTATTTCTACATAGTAGAACTATTGACACTAGTAATTATAAAAAGAAATTAGAAAAAGTAATTAGAAAAAGAAAGCAAATGTTTGCAAAAAGTTGCATTAAATATGGAGTTTGAAAAAGACGATGGGATATTCGCTGAAGAGCTAGCATATTCTCCTGACAGTTGATACATAGATTGTGCTAAATTCTCCATGTTTTGCAAATTCTGCATGTCATGTGTTGACATCCTTTTAAATTAACAGTACCACTCCCTTATCAATTCGGGAAGAATCCTTTTGGGCTCAAAAGTCAGGACTTTCACTTCTTCTCCCCAACACCTTTTCCTCAGGCTTCTCCGCTTTCAAGTAGTACCAACAATGTGGGGAAGAAGAGTATGGACAGAGAGGAAACAGGGTCAGAGCTTGAGAGCCCTGACAGTTCGTCAAAGGTCAGCATGGAAGGGACTGTCTGTGAGGACACGGAAGCTGAACTCTTGAGCCAGCTGAACTGGATGGCAGCCAATCTCTATCTCCCGCCTGGGCCCAAAGGGAGCTCCCTACAATTCTGTGTGGCCCTGCATAAAGACGAAATTGCTCTGTATAAATAGAGTCTAGTTTCACCTTTTTAGGTGAACAGATCAGGGCAGGTTTCAGCAGGTGGTCAAGGGATAGAGGACAGAGAACTCAAACTATTATTTGCTGCGTCAGAAACTTATGGGCTTATTTGGAAAGACTGAAACTAACTAAAGACTTATTAGCGTAGGACTAGAGTTGTGAAATCTGGTCAAAGGGTTTTATGCAAGGATGCCTCCATATATGTATATATATATATACACACACACACACTCATAATGACAGAAAAGAGTAGAGAAAAATACAACACTTTAATTAGGGGAGAAAACTATTATTTTTCATAAATTGATAAATTTCTCATGTCAGCAATCTCTTTACACTAAAACATAGGAGTGGTGCTCCCAAGTTTTTGCCCCCTCCTCAAAATGAAAGGGAAAGTAAAATTCTTTTCATATAAATAAAATGTACATTTTTTTTAAAGTGCATTAAACCAACATGAAATGACTTATTCTAAAATAATATTCCTCTTTAACTGGTCTTTTCTTCAGATTTCCTGAGAGGAAAAGTTGCTGTTTAACCCCATGTGTTACTTCTTTTGCTTTGATAAATTTTTTTCTCACATTTACTTTCTGGCAGAGGTAGTATTTTATTGTTCTGTGACAATCCAATGGCAATCCATTAAGTATCAGTTATTAGTAAGGTAATATTAACAAGGTAATTAGGTAATATTAGTAAGGTTGTAAGTAATATGGCAATGTGTAAAATGGAAAAAGAGACATTTATGTTCGGAAATGCTAAACCTTTTGGTTCTTTCTATATTTAGGTAATCTCAGCCTATTTTCTGGAAATGTGCATTGAACCATAAGTGTGTTTTTCACAGAAGGAAGAATTCTGAGGACTGGGTCCAACTGGGAGGAATGTTACCCAAGGTGGCCTGGGACAAAAGAGTTGGATGGAGAGCCCCAATTTTCATCATCTTAGTTGCAAAGAGAAAAGGTCATGGCACAGAAGACAACCTTGTGCGTCAGTGGGCCAGGCAAACGCAGAGAAGCAAGTGGTGAAGCTAAAACCAGGGGAGTGAAGATCTGAACAGAGCTAGGCAGGTGCAGAGGGTCGAGGCAAAGGGTTCAATTCTGAAGCCACAAGCGTGAAGCCTTTGCCAGAGGTCCCCTTTTACTGCGGCTGTTGAGAGGTTCTGCTGCTAGGAGTAGCCCCCCCGGCACTCCAGGCTAAACACTGCAGATCAATAGATATATCAGATTTATTTTTTCTCTCTCTTTTATATACTTTCTTTTCATGTCAGTGCTATATGATTTTTTATCCTTTCATTCTTCCTTCCATGTTTTTAAGCTCCCTTCTCTACAGCTCTAGGTTCCTTTGTATTTTTGTTTTGTTTTGTTTATGAGCTCTGTAAAAGCTAACACTTTCGCAGTTTCTTTTTTTTTTCTTTGTTCATGTAGTCTGATCTGGAAACCAGGACTTTATGTTGGCCTGGATTTCTCAGATCTCTAATCAACTCTGTGGAAAGTGGAATAGCTTGGCAACAGACATGATAATAATAATAATAATAATTAAAAGTAACTGAGCACAGAACTAAGACATGAGATTCAAAAATAAGGAGGAAAGTAACAGTCATAGGCTTTCGTCTGAAAATATGTATCCTAGCTGACTGAGAAGCACCCTTGCAAATCAGTTAATAACCTCTCTCTATGCGGAGAAAAGCAAAATGATAGGGAAATTTCGCATTTAGTTGTAGTTTGCTTTGTATATTACCTTCAGTTGAAATTCTACAAACAAACAAAACTTTGAAAATCCAAGATGAAAACAATGGATGCCACTAGTAAGATTTCCAAGTGTACTTTTAAAACACAGAGTAGATTTGTTTTTCTGGCACAAGTACTTTAGAGTTCTCACTTAATTCTACGCATTGTCATTTTGTAGTTGCCATTATGCATTCTCTTTTGCTGAACCTACATCTTGTCAACGAGGTATTTTAAAAAATACTTTTTGAAATCACCCACACCCTGAACAGCAGAACTGCTGTGTGTATACAAATGCTCTGGAAAGGCCCGAGTCAGGTATTGGGTGTCGGCACAGGACAAACCGCATGGTCTGCCTTGGCAGCCCTGACCTCACCTGCAAGCTGCCCACACACACTCCCTTCCAAACGGTGCTCCTCTGATGCCAATTGGCTGACTGAGCTAGTTTGGGAGGATGCCTATGGGAGGGGAGGCGGGGAGGTGATGTGGATAAATATTTTATAAACTAAACTTCAAGCTTAAAACTTGATTTACCCTTTCAACCAAATTGACATTGGAAGTCCCATCTCTCCTTAAAAATCTTGGAAACTGAAGAGTTAAAGGGGTATGGAAGCTGGTGTAGCCTGGGGCTGTCATCCAAGGCCAGCAGAAAAGGCAGCAGGAAGGGTTTGGTTCTGGCTAGGCTACAGACAGACCATCTGGATGCAGAGGAGACCTAGAACGCCAGAAACAGCTTTTCTTTTTGGTGTTAGGCTTCAGTGAGTTCAGCCTGGGGAGAGTCGTTTTGGTTTCTGACCCAAACTGAGAGGCTTCTTTGAACAGGAATTTTGAATTTTATATAAAACAAATATTCATTACATACATTCTTTAGGTAAAGAAAGTCACAAAAAGCAATGTACACAATTAAACATATTTTAAAGGTATATAGACCAGATTCAGTAGACTTATAAATGCATAGAAACTATGCCTTTAAATAATATTGCTAGGAATAGATAAATATGGATAGGCTGTCTGAAAAAAACTTGTTTTTCATATTGTGCCACTCTGTGACTCTTATGAAGAATTATTTTATTGTTTGTTTTTAGTATAGTTCACTTGAAAGAGCAAATTCACCCACAAAATTCCTTTTAGGTCTTTAAAATTACTATCTTTCTCCATTCTTGTTTTATATTTAATTATTACATGTGGCATAATGTTAGCATGGGCCAGCTGGAATTCCTTTCACAGGAAATTTTTCTTTACTAAAATTGAAAAAAAAAAACCTGCAGGGAAATTATAGCAACTTCCTACACTATATCACTCATGAACATACACTCTGTTTGGAAACCACCCTCTTTAAAAGATATAATCTATTCTTCCCTAGCTATAGCAGTTTGTTAGATTTGTATGTGTTATCTTTAACAATTAAAGGAAAAGGTGAATGTAAATTCACTCGAGCAAAACAAAGTAGGAAAGAGAATATTATCCTTATGAGAATTCTTACCTTAAGGAAGAGAAAATGCACGTATCTTTTTGGGTGGGGAAGATTGAGGGGGTGGGAGGGCGGATTTATTTTCTCTCCAAGACTCTAATTGCCACCTAGCAGCAGAAAAGGGAATTGCACACTTAACTTTGCACTTACTTCTAGAAAACATTGGTTTTAAAGGGCACATTACTTTTATTATGACCAATATCTAAGGAATTATTAGCCTACTGGTAAACTAGGGATTGAGTTCTTTACTCTCTTATTGTGATGAAAGAAAAATACAACAAATGAAAATTTGGGGCTTATTTATAAGAATACTCTTTCTACCATAAAAATGTCTCTGTTCTTTTGTTTCGCTATGGTTACCCTTGCCACCTCAGCAATAAGCCAAAGGAAAGAAATTCTGAAGCCACCCTGACACTGAAAAAAAAAAAATGCTTGCTTTGGCCCATTAAAGGAAGAAATGCCTGTTTTTAATAGAGAAAGCAGTTTCCCAAATAATCTCAGGGTGGATTTCTATAAAAATGAGAATATATTTAGGACAAAAGAGGTCGTTTATTTTGAAAATTAGAAGACATCTTTTTTATTAAGGATGAAATAATTTCCAGACCAAATGATTATTCAAATGTGTTAAAGAAGGGCGTCCTTATTTCTAACTTCACCAACCATGTTTTTATTTTTGTAGCAGTCAGCCATACTGAATGCCAAAGCTTTAAAGGAAAATAGGTCTCTATTATTGTGTTTCATAGATCTTGGGAGCTAAATAAAAACAACCAAAAATTTTCAAGAGATTAAAGCAAAATTAAATATTTAAAAGGACTTCAAAAATTAACAAGTTGAAAAAGAAGGTTCTTGGCTAAAAGTATAACTTAAGATACCAGACATGGGGGGGGTAGTGGGTTCACGGTACACTTCCAGTTTGCACTTATTATTTAGATAAATAACAGGCATCACTCTGTATTGATTATATATTATCACTAAGGCAATCATTAACATTTTGGAAGACAAATGTTGATTTAAAAAATAATAATAATATTAATAGCTAATTCATGTTGAGAATTTATCATGTGCCAGGCAGTGTGCTAAGCAGTTTAAATGAGAAATTCACTTAGTCATCACAATAATCATAAAAGAGTCTAGCCAATATTATCTCTATTTTACAGGTTTATGCAGCAACATCAAGACAAAGGTTCAGAGAGGCGAAATAAGTCATCAGAGGTCTCAGAGGCTGTAAGTAGCTAAGCTTAAATACAAACCCAGTTCTTCTTAATACCTCAGTGCCCCAGCGTTCAGTTCTTGAAACTCCTCTATCTACTCTCACTCCAGTCTCATGGCTCTAAATAACTTCTGTACGATGATGGCCCCCAATTTTTTATCTCCAGCTTGGATCTCTTCACTGAACTCCAACTCCTATGCCAACTAACTACTCCAAATCTCCATTGGGATGTCTAACAGACATCCCAAACTTGACATATACCAAACCATATTCATGATCTTTCTCCCCAAACCTGCTCCTCCTATCTCTCCTTTGTCACAGTTCATTGCAGTGCCAATCTTCCATTTGCTCGGGCCAAAAACATGAGTCATTTTGAAATCTCTTTTTCTGTTACATGCCACATATAACCCATTAATAAAGCACTATTTGGCTTTGCCTTCAAAATATATCTAGAATCCAACTACTTTCTATCATCTCACCATTACAATTCTGGTCCAAGGCATTGTTATCTCTCATTTGGCTTACTGTGATAGCTTTGATCTTGTCAGTGTGCTTGGCTGCAAACATTCTGTTCTCAACACAAGGGTCAGAATAATCCTTTAAAAATGTCAGTCATAACATTTCTCTATTTAAAACCTAGTAGCTTTCCATCTCACTCAGAGTAAAAGTCCTTACTGTGGCCCAAAGGCCCTATACTATCTGCAACCCCCATCCCATTTATTCTCTGATTTCATTCCGTAAGACATCCTCAGGAATTCTTCTCTGTTTTGTTTTAGTAAGGTATTCTCAGCGTCTTATTACTAATGCTTGGCATACAATAAGGTGATCGACAAATATTTGTTGAAAAAAATGAGAAATATCTGACTCCAAAGCCTGTCCTTTTCATGATTCCCTTCTATGCATATATTGGTGGCTCTGAGTTGAACATAGCTGGCTGGACGCTTCAAAGTGGCTGTTATATCAAAGGCCCACTGTGAACCACCAGAAAGGACATTTGGTCTCTTGGGGTTTTAATGGCTTGCAGCCCTTTTTTTTTTTTTTTTAATTATTAGCTTTCAGCTCCTTTAAGCATGATTTGGGGAGTTGGCTCACGGTACACCTTGATTCTTAAGTAGTAGTTTTAAAATTGACCAATAAGGGCATTTTGTAGAGAGAATAGGCCATAAAAGCAGCACCACATCTGTCATTTAAAGGCCATTGTTAGTTACTTCAGGATTTGAAAAAAATAAATTTTAATAGCCAAGTTAAAATTTTCCCATGGACACGTAATATTCATTGTTACGCAGCTACCTAGATGACATTCTGTAATAATTGCTTAATTTCTGCAAAAGTATTTCTAAACAACTTAAATATGCCAGTGGCTTTTATACAACCCTCTCTTTTGCTCACACATACTGAGGGAGGGAAATTATATTATATGGATACAACTCTAAATTGTTATTCTTCTAAATAAGTCTATGAATTCCAATCTGCTCTATTCCAAGCTTTAGCTATTAGAGAACAATTAGAGAACATTAGCTTCTGAATAACTAGCAAAAATAATAATAATAATTAGGTGGGAATGGATACAGACAAGGCTAGCTTTAGAGAGAGCTATCTAAAAGCTATGAAATGTTAGTTAAATAAATTAGGATACACTCATATGATAGAATACTTTACTGTTATGCAGACATTTAAAAGCATGAAGAAATGCTTATGATATAATATTTAAATTAAAAAGTAGGTTAAAAATAAGCATATATGATTTGATACAAATTTTTGCGGCAGTTTATGTTGTTGAAATATTATTTCTATGCATTTTCCTATCTCTCTGCCCCTTGACCCATTCAAGCAGGTATCCAGACCTCAGATTTTTGTAAGGCAAAAACAAAAGCTGCTTAGAAACAACATAGGCTCTCCCTGTCTTTTGAAATGAGAAGGAGAGAGAGAGAGAAAGAGAGAGAGAGAGAGGAAAGAAGAAAGAAAGAGAGAAATGCCTTTGAGGGTGACATAGAAGAGAGATTCCTCAAGATTTAGAAGTCTGACACCCATCGGTTGAGTGAACAGCTAAGACTTGTGTCTTGCTCCATGACAGAGCCCAGGTGGCACAACCTCAAAGAGCAAAGCTGCACCTGGGTTCAGGGGCTGCCAGATTTACTCACTTGATTCTGGATTCTTGAAATCCAAGGGTGGTAAAGGAATATGGGAGTGATCAGACGGAAGATGGCACAAAAGGGAATTTCAGCAGTAAATCAATGTGTACAGATGACCAAATAATTTGAGACAGTTATAGGTACCTCCATAACAATTAAGGCCCTAGAAACTTTGTACAACTTCCTATATAAAAAGGAAATGCTCAATAATAGCTGAGATTGAATTTCCACAGCATGGCAGGATATAAGCTCAGGGTTAGATTCAAGTTGATCTATAAAAATGCAGTATTTCTTTCTATGGAATGAGAGTGATACCCACAATATGCGTATGCACACACAGACAATGCATTACATACTATAAATTTTGGAAAATATATTCTCAGGATATTTTCCTACCTTCTTTAGGGAGATATTATTGTAGGAATAAAAATCACTAAAATTTTAACTGTGATTTTCTCTGCTTTGTGGATGATAGAAGATTATTTTTCACATTGTCAGTATTTGAAAAAAATTTAAATAAATGTGTATTCCTTTTATCATTGGAAAAAATTATAAGACCAACCGCAAACTGACTTTTTTCCTATATATTTGAGCAGGTAGAAAACAGGGAAGAGCACATGTAATCTTAGGTTCTATTTTCCAGGTGTTTCAGACCTACCAATATTGTTCCTGTAAGAATACTATACACTAAACTTCAAGAAAGATAACAGGTTTTTCTCACATTAAAAAAAGGATGGTATAGCTTTTGCATCCTATAAAAATTTTAAATATTATTGTATCAGTTAGGGTCCCAGCAAGAAACAATTGGCACTCTCATAAGGGGCAACTGAAGAGAGTGTAATCAGAATGTGGGCAGGGAAACAGCAAGAGACGATGCAGTACCACTGCCAACCTGGCACTAACATGGAGGGACAGAGGGTAATAAATATACTGATCCCTATCTCCTACTGCCTTCTGAGCTCCTATTAGTGCCCTCAGCTGAGCCCAACCACAAGCCATAGAGGGAGGAACCTTGCTGATGTATTCCATAAAGGGTGAAGTAGAGCTATTGGGGCAACAGAGAATATCTAGCATGGTGACATGAAAGTGCAAGCAATTCCACAACTTACTATAAATATTTCCAAATTTAAAGATTTCTACTAGAAGAGTACTAGAAACACAAGAGTTTTGGACTTCAGTCTTTGGTACTATGCAATATACACATATAAGAGTATTAATTATACATACTTACCTGGCAGGGGAGAAACCATGATCGCGAAGATGGTTTTCCCAGGGCGAGGCTTATCCATTGCACTCCAGACAAGGTGATGCCTGAGATTTCCCCAAATGTGGGAAACTCGATTGCATAATTTGTGGTAGTGGGGGACTGCGTTCGCGCTCTCCCCTGAGAGTAAAAAAAAAAAAAAAAAAAAATTTATTGTCTTTTTATAATAGCAAAGACTTGGAAATAATCTACTTACTCATTACTAATTACTCAGTAAATACTGTATTTCCACACAATGGAATACTATGCAATTGTTGAAAACAACATAGATCATTACTTCTGAACATGAAAAGACAGCCATAACTTTTTAAGTGTAGTATAAGACAGTTTAGTATAATCTTATTTGCAAAAAAAAATTATATATTTATATACATATTTATGAGGCATGTGTATAGACATGTAGAACTTTCAAAATGTTTATGCACTATATAAAAACTTTTAAATGAGCATTTATTTAATTATTGAACATTCATTATTCATTCAGCAAGATCTATTAGGCACTAAACTTCATGTACTAGAACAATCTATTAATTTAAATCTGTTAATTTAATCCACTAAATTGGGTGATTTTTTTTTTTAAATGACAACTAGTATTGGTGAATTTAAGGAGGGCACTCTCATATACTACTGTTGAGATATAAACTGGTAAAACATTTCTGGAGGGTAATTTAGCAATTTTTATCAAATCCTTAAAAATACCCACTTCATTTGACACAGCAATTCCATTTTTAGGAATTGATGCTAAAGAAAGGAACACAGATGTGTATGTATATATACGTATATATATGTATATATATATACACACACACATATATCAGGCAGCTTGGGAGAAGGGTAACCTAAATATTAAACAATAGGCATTTGGGTAAATAAAATGTCACATGTTCATAAGGTGGAATACTAGAAAGCCATTTTCAACCTGGAAAATGTCCAAAATATATGTGAAAAAGTTTTAAAAGAATGTGATACTAAATTGCTCTGAACTTGAATAAATCACTTAAGTGATCTGAGTCTGTTACTTCATCTACAAAGTTCAGATCCTTATGGACACTTTCAACTCTTACCTGAGTCTAGGTACTCATTTTTCCTTCTTTGTAAAGAAAATAAGTCATCGTTGGCAGTCAGTACATGTTAGGTTGGCAGCTGTTAGCAGAGCTGTCCTAAACTCTTTCATCTGGGGATTTACTAAAAGATGCTTTCAAAGTAGAAAATACGTCTTTCGGAAGAAAAGAAAAAAATTTGTTTTTCTCAGTGGCCTAATAAGAGTCGTGCTTAGTTTTGAGGACACAGGACACGGATGCCCTCAAAGAGTTCACAGTCTGGTGGGGGGAAACCAATAGCCATCAATGACAACAGAGCCTTGACAGATGAGTTTTCCAAAGTAGAAACAAAAGCATGTATTCAAACGAGATGCTCGAGGAAGAGTATGGTTGACACATGGAAACGGATCATTATTTTTTGGTTTTCCTTGGGGCAGTCTCGTGCCTCCGTCACACAACACCCCCAATTTCTGTGGACGCCGAGAGGCTCAGCGACACACTCGATCACTCCGAGTCGCAGCTGTCGTCTCGAGTGATTTCAGGGGCACCGGTCGGGCCGGTGAGAAATTGGAGGGACTCTGCAACACACCCCTAATATCACTGAGGATGCAAGAAGGGAGGCTTGGTAGAGGTCGCCCCTCAGCTCTTAGCTGCCGCGGGCACTCCTGGGCCCAGGTTTCCGGCCAATCTCGGTTCCACCCTCTTCGAAGCCCCGCCCATTGCTAGCGGCTGAGAGTTCTGAGGGCCGGGAAGCATTGGAAGAATATCGATATCTCTGGAATAGACTGCTCTACCCTGCGCCGCCGCCGTCAAAATCCCGCAGGCTTCTCAGCCGATCGCCGAGAGGTGGTTTCGGTAGCGCTCCTTGATCCGCAGCTTTGCTGGAGGCTGCAGCCAGGCCCGCGAAGGAATCATGGTGCGTTGGGTTCCAAGCTCAGGCTGGGTTGGGGCAAAGGTCCGCTAACTGGCGGATGGTGAGCCAGGTCCCCTGTCATCCTTAGAGCGGCCCGGAGCCATGGGGCATGGAAACCTCAGCCGACGGGAGGGTTCGGGCAGTGATTCAGCATCTCCGGCCTAGCCGGGAGAGGAGCGGTCGGTAGTCAATGAGGCCTTTTTCCGGGGTTTGTTTCGCTTTCTGCCGGGCCTCGGACACTACTTCTTCCTCAGCTAGCCGAGTTCTCCCCTCGAGTTCCTTCAGTGGAGTAGATTCCGAGCAGTCCTGAGTGGCCCCTCGTGCTCTGTGTCGGGGGAGAGAGAGGAGAAACTAGGGACTTGACTTGGAGGCCTCCCTGTACTGCCAGGGTTTGACCCCAGGCTTTGGGTGCCTGTATGTCGTCCGTTTTCCTAGTGGGCCTGTGTCATTTCCCTCTCCCCTAGAGTTCGATCAGAAAAGGCCCTTTTCAATCACTTTGTCCAGTCACCTAGTTTTACAGATAAGTAAACCATGGCTGAGAGGAGAAGTGATGTTATCAGGATTACAGCATACGTGTCAGGGTTCCCAGTTCTCTGTCTGCCATTCCAGCGCTCAACTTTCTCACCCTCGTGGTTATGCTCCCAAGTACTGTTCCGGTAGACTTCTTTTAATACTGTCATTAAAGCAGCAATTGCTCAATCTCTGTAGCTATTTGTGTCCCTCTCTAACTTCCTGGGGACATTTTTGTGTTTATTCATTCCGTTTGAATGTCTGCATGTACAAGGCACTGTTTTAAGGGCAGTGAGTGAGGGTTCAAAGATAAATCAGTCAGGTCCTTAATCATAATGTAAGGTACAAAGGGATGTGCAAGTAAATAACTGGTGGGAGTATATATTGGGGAGATTTTGGAAAAGATGGAGAACCAAGAGATAGACAGTGGAGCGAGTTTAAAGAAAAGGAATGTTTTTGACCATTTATTAGGGCCTGGTGTAAGGGAAGAGCTTTGGCAAAGGTAAGTTGACAGGAACTTTAGTAATTGACTGAACCCAACGGGAGTGCTATGGACAGTGGTGGAATTGGAAGTTGGGAAAATAGGTCCCAAATAGATCTGCTTTCCCTCTCCCACACTGACTCATGGTAAATGTAGAATTGGCTTGCAACAGTAATACAGTAGTAATCTTACAATGAAATTGTATTAACATCATTGTGTTAATATTGAATGGAAACGTTTGGGAAAATATCTTTTTTAATGTTAGAGCTTGTTAAGAGTTGGGATTTTTAATGTTCTTATATTAATAAGTCTTCTTTCTTTTACTTTCAGTTTCGCAACCAGTATGACAATGATGTCACTGTTTGGAGCCCTCAGGTAAAATCATGTTTTATACTATTTCTATGTAGTGGCTTTTGGTAGCTGCAATATGTTTAGAAACTCATAGGCTAGTAGGCTGTGAGAAGATGGAATAGAATCATTTTAGACATTCTTGGAACCTAAATGTATCATTAAAGTAAGTTTCCTGGTTTAAACACAAAAAATCATTTGAGATTTAACTATGCTTACCTGAGATTTGGGAACTCTGAATTAATTTTAAATTTATAAAAGGGTCTTGTAAGGTGACTGTAAGCTGTGTTGGTTTTTCTTCTTTAGGGCAGGATTCATCAAATTGAATATGCAATGGAAGCTGTCAAACAAGGTTCAGCCACAGTTGGTCTGAAATCCAAAACCCATGCAGTGTTGGTTGCATTGAAGGTAAATAAAGCTATTAAGTAGATCTTCCTCCTTTAGAAAACAGAACTGTCAAACATAAGTTTCACTGTATAGATAAGAAAATTGTAAACTTGCTTTTATGTTTTATAATGTCTCCATTTAGAGAGCACAGTCAGAACTTGCGGCTCATCAGAAAAAAATTCTCCATGTTGACAACCATATTGGTATCTCAATTGCGGGACTTACTGCTGATGCTAGACTGTTATGGTGAGTTTGATCATGAAAAACAAAAGAAACATCCCTTTTGATTCATAATTGTTTCCATTTCTAGAAAAGATCCGGTTAAGGTATTTTAGGAAATTGTCTACCAGAGTGTGTTTAAGATTGTGAATACCGTGGTGGATTTAGGCTCAGTTACTAAGTATTCCATTTCTTGACCCCTGTCATAGTAACCAATAGAATTCACCATATTAACACTTTTGAGAAGTCACTGAATAATGTGATATTTGTTAACTCAGTATATATTGCTTGAGATAATGTTATGTCTAAGAAGAGCCTGACAACTTGTATCTGGTTTCTAAGGATCAGCCGAAGTACCCTTGCTTTCTTTAATATGCTGGCATTTATTTTTGCAAAGCTCAATTCTGTATATTGCAGGGTATGCAAAGGTGAATCAGACATAGATCCTGTCTTCTAGGAATTTAAAATCTAGTAGTATACCTATAATACAAAGTAGGAAGTGGAAAGTGACAGGTAGATTTCTGTGAGAGTCCAGAGGATACAGAAATTATTTCTAGTTCAGAGGCATTGTGTGAATGAATAGCTAGGGCTTTGAAGTCACACAGATTGAGTTTAGTTCCCACCTTTACCACTTAGTATCTGAGATTGGGCTAGTTACTTAAACTCTCCATTTTTTTTTTTTTTAGTATTTTCTCTTTCAAGGTTATTGTTTAATAGCCTAACATGTAGAGCACTTAAGAAACAGTGATTTCAGGTAATATGTGAGTGTGTGTATTGGAAGATGGGAGGTAGTGAGCCAAAACTAATCTCTTAAGTCAGATTTAATTAGGGAAGAAAGAATATAACCAGTGAGGCAAACAGTAATGCTAATGTTTATGATTTTCAAATTACCCAGCGAGCCCTTGCTCTCTTAGGCCAGCAATATAGTGACAGCATTATTGGTTTCTGTCAGTTCTTGAAGTATAAAATATATTGCATTATCAAACATTTTATTTAACCCAATCTATCTAAAATATTGCCATGTCAACACATAATCAATGTGAAAACTATTCATGAGATGTTTTATATTGTTTTTTAAACTGAATCTGAAATTTCGTATGTATTTTGCACTTACCATACATCTCAATTTAGACGAGCCACTTTTCTCTTGCTCAGCCTTCTCTATTCTACAAACTGCTGTGAGACAAAGGTTTTCTTAGAACTAAGGAATATTTTAGTTTTGTTTTTTTAAAATCTCGTGTGACCCCAGAGTTTGTACAAAAATGTATCCTTCATGTCTTTCTGATTACTGTATATGAACGCAATCCATGTAAATGTCCGGCAGGAACCAAACTATTTCGATATGAATAACTGTGATTTGAAATTACTAATTTTTTTGTTTCTTTTTTAGTAATTTTATGCGCCAGGAGTGTTTGGATTCCAGATTTGTATTTGACAGGCCTCTTCCTGTGTCTCGTCTTGTAGCTCTAATCGGAAGCAGTATCCTTTTTATGTCAGCATTTTGGTCGTGAACTGTAGAAGATTTTGATATTTAATTCTTACATTAGTTATTAGTTATAACATAGATAAGATTGTGAAAAAAGGGTAGTTACTTTTCAATAACAGAATGTTTAAAATTTAGGAGAGTTGTGGGAAGTTTTACCAGTTAGAATGTGTTCTAAATAAGTAATTGTTTTGCTCTTTCATCAGTTCTTATAAGCAATTGAAATTTTTCAGACACGGATGAGCTCAATTTTAAGAAAACTGTCCAACCATCAGTTTCAGAGGAGATGTAAAGTTTTTTATTGGTGGTTCTAGACATCGCAAAAAATCTTTAACCTCTTATATCCAAAATGAATGAGGTTCTCTCCATGGGAGAACATTTTGCTAGCATTGGTTCTTGGTTTGGTGGATAACTCAACATTTTTTAATACTAGACCAAAGAAATATTGCTCTGTTTTGTCATCTTCCTGTGGTAGATTATGCAGCAATTAAGAAACCAGAGCTCTTTGTTAATGATATTTAATTTGAAAATAAAGGTAGTTTTTTATTCCTCGTTAGAAAAGGCTCTTTAACCAGTTTAAGAGACACAGATACCAACGCAAAGATACGGCCGGAGACCATATGGTGTTGGGCTGCTTATTGCTGGTTATGATGTAAGTTCATAGAGTATTATTATATTTTAATGATTTTTTTAAACTGACTAGCAATATTCTAATTTTTAGCTCAACCAAAGTCAAGAATTATATAGTGTATTTTTTTTCTATTTGTAGGATATGGGCCCTCATATTTTCCAAACCTGTCCATCTGCTAACTATTTTGACTGCAGAGCTATGTCCATTGGCGCCCGTTCTCAATCAGCTCGTACTTACTTGGAGAGACATATGTCTGAGTTTATGGAGTGTAAGTGATTTTTTTTTTTTTGCCCCCTCCACTCTTTACATAGTGAATTAGCATAGTATCCTAAATGAAGAAAACTATCAATCTTCCAGAAAGACTTTAAAAAATTAAGCTCATGAAATGTTTATTATTTCTATTACATATACTAGCTTTTACCCCTTCTGACTACCACAGTAGTTTCAGTAGAACTTTTTCAGAATACAAATATGTCCCGAACCTTGAAGATTCTTGGTTCAGTTGGTTTGAAGTGTGCCTCAATCAGAGTTGAGAAACACTGTACCTGCTACCAATTTTAAGTTCTGTTTACAATTTTTCATTTTCTATGATTCCGTTCTTTTTGCTGTAGACATTTTTACATTTACTAATCCATAAACAAGTAAAAAGTCTGTAGCTGTGGAAAAGAAAGGAAAAGATGTAAGATGTGATCATAGGGCAGGTTTTTAAGTGTTTTGCTTAGGCAAGGATCTTGAGTTTTAACACATGCTTTTTAAATCATCTGTTGATGTGATTATGTGTTTATATGTTTTTCCCCCCCTTCATTCTATTGTGGTATGTTGCATTGATCGACTTTTGATGTTAAACTAGCTTTGCATTCCTGGGATAAATCCTTCTTGATCATAGTGTATAACAGAAATTATATGTATAAATGTTTATATAAACATAAATGTTGCTGGATTCAGTTTGCTGGTATTTTGAGTTTTTTTGTGTGTATATATTCATAAGGCATGTTGAGCCGTAGTTTTATTTTCTTGTGATATCTCTGTCTAGTGTTGTTATCAGGGTAATACTGGCCACATAGAGTTAGAGACTCCTTTTATAAAAAGTGAATATAGCAACTAGAATTCCACAATACATTCTATAAAACTTTGAGCTGTATCTTTATGAATCAGAATTTTGATTTAACTTAAGAAAATGTCAAATTTAGTAACAAAAATTATGTGTCCTGTCATTAAATAAAATAATACTCAGCAGTGTTATTATTAGAAGAAGATTATAGGGCTAACCATTAAACTTTTGGCTGTTTTTATTGTGATATATTTAGTATGTGACTAAAACCATGATGTTAGACTATAGGCCCAACAGATAAAAGAAGCCTAGCGTGAAGATGAAATTAAGAAATAATTGTTAAACTTATTACATATAGGTAACTTGAATGAACTGGTTAAGCATGGTCTGCGTGCCTTACGAGAGACGCTTCCCGCAGAACAGGACTTAACTACAAAGGTAAAAATCACGTTTTTCAATTGTAGATATTAACAATACAATTTAATCATTTATTGCATAAATATAAGTAATAGAAGAGTATATGCTTATAGTTCTTTCATTTGGGAGATGGTTGCCTTGGCTCATTCTTTCTCTTTAAGCTATTCACTAAGTGATCAGATTTTGAAACAATTTTTAAACATTTCTTTTTGGTATAAAGCAATAAAACCAGTAAGTCTGATGTAGGATGTCCTTTATTTCATCAGCAGATGAGAATCTCTTCATATTATTAATTCAGTTGACAAATACATGTATAGAGCACCTACTAGGTGCAGGCACTAAGCACTGAGAATATAGTAAACACAATAAAACATGTTGGCCTTTATGGTACATACATCCAAGTGGGGAGACAAACAGTGTGCCCATAAGTAAATTATGTAGTATAGTAGAACGTGATAAATGCTATAGAAACAATAAAGCAGGTTAAAGAGGGACCAATTGGGTATAGGAAGGTGGTATAGTGGGTATAATTGAAGATAGGGTGGTCAAGGATGACCTAAGAAAGTAGAATTTGAGGAAAAGAGCTAAAGGAGGTGAGTGAATGAGCCATGCAGATGTCTAGAGCAAGATTATTCCAGGGAATACAAGTGCAAGGGCCTTGGGTCCAGGATGTTTCTAGTATTTGAGACAAAGAGGCCAGTAGTGTTAGAGTCAGTGCTCAAGAGGAAGATAAGGAAGGAAGTCAGAAAGGGAATGGAGGCCAGCTTGTGTGTCTCCTATAAACCATCGTAGGTACTTTGGATTTTACTCTGAGTGGGCTCTTAGAATTTGAGCAGAAGAATACTTGATTTAATTTAGGTTTTAAGAGTCACTCTGGTTGCCATTTAGAGAACAGATTGTAATGGGGGCATGGGTGGAAATAGTTTTAAGATTGTGACAGTAATTCAGGTGAGAGATTGTGGTGGATTAGAACAATTGTAGATGATTAGAAGGGGTTCAGTTTTGCGTATGTTTTGAAATTAGAGCTGAAAAGGTTTGCTAACAAGTTGGCTGTGGGGGTATGAGATGTTAAAAAAAAGGACGTTTTCAAAGTTTTTGGCCTGACTAAAAGAAGAGATTTATGATAGAACAGGTTTTGGGGTAGGGTTTGTGAAGGAAGATCAGGCAGTTAGTTGAGGACATAAAATTTGAAATGCCTATTGTTTGACCATTTGGCAGTATAGACTAAGCAGTTATCAAATGTGCACCCCTTGGAGTTTGGTGGAGAATGGTCTAGCCTAGAGTTATAAATTTTGGAGTCTTTATGCAGAAATGGCTTTTAGAAAGAAATTGGACTGGATGAGATTACTAAAGGAATCGAATATACAAGAGGTGTAAAGACTTGGCCAAGGGCACTTTAACCTTTAGAGATTGGGAGGTGAGTAGGTATCAGCAAAAAGGACTGAGAAAGATGGCCCAAGAGGTAGGCGGAAAACTTGGAAAATGAGGTATCCTTAAAAGCAAATGAAGAAAGTATTTCAAGGAGGAGGGAATGAAAAATTGCTAATTGATCAAGAAAGATATGGATTGAGAATTAACCATTAGATTAGTAATGATGTCACTGGGGACTTGACTAAATAGTCATAATGGATTATTGGGGCAAAAGACTGATAGGAATGGAATTAGGAAAGAATGGGAGGAGGAATTGGATACAGTTTGGAGGATATATAGATAATATGTTGTGGGTCTAGAGAAATGGGGTAATGGCTGGAAGAGAATGTAGTGAAAAAAGGGTTTTTTGTTACTTTGATTTTTTAAGATGGGAGAAATTATAGCAAGTGTGCTGTATGGTTATGAAAATAAAGGGAAACATATATGTAGGAGAAATAAAAGTTGCTAGACCAGTTTCTTTGAACATTACACAGGTGGAAAGGTCGGCCTCAAAGAAGAAGTTGGACTGTTCATTCATAGTAACAGGAAGGGAGAGAATGTAGGGACACAGATACAAAAAAGTGGATACTGTGGAAGGTCTGAACATTCTTTTCTTAATTTGCTTCTGTTTTCTCAGAGAAATCAGAGCAAGATTTTAAGCTGCAAGGAGAATGGATAATAGTACAGTTGTCCAGGAGAAGGGGAGAATGAATGATCTAGGGACCTGTATAGTACAATGCAGGAACCACTAAAAGCCTCTTTGAATTTACTGATCATTAACTAGGGTGAAGATCAGTCAGCATATTATAAATACATTTTGTTATAGTGGTTGGATAATTATTATTCGATATGTATGTTCTTAACATAGGCTTTATAGCCTGCATAATCTAAACAAGTTTTCCTTTTATAAAAATAATACTCTCAAAAAAATTAGGAAAGTACATTAATATTTTTAAAATTTGTTTAAACTACCTATTATGGTATCACAATGACTGTCTTTTAAAAGCTGCGTATACAGTTGACTCTCAACATTTACAATTTGGAAAAGTTTGTTCAAGTGTCTGGTTTCCTGGTTTCATAATTTTACTGAATTGTAGAAAATGGGCTATATATCCTCATGCCTAAAATTTTCACTAAAATTTTAATTTTACAGGAGCTATTTTGCACTGGTTAGCATTGACTGAACATTTTAAGTATTGCTCTTTAATTTTCCAATGTAAAACTTAGTTTCAAGTCCTCACTAAATTCAACACATTAGAACCCCAAACTTCTGTTTCTTTATTAAGAACCATCATATCTTATTCAAGAAACTAATTTGATTGTTTCTTAGGAGTTAGGCTTAGTTTCTAGCTAAGTGGTTTGTTCCTTCACACTGGTCTGCAGCACATTCCCATTATGAGCCAATTTGCAAATTTTCTAGGTGACATAGATCTTTGTTCGGGGTTACTCATGATTATCACAATTGAATATTTAAATATATAAATTACAAGGGCTTACTAGTTTTCTTCTTTCTAACCTACACTTAAGTATTTTTAAGTCTTATTCAAGTACTATATAAATTTTTATTCTGCTTTTTTCACCCAGCATTTTATCATAAGCATTTTTCAACCTTAATTCTCTTTGATTTTTTTTTTTTTACCTTTTTTTTCCCCCTCAGAATGTTTCCATTGGAATTGTTGGTAAAGACTTGGAGTTTACAATATATGATGATGATGATGTGTCTCCATTCCTGGAAGGTCTTGAAGAAAGGCCACAGAGAAAAGCACAGGTATATAACTAATCATAACACAAGAGGCTTTATTAGTTCTATAGTAAACCGCTGTTCCTACTACAACTGTAAATCTGCCATTTTTGACTTATTGATAAGCTCATAATTCAAATGGCAGTAGGAAAACTAAGCTGAGTAAAGTGAAATACTGAGGGGGCAGTGGTCTCCATAAACACAAAAAGGGTTGATAATTTAGTCATCCGTCTCTCTCACAATTCTGTAGGTTGACTGGGGCTCAGCTGATGATTTTTTTGCTGGTCTCACTTGAGTCTCCAAAACATTGCTGTCATTGAGGGGGTGGGGCTAGAACATCCAAGATGGCTTTACTCACATGTCATCTTTACTCATTTTCTAGGTATCTTAGACAACTATAAGACTGGGACCTCTGCTAGAATGGCTGAGCCTCTGTCCATGTAGTCTCAGGGCCTCTCCTTCACCAGGGTCTCTCTAGCAGTGTAGCAGCTCAGAGCTTGCACACGTTCAAAAGCTTAAAAGTGAAAGCTGCCAGGCATTCTTAAGGCCAGGGCTCAGTACTGGCACAGCACCACTTCTGCACATTCTGTTGGCTAAAGTAAGTCATAGGGCCAGCCAGGAGTCTATAGGAGTGGGACTGAGAGAAAGTTCACTGGGACCAGCTTTGGAAACTTAAGTTGGTTCTTCACAAATACTGAGAAAAGGATTGAGAAGTATTGGTGAATCCCAGGTTAAATACTGATTTTTTATATTGGATATTTAGAATGCACATTTGCTATTTATAGACGCTTACTCAATAGCTGTGTAATTGGAAATGCCCTGTACAGAAATTTTTTCTACATGAATTTCTTCTCAATTTGAAAAGGATATTGTTGGTACTGTTTGGAGGAGCAAGATTTGCATTATTTAAACCGTAGTTAGTAAGAACCAACACTTTTGGGAAGAATGCAGTGGAGTGCCACACAAGTGGTTTGTTTGGTCATATTTTTGCTGTGTTTATTAGTGCTAAAGAGGAAAAGAATGTCTAAAATGTGCCGATTGTATTTTAAGGCTAGTAGTTATAATAAAAGGAAGACCATTTATTCTTGTGCAAGACAGTGTGGTAAAATGCTAGGATTGTTCAATGATGCTTAGGTTTTCAGAACTATAAAATTATATCTACTTAAAAAAAAACTGTTTAGAAATTTCAACAAGACAGTGAACTAAAACTGAGTATTCGAAGTATCACCTAGCTCCTTTTTCTCATAAATTCTTTTATGACATAGTATCACCTATTTTCTTTTTTCTTTCCCTCTTAAGCCTGCCCAACCTGCTGATGAACCTGCAGAAAAGGCTGATGAACCAATGGAGCATTAAGTGATAAACCAGTCTATATGTGTATTATCAAATATGTAAGAAGGCAAGAACATGTACCGTTGGCAGTAATCTATACTTTGAACCAAAAGATGTAGTGGTGAAGTGGTATGTTTTAGGAATCAGTCCAGGTGTGAATTTTTTCCAAGCACCTTCACTGTAAACCATATATTGTGATGCATTTTTCTTTGAAGGGGTCTATATAATCATTTTCTAGAAAGTATAGTTATCTGTACTAATGTTTTTATATAAAGAATATAGTGTCTTCGTGGTTTTAAAGACAACTGTGAAATAAAATTGTTTCACCTGCTGGAGTATTGAGTTTTTTGTTTTTGTTTTTTTTTTAAGTAGCCTCAACTATATAAATAGTCTGGGATTACAACTGGTCATTTGCCATGTTTGTCAAATTGCCTTATTTTTAGTGATGGGGAAAAATAACTCTTATCTATCACAGCCTTATACTAGTTCCCCAGTGTATGAACTGGCTGCATGAGAATTCATGGAGATTTGGGTCAGAATACAAATTTCAGGGTTCAGCTTTGGAGATTCTGATAAAACCTAAGAAACTACCACTTCAAGCAATAGTAGTAGCAAGATTATTAACACGTAAATTGTTTTTCTTTCCGACCAGCAGATGGCAGCAATGATAGCTCTGCTCTAAGTGTAGGGAACTTTTGCAGAAATAACAAAAGGGAAATTTTAATCTGAAACCATCATTTCCTTTTATCCTGCTCAACCAAACTCCAGCATAATCTTGAGGCTGCCTTCCATTATTCATTCCTGTGGGCTGTGTACCAAGATACTGCAGAACAATTTTTATCTTAGACCATACAAAATGAAATTAAAGGAAATCTGATTTAAAAAACAAAAGCAATAATCCAAAATTTTGCTGCTAAGAAGCCTTAGAGGAGTTATGAATATAATGAATATATTCATATCTTTCTGGAGAGGAGCAGTTCATTTATAGATAGGGAACTTGGATTTTAGACCTAATTCTGCTAATTAGTTGCTATTGGCTTTAGGCAAATTATACTTAGCCTTATTTTAAGGAAATCCTTCAGAGAATTAGTCTGAGTGTTAAATGGGACAATTTATGTGAAAACACCTTGTATACTCAAAATTTTATAAAATGTTCATTTGATTTTTTTTTCTAGATTGCTCAAAACTTGAAAAGCATTCTTAGGTTCCTAGGTTTAAATCTGTAACTTCTTGAGCGGAGAGTAATAAGAGAAACTGGGAACATCGTTGAGAGGAAAAACCTGACTAAATACAGGAATATGTGAAATGTTAGTCTCCACTTTGGAGTAGCCTCAAGAGTCAGCCATTTGAACTTGGGACAAGGCCACAAGTACCATGTGGTCATTTAACTGAATGAAGTTGCATCAAGCACATGTAACTTTCACAAACAAAATAAAACTGAATGAGGGAGGCCTCCTGCCTGCCTTCCGACTCAATGGGGGTATAATCTGGTAGAGACAACATAAGAGAAATTTCGTTATCTGCTCTTTCCTCAGGCAGGTCTCTTCGCCTGTGTGAGCCTTTGTTAAGTGATTCTATTGTTTAAAGATTTTGTGTGTGCGTGTATAATTTTTGTACACTGTTCCCTAAATGTAAACCAAAGTTGGCTGGCAGTCGGCTGAAAAAAAAAACTGATCCATATTGTATTTTGGGAGCAATTTAGTAATTTTTTTCAACATGTGATTTTAGTCTTCTACACTGACTTTAGAACTTAAAACTTTCCTCACCCCAATTAGATTCAACCGCATTGTACAGAGTTCATTGTGATGCCTTTTTATGTCAGTTTATCTAGTTGTTATACTTAATTATTCCATTTAGTCTGTTAATTGTAAACAAAATTCCTAATGTCCTCTCATAAAACCTATCACTTTTGTTGCCACGCAGCAGCCTACCCATCTGTCTCCTTGTACCTGCCCCTAAAGAAAGGAGAGTCTGTGAGATGGATCCTTTCAGGGACTTTCCTTCACCTTTGTGTTTGCACCTTTTGTCTCCCTGTTTGGCCCCAGAAAGATGGCTGGTCAGCCAATGACAAGTAAGATTCCCCATGGGGGGGGGGAACAACTCAAGCCAGGCACAGTCGAGTGGGGACCAACAGGAGAACCCATGGGGTTCATAGAGGTGGGCACAGCCCCCCCACCTTCCCCAGCTAAGGAGAGCCTCTGCCTTTGTGGTTGCATTCCTTCCCACAACCTGCAGGGGAAGTGATTCAATGATGTGCTCTCCATCTATTCATATGCATAAAGGTTTTGTCCCTTGGGGAAGTACATACATCCGGAGACTTAATGTTCTGCTGCGTGCAGGCAAGGGTGATTGGCTTGAATCAGTTTCCTATTCTGATGTATGGGATTCACAGATCTTGAGATTGACAAGCTTTATCCTCCCCTAACTAATAAAAGCTAATGCATAGGCCTGATTTGGGGCCCAGTTCTTGAGACTGGAGCCCCTTGGCCCTGCTTACACTCTATCATTGGCTACTGTCTTTTCTTAACCCTGCACTGCCCTCCTCACTCTCCACAACCCTCGTCACACAGGACGTGACAACGTTGATATAAAGATAATTCACCTGGAATTTATTAAGTATGTGTGCATCTTTGAAGTACTGGTATGGTTAAAAACAAGAGGCAGTAAGGTAGGTGACATATTCAAATTCTGGTCTCAGCTTTTTCAGTGTTTGACTATTTTGCAGTTTTGGTTAAGTCCCTTTTCTCTAGGCCTTGATTTCCTAGACATGTTAAGTATTTATGATTCTTGGTATATAACAAAGTCTTTGCTCTCAAATAATGCGTAATTTAAAAAGCATTCAAAATGATGTAATTACATGCTAGAGTAAAAATAAGTCCCAAAACAAAAGTGCATGTTTTAATAAGTCAGGAAGAATTTTAGACTACATAAAGTTCTGATACCTGTTTAACAAGCTCTGTATTTAAGAATATACAATAGTATATACACCGCCTGACAATTTTAAGTACAGACCCTAAATGAGATTTTATAAAACATTACATTTTCTTTCCTTTTTTCATATTTAACAGTTACTTAATAACTTGGTCACGATAAGCCTCAAATTATTCCATAACACAAGGGAGCCTTCAGGACAACTGAAGGGGACATGGTTAGTCCTACACCATTCACCATGGCCCTAAACTGCTGAGCTTTCTTATTGCTAAGTCTAGTTTTTATGCTCTGTTGGGTTTCATTTCATGCCAACAGATTGTCATTTCTTGGTAAGTGGGCTTGGAAACCAGATAACTGCAGTTATAAAAAATCTCATGTTAAAAATGAATACACAGAAATGGAACAACCTGTTGTACAGGCAGCTTGGGTTGATCTCAAGGGAATTATGCTAAGTGAAAAAGCCAATCTCAAAAGGTTACATTGTATAATTCATTTATATTACATCTTGAAATTACAAAATTATAGAATAGAGAACAGGTTAGTAATTTCCAGGTGTTACGGAGAGACGTGGCTGTGACTATAAAATGTTAGGAATGATACTTGTAATGGAATTGTACCTTAACTGGTGGTGATAACTGGAATCTAAACATGGTAACTACACAAATGAGTGCATGTTAAACTGGTAAAACGTGACAAGTGAATGTATCAATGTCGATTTCCTGGCTTCGATATTGTACTATAATTATACACAATGTTACCATTGAAAGAAACTAGGTGAAAAGTATATGGGATTTCTGTATTTATGCCACTCTACAATTATCTCAAGATAAACAGTTTTAAATGGATGCACAGGATTTGAGGAGCACTCAGAAAGTGTTATAAGCACATGGCCTTTGTGATATATTTTGTTGGATCAAGGAATTTTTTTGCTTGATGGCTCCAAAAAGAAGTCTCAAAATAGCTGGATTTTAGATGGATGCTCTGTTTGTGTTCTATCTCCCTAACCGAGATGAGCCTATTACGAAGGGCAGGTCCTGTCAGACCCCTTTGTATTCACAATATTTTTCTTAAAGCATCAATTTCTTTTATTAATAATTGGCCGAAACCTTTCATGGGGGAGTCTGGTATGGAACCTCAAATAGGCAAAACTGAAGGTGACATGGCGGATTGTCACTGTAAAAATTAGGTCTTTTGGAGATAGTAAAATCCTTTAAAACAGTGACTGTTGATCTCCCTTTATGCATAAAATAAATTCAAATTTACTGGATGTTCAGAATGGATCGGGAAAGGGACCGTTACTAAAACAAGCCACGTCATACAGTGTGACTTTGGTGTTCAAGCAACTCCAGCCTAACAGCAGAGGCAGAGATTCAAATTACTGCAGATGTTAAGAACTGAAATAGATCTTCATATAATCGAGTGTCCCTTATTAGATAAACCGAAGTTACTAACTCAAGTAGTATTCAGTTACTTTCCCAGTTTATTAGTGGGTGGACGGACTTCTAGCTCCCGATCTCGTGCTCTTTTTCCATTGGATCAAACAGCCCTGTAAAATGTGTTTCCTCTCTCTCCAAGCACTTCCTCCCCGTGACTGTTTCAATACCTGGAATAGGAAACTATTTCTAAATCGCGTTCAAGTTACCACAGCGCTTAATTCAGGCTTTCAGGGAAAACATTAAATATGTATTTCCAATCTTTTCTGCGGCCTAAACCAACCACGGACAAGAGAAAAAAAACAGAAAGAAACTTACAGGACGTACTTGCAGCGCGCAACCACAGGACGTAGAAAGCGTGTCCTCTCTGCGCTGCCGTAGGTGCCAGACGGCTGCAGCTCCGGTCGTCTCCCCACCCCTTCCACGTCAGCCAAGGACTCCGCGGAGCCTCCGCTACTGCTGGGGGTTGGAGCAGGAGGAGACGGTCTCGCGGTTGCCCCAGTTGCTGCCCCTCGGAGCCAGGTAGCGGGCCACGAACCCCCAACCCCAAAGGCGTGGTGGGCTGAGCAGAGTTGGAGGAACTGGCTGTATAGCGGGAAGATGCGGAAGGGGAGAGACTAGGCCGCTCGCGTCCAGGCCTGGCGAAGTGGAACGAGGGGTCTGGGAAGCTCTGGGCCGGACGCCCGGTCCCGGCCTGTATAGAGGCCATTGGTCGTCTCCCTCCCAGGCCTCCGGGGCTCGCCATTCCAGGCTGGGGCTTGCTTTGCAGGAGAAAAGGGACAGGAAAGGGGCGTGGAGGTACAGCGCACCGATCCACGTACGCAGAGTCGAGACCCACCGATGAACACGATAAAACACTTCAAGGGTTTAGCAGGTTAACCGTGCACAGGGTCTCTTAACTTGAGCAGTTCAGGTTGGGGGTTATGGTAAGTCCCTTCTGTAATGTGGTGGGGTGGGGCTGGGGGGCTGTCACTGTATTGTGGCCCCTCATTCTGCAGCGCAGCATTCTAAACCCTGGGCGGGGTTGTGGAGTAGGAGCTAATATACCTTAGGTCAAAACTGATAAATGATTTTTATTACATTAGGCTTTATTTTTATGGGACACGATATAGATTAACCCTCCCCTTCTGCAACTTCAATACTCAGAAGCCAAACTGAATCAACTTTATAGACAGTAAGGATCACTAAGGTTACTGGTTGTGTTTTTGGTGTTTTGTTATTATTTTTTACTTGTAATGATATCCTTGTATTTATTTTCCTAGATTTCCTGGCATCTGTGATCCTTAAATCTTGTATCAAGGGTTGATTATAACCAGGAACCATGACGGCTGCCGAGAACGTGTGCTATACGTTAATTAACGTGCCAATGGATTCAGAACCACCATCTGAAATCAGCTTAAAAAATGATCTAGGTAAACTTTGATCATGTTTGAAAAAGAAAATTAAAATTAAAAGCTTATTTGTATTTCAGGTTCTTTTATAATTAGAAATGTTTAATTTGTGCCTAAATATTTTCTTCTAATATCTCTTCGGTAAACCTTTTGTCTTACTAAAAATGAAAACTTGTTACCTTTAGACTTGCAGTATTGGTTTTTGGAAACAAAACATCTCAGTTTAGCATAGTAAAACTAAAGAAATGTGATAGTTTAATTGTTAGACATTACTAAAAATAACATAATGGCTTGTGTAGTTTAATAATATTATGCTTAAAAGCAGTTGACAGTTCTCTATACGAGTACATAACAGGTTGAGAGAATGTGTATTTGAATATCTTAGTCCCTTTGTGTATTTAATTCATATTGCTTAGCTTGTAAAACCAGAAGAACTTTGTTCTTTGTGTTCGCCACCAGTTGAACAAATGAAATCAGCCCTGGAATACACATTCATTTTCCAGGGTTAAGCTTTTCATTTTAAAGCATTATGCGAAGGAGAAAAGAAGTATATTTCTGAATTTTAAAAGTATATGTATCCTTTTTTTGAATGATTCTGTCAAAAAAAATTTTAAGTAATGCACGTTCCAAAATAATGATTGTCTTTTTATTGAACTACTAACTTAAACTGATAACTACTGGTTAAAACAGAGTAGAGTGAAAATTATGCTTCAAATCTTGAAAGTATCTTTAAGAAGATAGTTTGCAGTTTGAAAGGAGACAGTTCTTACTTGTATATTCCCCCCTCTTAATCAGTAATAATGGAATACCTCCTGATTTTAGATTACTTAATATTAGGTTTCTATTGAGGTCTAGTTTTAGAGAAGGAAGAAAGAAAACCCTCTTTTATGGCATTTAAACCGATACCCTTATATACAAAATATATGTACACACAAAATATATGTATATACATGTGTATACTCATACATATGTTGTGTATATATATTCATATTCACATAAGATAGTGGAATGAAATGCAAATTAATGAATAGACTTTCTTTTTTTTTCTTATAATTTAAAAGTTTTCATTTTTAGACCCCTGCAAAATACTTAAGGTTATAGCTGGGAAGGTAAAGAACAAAACCTGTTCTTAACTATAACAGTAGCCTTTTCTTAATTGCAGCTGCCTTTACTACTCTCCCCCAACCAATAAATAAATAAGTAGTCTAAAATTTGTGACTTTGCCTCAAAAGAGTTGAGAGGAGAAACTGTTTAGAAGTAATTTCTAGTTTAAGTAACAAATACTTTTTTGTTTGGTGAAATAGTGAGTTGCTTTACCTACACTTTTCTTTACATTTAATTGTTGGAATGAGCTCTAATGACTATATACGTTCCCTGGAGAGTAGGAAGTACTTAGTGTATTTTGGTGCACTGAAGTGATATTTGAAATTTTCCATATTTTTAGTAGTATTCATAAAGGAGCAGAAGATGTGCATAGGAACATCCTTCACCTCAGTTTGAATTGTTGAAATAAATAGAAATCGGGTGTGGAGGGGCTTGAAATAAAAATGGTGTAGATTTTTTTACAAGTTTGCTAGTAAACTTTTAAAACATAACCTTTAATTACAAGTGGTGTTCTAGCCTGCTAAACTTTTAGGATTTGCTAATTTGTGAAAAGTAGACAAAACTGGAACAAAAGAAGCCATCAGCATTATAGTGATATAATTTTATACCTTTTGACTCTCCTGTACACTATCAGACAAAGTAGGAAATTTTTTTTTTTTTTTTTTTAATTCAGAAAGGAAACTTTGGGACAAAGAGAGGAAAACCTGTTTAGGCTGAGTAAATACAACTTTAGCCACATAGAACTTGGACTAGTCTGTCTTATTTTCATGGTTATTGCTCTCTGCTGCTGTCATTTCTCCTGATGCTTTTCGTCATCCTCACAGATTTAAAAAACTGAAAGTTTGCCCAGATTGATACTCAGTTCATCCTTTCACGTTTATTTCTTGATTCAATGTAGTATACACCATATTTTTTTTTCATATGGGGATGGGGCAGGAAATTGAATACGCTGAAGCAGGGAGAGATGCATGGAAGTTAATCTGTTTTAAACAAAATTATTGACCCCTTTGGGATATATTTGGCAATAACCCTCACTGTGTTCTCAGTCCCCATACCTGAGGATATTCTCTCTTCTGCAACATGTTAAAATATCATACCAAGCTAGGAATAGATATATCATCTTTGGAGGCTAGAATGAACTTGAGATTTACCTCGTACAAGGTAAAATCCTTCCCATAACTGTCGACTAGTCGTTCAGTCTCTGTCTCTTTGACAACAGCAAGGAACTCTTTAATAGCCACTTTGCTCTAATTGTTGGAAATTTATTTCTAGTTCTGTTTTTTTCCCTCACGATAACTTGAAGATTATTAAAGACTTTTGTCATCTCTCTTTGTCCTCCCTTCTAGGTATTTGTTTATATTTAGGATCAAAACAATTGTAGTAGCATTGTGCTTGTCTCTTGTATTTCTGCCTTTGGATCAAAAAGATGTACCATAAATTCTTGTGTGCAATGATAATGATGCGACATTGTAGATTGTGTAAAATATAGTACATATTTTTTTCTAGGCTATGTAACAGTAAACTAATATGTTAAATTGTGTTATCCTTAATTTTAAATAATGGCAACTAATCTAGTACATTTTAATTTTCTTGCAATTTTTTTAGGTAATTTCTTAAGAAAGATTCTAAAGTTTTATAGCCTGTAGAAATAATGATAGGATTTTGGAATTAATCTAGTTTTTAGTTCCCAACCTTTTTGAGGTTGAGTATCTTCCTAATGTGGAAAACATGTCACTGATCTCCCCCACCTCCATAATAGTGATTGTAACTTCGGTTGAGAAAAATACACACTCACTTAACAGCTACTTTGAATTCAGAAACACTCACTAGCATCTGTTTACATTTTGAAAAATAGCTGCATGTGTGTTTGAGACATATATTATTTAGTATGCCTGTAAATTCCTGGCCTCGACATTAATTCCATTGGTTAGGGACCAAAGATATAATCCAGTGCCTTCATATTATATGTAAAGAATCATGAGATTCAGAGATAAATCACTTGTGTAAAGTCAGATAGCTTGTTTGCTTGGGGCATAGCCAGGTAGAGAACCCTTGTTACTTGGGTTAGTGCCTTTATTAACCATTCTGCTGATCAAGTGAGAAAATATTTTGTTAATTGCTTTTAAAATTATCTGAGGAATTTTATTTTGAAATAATTGCACTTGTTTAATTTTTGAATCAGAAAAAGGAGATGTGAAGTCAAAGACTGAAGCTTTGAAGAAAGTAATCATTATGATTCTGAATGGTGAGAAGCTTCCTGGACTTCTGATGACCATCATTCGTTTTGTGTTACCTCTTCAGGATCACACTATCAAAAAATTACTTCTGGTATTTTGGGAAATTGTTCCTAAAACAACTCCAGATGGAAGACTTTTACATGAAATGATCCTTGTATGTGATGCATATAGAAAGGTAAACTAAATCATAATTATCTCAGCATATTGCTTTGATTTTAGATCATTGTAAAATTGGTGGAATGGGCTTTGTTTTAGTCTTTAAAATTAAATCTTAGATAAGATGTGAAGTGTAAATATTTGGAACTGAAGTTATAAAGAGTTATTGTAAAAAGTTTTGATACTTTTTTTCAGACATTTTCCATGCACTTTTATGTTGTTAATAAAAAACAGTGACACAGAATATGACATTGATGTGATACATAAAAATTGCTTTAATCAGCAGGAATTTGATGGAACTTATCTGATCATCTAGGTCTTTTTCCTCAATCCTACTTTCTAATTTTCTCATTGGAAAATGTTGCATTGAAAACTTTTTTTAACAAAATGTTGAAACTCAGCATTTCATATTTAAATTTTTTATATCAGGATCTTCAGCATCCTAATGAATTTATTCGAGGATCTACTCTTCGTTTTCTTTGCAAATTGAAAGAAGCAGAATTGCTAGAACCTTTAATGCCAGCTATCCGTGCTTGTTTGGAGCATCGACACAGCTATGTTAGAAGAAATGCTGTTTTGGCCATCTATACCATCTATAGGTAAATAAAGACACTCCTTTGGCCTAGTTCTGTTTAGTCTTTTAGACTAGAGGCTCCAAAATGGTTTCTGACAGATTGTATGCAGCTTTCAGATATGTTTTGTTTGGCCTGAACAAGATTTTTTTTCCTTATCATCAAGTTGTCAGCATTGAAAAATCAAAGATCTGGAAACACTGGGTCCTAGTTTCTGCATGACAACAATCTGCTGAAATTCAATGACAGTAGCCTCCTTTAAACAGGTTGTACACTTTCTAGTTTATAACAGTACTTGTCATTCTCAATTGTATTACTCCAGCCCACTTAATTAATTTATTCACTTACTTAGTCCCTGTAGGCTTTGAGTTTTTGACCCTGTTGTAGAATTCTCTTTTTGTGGAATGTGGGTCTTGTCTTTTTACCCTTAGAGACCTTACAGAGGGAACTTCTTAAATAGGAAGGGTGGCAATTTTCAGCTGATTACTGCTGTTCTTAGAAAGCTGAAGATTTTGGACTTTAAAAACAATTCAAGGAACCAGTTAGATGAGGCTAGAATGTTTGGTTTTTACAATCACTGGTATTAGTCCGTTTAGAAGTAGGATGTAATTTTGATAAATATCTTTGTACTTTAATAGTTGGGTGTTATATAATTTCACAGTTCTCTTTCTGTTATATTAGTTTTTGTTACCTGTTAGGGAAAGTGATTGATAACAGAGTTCTTTGAAAACTACCATACAGGCTACACAAATTTTAGTATTTACGCTACAGTGCATGCACAAAAATTATGCCGTTTATAAGATAATTTGAAATTTGAAAACTGTCTATATGGTGATATTAAAGAATTGTTAAATTTTTTAAAGTACAATAATGGTATTACAATTAGTTTTAAAAAGAAAGAACTCTTAATTTTAGAGAACGTACCAATATATTTACAGAGGAAATGATAAGTGGTCTGGGATTTGCTTCAAAATCATATGGGGGGAGAGAAGTGGGGAAAGGGTAGAGGTGAAACAAAAAAGGCTGTGAATTAGTCATAGTTGAGATTAGGTGATGGTTTTTATTAGCTGGTGTCCGTTATTCTGTAGACTACAAATACTTAAAAATTTCCAAAATAAGAAGTAAGTTAGTGAGTAAATAAGTGAATAAATATAGTGCATAACTAGTGAAATTCAAGGAACTATTTTTTTCTCTAATAATTCTTAATGAAGGATCTTTTTAGTACCTTGAGGGTATTATTATGAGCATCAATATTATATTTCTAAAGTATATGAAAGACAATTATTAAAGATAGTTGATAGCATATTGAATAAATCAGCTTTTTCTACATTGAACTAGAAAAATTTGATAACTTAATGGATGAAGAGGTAAGCTTGTGATTCCTACTCACAATTTTCTAATTGACAATGTTTTGAAAAGCAAAACAATTGATAGTGTTATAAAGTTTGATAAAGGTTAATTTTGATAGTGTCCAGAGAGTTACTAAAATAACAAAGTAGGTTTTTATTGAACATGGATATTTTTTTATTTCAAGAAATTTTGAACATCTTATACCGGATGCTCCTGAACTGATACATGATTTTCTGGTGAATGAAAAGGATGCAAGTTGCAAAAGGAATGCATTTATGATGCTAATTCATGCAGATCAGGTGAAGTACTTTTTAAAAGTCACTTTGATGACTATATTTAAATGAGAATTAAAAGTGTTACATAAGTTTAATCAAATTTTTAGTAATTTTGTTTATAGAACATGTGATTTGTATGTTTTGATTTATTTAGATTTTTGAACTTAATTTGTATGGAAATACAGTTTTTACTTAACCTTTTCTGGAATATTGCTTATGTATATATTCTGTTTTTTAGGTAATAGTGGCGAGGCATTTAATAACTACTTTATTGTTTTTCCAGATTGAAATTATTGTGGCCATATCCTGTGGCACTTTACTTTGAGGCTTTGATTGCCTAATTTTCCTTCTCTTGGTATAGATTTCAAATTGTTTAATAGAGAACAATAGTAGCTTTGTCTAAGGTCCACGCTGAGTCATGTCTGCCAGAGAAGGGTGACGTTCAGTGTCGATGTGTGTTCTTACTAGGCCCTTCAGATTTCATAAGCAGATAGCAACTCTGTATCCAGCTCTGTCTGAGGTTAAAGTATATGGATCCACTGGTGATTAGCAGTGACTGCACACCTTGGTGGCATCCAGTCTTGCAATTTTTGCTATCCAGTATTTATTATCAAATGTGGGAAATAATATGAATGAAGATTAAACAATATATAGTCTATTCATTCCTTTGAAATTTTGAAGCTGTCATTTTATCTTGTAAACAAGATTATAAGAAAACTCCTTACTTAGTTCACAATGTTTTACCCTCTTTACAGTTGGTTTTACTGACCTGTGTTTTTATTTTACCTACATGAAGGAACATAATCAGAAATAGTTCAATGAAATTTGTTGATACTTTTACTATAGAGATATTGTTGAAGCCATAGTTCTCTGTAGCACAATGTTCAGTATATGAGAATTGATGAGATTTTTCTTCTAGGTCTCAGAAATAGGAATAACTACACCCCTAAACAGCTGGTTTGTTTTGATTGTATTGATGTTCTGAGTCATGACCCTGAGTACATTGTGTTTTTCTCCTTGGTTTAGCTGCTAGAAAATTCAGACCCCAGATGTGTGGCCCATTTTTAGAATATGTATTTGACTTTATGTGTTAACCATCATTTTTTTCTTTCAGCTAATTTTTCTTTGTCTTGATTTCCTCATTTGTTTTGTATTTTGTTGTGTATGTTTTTCAAAGTTGCATTAAGTCCTTTTGTTGAATGAGATGGAGTTTGATAAATATATTCTTATTTGTTTAGGATCGAGCTTTGGATTACCTAAGTACTTGTATTGATCAAGTTCAGACATTTGGAGACATTCTTCAATTGGTTATTGTTGAACTAATTTATAAGGTAAGACTAATTATGATGGATAAAATAAACTTTATCAGTTTAAGGTAAGAGTAAATAGTCTTTTTCTGGGAAGCTACTTAATTGCTAGAATAATATGTTTTAATTATTGAAATGTTTTCAAGCATTACCTTTTAAAATCTTTTTTAGTTTTTCCTTTGGTTTATTGTGTTTTCCAAGTATTTGCTTCCATTCTTTCTAAGCCATTGTAAAGAATTCTATAAAAACATATGGCTTGACCCAATACAACTGCAAAGAAATTGTTGTGTACTGCTCAGTCATTGAATAGATTGTGAATTAGGCTTTGGAGTAAAATTCAAGATCTTTTCTTGAGTACACACAAGACTACTTTAGAAATCTAAAAACAAACAAAAAAAGCTATAAATACTTTTATGTTGCCTGTTTGCAAAAGAGAAGAGGGACTTTATGCTAATATGACACTGCAGGCCTTTGACTAACAGGAAATCTAAAACTAGATAAGAGATTGGTTTTAAAATAAAGTACTTTATTGGCAACATTTTAATTATATATTCTTTAAAAAAATTGATTGCATCTTAATGTTCTAATAAAAGATGCAGTAACATTCATTTTTGCTGTTGATACCATTGGAGGCCAACAAAATATATATCAGGAATGACTTAAGTAGGATGATATGGACAAAAAAATACCCATAGCAGACACTGCTAATTCATTATAGCCATCTTTACTTCTGCAGGAAAGAAGCCCCTTTTAATATAGGGTACCAGTCATATGGAAGTGGCATTTCAGATGAAACCAGAATTGTAAATATATAGTTTTAATTCATGTGTATGATTTAAGAATGCCACTGAGGTTCTCAAAAATAAGGGTTCTCTGCTGTTCAGTGGCTTCTTTATCTAGTAGGGTTCATGTTATAGGAAGAGTGATTAGCTTTTGAGTCATGCCCAAGTAATAGAGATTTAACTGGATACATTTTTAGGAAAATCTAACATAAATACTAACTTCAAAAGAGAAAAAATAAGGGATATTTACTTCATATGTAAAGGTATTAAGATACATTTAGAACGGGAGAGCAAATTTTAGTTTTCTCCTCAATATTGAATATAGTTCCAAATAATAAGTAGTAGTTCTTGAAAAAGAGGTTATCTTTCTTGCTTTAAGAACTGGTATTTTCCTTTTATCAGCTCTTGAGATTTATATAATCCACCATGTTTTCCCTTTTTGACATGACATCCAGAAGAAAAATTGAGGATCAAATTTAATAATCTGTCACAGTACCCTTGTTAGTGTACTTGGTTATTGTGTTGTTGTCCTTGCTTTTGTACTTTACGTTTTCTTTTTCTATTTCACTTATGTGTAGTATGCATCTTTTATTATAATCTGGAAGCCATTTGTGAAAGAGTGAAAATACAAATTATGATTGAATTTAATAAATAAATAATTGTAACAATTATTTGAAGTAAAACCTATTTCTTTCTGAAATTACCAGTGTTCTGTTACAGGGTCTCATTCCAGGTTTGCTGGCATCTTCAGACTATTCTTAGCTTTCAAGTTAAGAAAAGTAGCAGCCCATAAGCTGACATCTATTTTTTAAAAAATCAATTTTAAAGCAAGTGTCCATGAAGTCAGTTGAAACCTACATGTTTTCTTCTCCAGGTCTGTCATGCCAATCCATCAGAAAGGGCTCGTTTCATTCGCTGCATCTATAACTTATTACAGTCATCGAGCCCCGCTGTAAAGTATGAAGCCGCTGGAACATTAGTGACACTCTCTAGTGCACCTACTGCAATCAAGGTACTGCTTATTTCTTTCGGTGCCAGTTAGATAGATGATAGGTGTGCTTATCACTTATGATTTAGTGACATTGCAATTTATTATGTGGTTACATGCGTTGTATGGCATAGAGATAACAACTGCAAATTCTATGAAATTATGGGATTCCTTAGTCCGATCTTCCTTCTTTTCTTCCTTCCTGCTTTCATGTATATACATGTATATATATGTGTATATATGTGTGTGTGTGTGTGTGTGTGTGTGTGTGTGTGTGTATATACATACATACATACATATACATGTATATATATACATATATGTTTACACACACACGGAGAGAGAGAGGCAGAGGCAGAGAGAGTACCAATATTTGTAGTTTCAGGAAAATGATACTGGTAATTTAACGTCTCTCCCCATATTTTAACTATGTTAAAAAACTAGATCTGGAAGAATGAATTCTGGATCCTAAATGATGGATCCTAAAAAAAGTTTCCAGTGAGTATTTTTAATAATGGAATACTATCTTTCTCTTCTTTAGTTTACTATATCAAGATTATATTGAGGGGGAAAAAAGACGATATGAGGAACCCCTAATATATTCATAGAATGAATAGTTCTAGAAAGCCAGATCTTTATAAATAGGAGAATTTGCTGCTTTACTCACTGATACTTTAAACATTTTTTAAAACTTTTTATATTGAAATAGTTTTAGACTTAACAGAAAAGTTGTAAAAATAGGAAGTTCCCATTATCCTTCACCCAGCCTTTCCATAAGGCTCATGTCTTGCATAATGATTGTATAATTGTCAAAATTAAGAAATTACAATTGGAACAATATTGTTAACTATGGACTTTATTCAGATCACCAGTTTCCCCACTAATGCCCTTTTTCTGTCCCAGGATCCAGTCCAGGCTCCCACATTACATTTAGTTATCATGTGTTAGCCTCCTCTGTGATAGTTCCTCAGCCTTTCCTTGTTTTTCATGACATTGACCCTTTTGAAGACTATTAGGTCACTTTGTAAAGTATCCCTCAATTTGGGTTGTCTGATGTTTTCTCACAATTACTTGAGGTTATGCATTTTCGGGAAGAATACCACAGAAGTGATGCACCGGTCGGTCTCAGTGTATCATAAAGAAGTACATATGTTGATATGTCTTAGTACTGGTGATGTTAACCTTGATCAGTCAGTTAAGGTGCTGTCTGCCAGATTTCTCCACTCTTGAATTACGTTTTTCCTTTTCTAATCAGTAAATATCATAGGAAGAAACTTTGAAAGTGTGCAGGTATCTTATTTCTCCTCAAATTTGCACCAACTAATTTTAGCATCCATCAGTGGATATTCTCTACAGCAGTTATTACTGTGGTATTTTAATGGTGGTTTTCTATTTTCCTCATTCTACACTTAGTAATTGGAATTCTACAAAGAACTGTCCCTTATCCCCCCCTTCCTCCCTCCTTCCTTTCCTTCCCTCCCTCATCAGTACAGGAATTTTACTGTATGGATTATAATCCAATATCATTATTTATTTTGTTGATTGAATTGAGAGCTCTTTCAGGTTTGGTCCTTTGTTGTCTGTTTTTAATAACTCAGGGTCATCTTAATATTCTTGACTTTTCTGTACTGTAATGCAGACTTTGTACCTAAAGTAAAAGATGCTCAGTAACTATACTTTTTGGAATTGTCTGTCAATCTGCTTTTTTCTGCCTTAGTCCTTAGGTTCTACCCTTTATTTTTGGTTGTTGATGAGTATTTCTGCCTCTTGCAGCCCCTTTTCCTTCTTTTAATTTCTGATGCTTCTAATCTTTTGTAAATTTGAAAAATTATGAAATTTGTTAGAATTTAGGGACTAGAAGGACACATTCATCTGGGGAAAATGCATAAACTCTTAGTGCAGAAGTAGTGACTATGTTTTGGCTTCTTGAGGGCTTTATGTTTTTATATTTTCAGATTCTCTAAGATAGATGACTCCGTTCCTAAAATATATTTCTTTTTATGTAGGCTGCTGCTCAGTGTTACATTGATTTAATCATTAAGGAGAGTGACAACAATGTAAAGCTCATAGTTCTGGATCGATTGGTAGAATTAAAAGAGCATCCTGCTCATGAACGAGTACTACAGGTAAATATTATCTGAAAGAGGGACATCCTAAATAAAATCTTTTTCAAATTGAGATAATTCCCAAGCCTTGCCCTTTTGGTTAGCTTGGAGACTGGGCAGTTTAAATTTTGCTCAACTAAAGTGTAACTCTTGTATCACCATAGCCTTTTGGTGTATTGTCTTTGCCATTAAAAAAAAAAAAATTATAACTTTTTTAAAAATTAATTTATTTTTTAATTTTTATTGGGACTATTGGGGAATGGTGTGTTTTTCCAGGACCCATCAGTCGTTGTCCTTCAGTAGGGGCACAGCGCACCATTCCATACAGGAATTGAACGGGCAGCCTTGTTGTTGAGAGCTCATGCTCTAACCAACTGAGCCATCCGGCTGCCCCCCAAAAAATATTTCTAACATGAATTAATATGTTATCTTTTTTCTGTATGTACTGTACTCAGTATTCTTAATGATAAAGATCTATTTGTTTTAATTGGAATGTAATTTACATTTCTTGGAAAATAATTATACCAACTGATTGGGAATAAAAGATGATTAGATTCTAGAAAATATCAGCATACCTATTTAACCTGTGAGAATAATGATTGTTATAAAAATAAAGCCCCATGATGACTAAATTCAGTCCTGACCCTGGATCAGAACAACAAAAAAATTTTCTGTAAAGGACAGTATTGGGACAATTGAAGAAATGTGAATGTAGACTGTGTATTAGTTTATAGTATTATCAATGTTAAGTTCTCTGAATTTGATAATTGTATTGTGGTTATATAAGAAATTATTCTTGGGAGGTATACACTAAAATATTTAGGAGAAGAGTGTGATAAAGTATATGTGGCAAAATATTAACTAATGAACGTTAAGTGAATATTATACAGGATTCATTCTTAGACTTTTAAGAACTTTTTTATCAGTGAAACTTTTTAAAAATATAAAATTTTAAAGAAGTAATACCATGTTAATTTTGCTATATTTTAAAATATTTATCTGCTATAGATTTTTTTAAAGCATGCATCTTTAAAATATTACATTTTTTTGCAGAGCCATAACATTATCACACTTAACAAAATTGCCAACAGCTCCAAGTCAAGTAGTTGTTTCAATCTAGTTGTGGGGGGCACAGCTCACAGTGGCCCATGTGGGGATCCAACTGGCAACCTTGTTAAGAGCACCATGCTCTAACCAACTGAGCTAACCGGCTCATCCAATAATTTCTTAATGTTATCTAATACCAACTCCAAACTCAGATTTTCCCAGATGTCCCCCAAATGCACTTTTTATTTGATTTGCCCAATTCATGACTGCACATCGTATCTGGTGGTTATGTCCCTTAAGTCTTTTAACGTGAGTAGTATCTTTGTTTCATGACACTGACTTGAAGATACCAGACCAATTGCCCTGTAAGGTACTCCTCCCCTGGATGTGTCTGGTTACTTTCTTGTGTTCATTTAGCTTGTTCCTCTGACTTCTGTATTTCCTATAAACTGTAAGTTTGATTTAAAGCTTGATAGACTCAGAGTAAACATTTTCAGTTTGACTGCATCATATGTGATATCGTACACTTCATATTCATTATATCAGGAGACCTGAAATACCTGATTCTTCTACCACTAGTGTTTTTATTATTGATCAAAGAATTAAGGTGATGATGGACAGCACCCTTCATTCTACAGTAAAGATTTTCTTCTTGTGACCAGAAGTACTGGTGTTAATTCGGGATTTTTTGTTCTTTCTCAGGATCTGGTTATGGACATCTTAAGAGTATTGAGCACACCAGACTTAGAAGTACGCAAAAAAACTCTGCAGTTAGCACTGGATCTTGTCTCTTCTAGGAATGTTGAAGAGGTAAAACAAAACTCTTGACAGTAGTTTGTAAGCTGTCAGCCAAATGTCATGTAATTAATTCTCACTTAATTTTACTTTGTTATAGCTGGTTATTGTCTTGAAGAAGGAAGTGATTAAAACAAATAATGTGTCTGAGCATGAAGATACTGACAAATATAGACAACTTCTTGTGCGAACATTGCATTCCTGTTCTGTCCGATTTCCAGATATGGCTGCGAATGTTATTCCTGTGGTATGTAATTCTGATTACCTTCATTTTGAAATTCTCTATAAGAATAAAATATTCTAGTTATTCTGTACTTAAACTCTGAAAGTCTCAACTGCCTGTAATTATTAAATCTCATAGTCAGAAAGGATCTTTATGTCCACTCTTAAACTCAGAAGAATAAGGACTCTTGACTTTTTTTCATCCATCTTCATAAAAAAAAGCAAACAGTGACAGAAATACTTTCGCATATTGTTATAATTGATGCTTGTCACGGTTACCTAAAGTAAAATTATTCTGTGTATACATATCAGTAGGGCAAGTAAGTATTTCTTTCAAATAGTTTTACCTCTTAAAGTTGAAGGATTCAGTTATAGGAAAAATTTACATACTTAGAATATTTTGTTTTCTGTCACTGTCAGATAAACGAGGTGTATTATTGTAATTTGAAATTTTGCCTTTGTGCTCTGAATTCTTCTAAAATGATTTTACTTTTAGTTACTACTTAGGAGCACCCAATTTATTTTGAGTTGTGGATTTCCACCTTCTGTTGTAGAGTGAGTTTTAGAATAAACTTTGCTACACTTAAAACAGAAAAGCAATTGTGACAGGATTTGCACAATGGTGCTTATCTCTCAACTTACATTTGGTTCCATACTTGAAAATTATTACATACTTGTAAATATGTTTAAATTTAGTAAACCTTACTAAAAATTACTTAAGTAATTAAGTAATTACTTAAGTAATTTTTAGTAATTACTTAAGTACTTAAGTAATTAAGGTTGTTGAGTCTTAGGTAATTTTCCTTCTGAAAATGACATAACTGTTTTCCTCTTTTCCTTTTTTTTATTTTAGTTAATGGAATTTCTCAGTGACAGTAACGAAGCAGCAGCTGCGGATGTCTTGGAGTTTGTTCGTGAAGCCATTCAGCGCTTTGATAATCTGAGAATGCTCATTGTTGAGAAGATGCTTGAAGTCTTTCATGCTATTAAATCCGTCAAGTAGGTTTAAAATCTGTTTATAAAGTCAAGTCAAGTAAAAAATTTTACCAATGTCTATCTTTAACGGGACAGTTTAGAAAATATAAGGGAGGAAAGATGACTCAAGACAATCAAGACAAAATAAGTATGACAGCAGTCATCACCTCACTCCTGTCCTTGGTTAGTCCATAATCTGTGGGCAACATTTATTTTTGTAGTAGTTACTTAGCTAGGTTTCTCTATCCTGATTTCCTCTAAAACACTGTGAATCCTGAAGTGACTAAGGAACATATAATTGAAAGATACTGCTTTTAGGATATCATTATTATTTGCATCCCCCTCGAGTATTTACGGAAACGAAGGATTACACGTGCAACCTAAATTTGACATTGTGTTTCCCTTCAGATAGCCTTTGCTAGTGAGAAAGGACTGTTGCATCCTAATTTTGTTTCATTTGAAGCATCTGATAGATAGACGGTCATGGACTTGCATTATATCTAACTAGATAGAAAAGAAGGGACCATTACAAAATTGTTTTTCTGATTGGAAATGTATCGATATTTGTGCAAGTGAGAAAGATTTGCTTCCTTTGTGAGAAAAAAGAATATATCAAAGTTTTGTTTTTGGCAGCCATGGTCTCTTAGAGCTTCAGTTTCTAGAATTTTTTAAAGAATAAATTTAAGGAAAATCTTAGGGAAAAGATAACTGAAGACTTTATTCATTTTAACATTTTTAACTAGAAAATAGTTGCTTTCTTTACTTTTAGGGTTTTTTTGTTGTTGTTGTTATTGATCCTTTGTACTCCTTCCTTGTCCATTGTTCTGTTCAGCATCCTGCCTCTTCTTTTCAGTGACTACAAATAAAAAGTACTTTTACATTAAAATAATAAATTTTTTATAGTAGTAAGTGATAAAACCAAGTTTATTTTAACTATGTCCTAAGTGGAAGATAGTCCCTTACTGGGAAACATTTTGGTCTTTTATTTTTGCTACTGGGATTACCAGTTTTAAAATGTTGCTAATAGTGATGGATGAGATATTATTTTCCTTTTAATCCTTGTGATTTCTGTAGAGAATCACAGAAACTTAGTGTCTTTGTTATATTCTTTCTTAAAACGTCATCCATGATCCCTTAGAATTGCAGAATCCTTTTTTCTCGCTTGAGCATAAATTCGCAAAGAAAGATCTCTGCTTCAAGATTTGTTGGCAAAGGCAGTGTTTCAGAACTTGTATTCTTGCCTTAGGATTTACCGAGGAGCATTGTGGATCCTGGGAGAATACTGTAGCACCAAGGAAGACATTCAGAGTGTGATGACTGAGGTCCGCAGGTCCCTCGGGGAGGTATGTTTTACTTTAGTCAGTGCTACTTTGTATGGGGATATTACTTGAATACATCGGACTTTTATGTGGTGATTTGCTTTCATGTTTTTATTTAGTAGTGTCTGTACTAAAGAACTCTGAAAAAATATATTTTAATTACCCAGATAATTAAGCCTTAGGAGCTCTGGGAAATTAGGGGAATTCCCCTCTCCTGCATTGAGCAGTAATACCTATTCTTTTATCTGTATTATTTACCCTTCTGGATTAAGATTTTATTTGAACAAAAGGTTCTGTGTTTTTTAAAAAAAGAAAAAGACTTGTAAAGCTCAGCATTAGCCTTTGTGTTCTGAATGAAGAATGCAAATATAAGAACAGAGCTGACTTTACAATGTTATGTACGAAAACTGGCAGTATTTCCTCCTTCAAACAACTATATGGGAGAAAAGAAAGAATGGTACTTCTTAGGAGACCTGGGTTCCAGTCTTGCTTCTGCTGATAATTAGTTCTGGGACCTTGGATATAAGTTCCTTAACCTGACTGGATATCAGGTTTTTCATCTATAAAATAAAGGAATTGATAGATAATGATCGAAGATTCTTAGAGCTCTTGAATTAGATGATGGACTGGTATGGTATTAAGGAATAAATACCTAGTAACATTTGGTTTTTTAAAAACAAAAAAGGTAGTTGATAAAGTTATTTTGTAAAAATAAGTTAGATTTATTTCCTTGTGGGGACAGAGCCAGGAGTGCAGTTTCCAAGCTCTTGGCCTCATGTGGAAAGGTGCTGGCTCAGGTAGGAAATGGCCATCAACTGTGATTGGATGGCCATCAGCTGTGGCTAGTTGGCCATGAGCCAGTGACCAGTGAGCCATTGGCCACTAATATAACTGCTGTGGCTACGCTAGCAGCAAAATGGGGAGCTAGCAAGAAGATGGTGGCTGAGCTAGCGAGAGCAAATTGCAGTTAGCAGGGCGGATTGCAGCTAGCAAGTGAGGTTGGTTGTCAGAGACAAGTGGACAGCGGGTTGCGGATAGTGTGGCTTCTGCTTCCTGTGTCTCCAACCCAGCCGCCAGCAAGACTATAGTGGTATGACTCCCCTATCTATGGCTCCGTGGTTGTTCCTTTTTGGCCTCACCATATCCTGCGTTCTTATGTGGGGAGCGGGAGCTGAGACCCCACAGGCCGCCCCACACGACATTCATTATTGAAGGATGTATTTCAAGGGAAGGGATGGAGAAGAGGAATAAGAGTGTCTGCTTTGTCTTGGTCACTGTCCTGAGCATTTTGCTATTAAGTTACTTGTGGGGAAAGAATTACGATTTGCATTTAACAGATTAAGACACTAAGGCTCTTAGTAGATTAATTTGCCCCAAACCATTTAACTAGTAAGTGGCATCCAACTCACAAGCCCCTGTTCTTCTCACTACCTTACCATGGGAAGGAAACAAAATTGAAAGCAGAGTTCCAAGTTCCAAAAATCCCATTGAGGAAATGCCTTCTCTACAGAAACGATTGAATATTTAAATATGATTTTGCTTGCCATTGATATTATTACTAAATTGATGTTTCCAATTGATTTTTAGATCCCAATTGTAGAGTCAGAAATAAAGAAAGAAGCTGGTGAATTGAAACCTGAAGAAGAAATAACTGTGGGGCCAGTTCAGAAATTGGTAACTGAGATGGGCACCTATGCAACTCAGAGTGCGCTTAGCAGTTCTAGACCAACCAAGAAAGAGGAAGAAAGGTAATTTGCAGCACTTGTGCTCAGCCAGCTACCGTATTTTGCCATGTATGACGCACTCCCATATATAATGCACACCCACATTTTTGGCCCAACCTTTCAGGAAAAAAAATCGTTTGTTTTAATTTTTTAATTCAAACTTTTGTTTACATTTAGATACTTGTTTTTGGTACCATAAGGGAATTTTAGCATTTATTTTTTAACATCTTATGGCACAAGAAATTTTATGTAACAAATAATTATGAAACAAGAACAGATACAAGGTACAAGAAATTTTATGTACTGGTAACAAATTTACGATATTTATGCATCATAGAAAGCCAAGAACTCGTATTCCAGGGTATATTATTTTGCATGTGGATATCGTTATTGATTTCTAGAGTTACACTTTTAACTCATAAGCATAAATAAAATAATTAAAAATATTTATATAGATATGGAATTAGTACTACCGATGTATAATGCACATCCCTATTTTTCCCTCACAAATTTGGGCAAAAAAGTGCACATTTTACATGGCAAAATACAATATACTTTTTTTTATTACTCCTGTGTATAAAACAGGTGATTTCTTTCCTCTTATTTGCTTTTTTGACCAATATGGAAATCTTTGCCATTTACGATACTTGAAAGAAGACATTCAAGTTCTTTCTCTCAGAAATTGTGTTGATTGTTTTAATCCTCTGCTCCTTATGACTGTTTCATTGAAATAACTGTGTTCTGTTTAAGCTAAAATTATTTTACTCGCATAGAAAATGCTAAGTTGAGGTAACTTTGATGATATTGGAGTTTCATTGCCTATTATTTAGAAAATATATTTTGAAGATTTTTCGCTTCTAACGGGAGAAATAGAATTTTGATGATTTCCTCCTTATTTTGCTCTTCAGTTTTATAGTGAAGATGATGAAAATAATGCCTAAAATTTTAATGATTGCTTCTTGTGTACTGAGCATTGTGCTAAGCAGTTTGCTTCTTGTAATCTTGACAACAACCCATTGAGATACAGTGTATTATTGTCCCATTTTTATAGAAGAGAAATTTGAGGCTTGAAGAGTTTTGTAACTTGCCCAAAGGGATACAATAAATAAATACTGTAGATAAGCTAGGATTTGAATGTAAAGCTTTAGCTCCATTTTATACACCCTTAACCATTTTCTCTTTCCATATTCAGTTGGCTCTTGTATCATTTGATGATAAGTTTTAAATCCATGTATTTCTGAAGAGAGCTAAAGAGGGAGCTAGTTGAGATTCTTGTCACTGAAGGGGAGCAGTGAGAGTGTTAAATAGCCTTACTTAAATCATTTATGCAAAAGCTACATGTTGCTTAAGAAGTTGGTGGGTTTCATTTTCCTTGATCACTCTTGCAGACCTCCCCTGAGAGGATTCCTTCTGGATGGAGATTTCTTTGTCGCTGCCTCCCTTGCCACAACTCTGACCAAGATTGCCTTGCGCTATGTAGCGTTGGTTCAGGAGAAGAAAAAGCAAAATGTAAGTCAATTTATTCTACATTTACCCAACAAGTGAATATTGAGTGCCTGCTACATCATTTCACTGTGAGGGACCCAAAAGTGAATGCTAAAGTTCCTGTCATGAAAAGGTTATGGTTTAATGGGAGAAATGGACACAGTAATAGAATTTTATTATAGAATTGACTAAGTAATACAATAGTAATACCTTGTGATTAGTCCAATGGATGAGATGTAAGTGTTCATGAAATCATTTCTGTTTTCTAGGATTAGTCAAGGCTCAGTGAAGGAAATGCCTCTTTCTCCAGCATCTTCATTCAGTCATTGCCCATTTTATCCCAGAGAAGTCTCTTAAATGTATTCTTATTTCTGTAGTTCATAACCTTCATTATAGCTTCTGACCATTCTGACTGTATGCTCGTTTAAAATAATATACTTCCATTCGCCCCCCCCCAACCCTACTATCATCCTTTGTGTTGTTGTCCTACATTTTATTTCTACATACCATGTTATCAACCCTATTATGCATTATTATTATTTTTGCTTTAAATAGTTAATTATCTTTTTTATATATATGCACCAACCCCCCCCCCCCCCGCCCCCGTTTCTTATTTATCTAGAGTCCACACTCAGATAGGAAGGGGGCATACTTGGCCAATTGTAAGAAGTCGAGAGTTGGGAACAAGAGACAAAGCAAAGTTCAAATACCTTCCTGAGTGCTTTTTGTGTGTGTATTTTTCTTTATGGTAAAATACACATCACATAATTTACCATTTTAACTATTTTTAAGTGTACATTTGAGTTGTGGCATAAAGTACATCCACGTTGCTATTACCACTCTTCGTCTGCAGAACTTTTCATTGTCTCCAACTAACACAGTACCTAGTAAACAATAACTTCCGTACATACCTCTTCCCTCCAGCCCCTGGCAACCACCATTCTACTTTCTGCCTCTATGAATTTGCCTATTCTATGTACCTCATATAAGTGGAATCATACAATATTTGTCCTTTTGTGACTGGCTTATTTCACTTGGTATGATGTCTTCAAGCTTCATCTATATGGTAGCATATATCAGAATTTCCTTTTTTTTAAGGCTGTATATAAAATATTCTTCTGATTTTATCATCTGTTGTAAAATAGTTTTAAAGATTCTTTTAAATGAGAAAGAAGTCTTATATTTACCCACATATTTATTAATTATGATGCTCTTTATTCCTTCATATAAATTCAGATTCCCATCTGATATTTTCTTTCTGCCTAAAGAACTTGGTCATTCTTATAATGAAGGTTTGCTGAGATGAATTCACTCAGCTTTCATTTGCCTGAAAAAAATCTTTACTTTGCCTTCATTTAAAAAAAAAAAATCTCTGTGGTAAAATTGTGAATGTTTTTATTTTGTTCATTTATTTTTTCATGTTGCTAAAATAAATAGAGGGTGATATAATAACTAATAAGAAAAAATCATTCATAGTCATAGCAGTGAAATACAAATCTTGTTAATACTGTAGTGTAGATAGAAACATCAAAATATAGAATTACATTACCAGAAATAATAACAAGAATCTTTCCTTCCTCCAGAAAGAGTTTAATATGGCTTTTATCTATAAAACACTTTTCTCTAGTGATCGTTTTGTGTTTTATAATATTGCAGTTTTAATATTACAGCACACATTTTCCCATGTTATTCTAAACCCTTCCTAATCATCATAATTAAAATATTTAATAACTGTATAGTCTATTAGATGCCTTCATTTACTTAAGCCATTATATCATTAGACATTTTCATTTTAGATTTGGGATTCAAAAAAAATTTTTTTCCATCATAAAAACAATAAGTGAGATTTAGAGGGCCAGGCAAATTATAAGGTGTGTTATCCATTTTTATCAGTTTATTTTGATTTATTGGCAATAATTTACTTTGTAAGTCTCTGTGGGCCATTATTTATTCAGGTCATGTCACAGTATTATCGTCTATTCTTTAAATTATGCTTGTTAAAAGTCTCCAAGATTCTGTGTCTCAGGAACCAGTTTGATTTTTTTTCATGGATAGGCTGCTGCAGTTCTGCAAATTGGGAGAGCATTTGCTGACATCTGTTGAAAGAGCCAGGTTTCTGGTAACATGTGGTTAATGAAGTTTTCTGCATTTGGTAGAAGGCAGGAGGAAGTTTGGTTTTTTTAATCACCATTAATGGCTTTCCTTCATTTATGCCTTCTAGTGCTGTTCATTTATTTGTGTAGATCTGAGTTTCTCTATGGTTTCATATGCCTTTTGCCTAAAGAATTTGCTTCAACTTTTCTTGTACTGCAGGTCTGTTGGAAGTGAATTCTCTTGGTTTTTGTTTGTCTGAAAAAGTCTATTTCTGCTTCATTTTTGAAAGATATCTTTGTAGATATAGATTTCTAGGTTGACTTTTTTTTTTCTTGTAGTGCTATAAAGATGTTTCCTCCTTGCCCTCTGGCTTGCAGCACTATGAAAGATACAGCTCCATTATCTTGTGGCCTTCTAATGAGAAGCTTACTGTCATCCTCATGCCTCCATGTGGAATGTGTCCTGTATTCTCTGGCTGGTTTTTAGATTTTTTTTCCTTACCACTGGGTTTTGGTAATTTGATTAGGATATGCCTTGGTGTGGCTTTCTTCATGTTTACTTTGCTTGTGCTTCATGGAGCTTCTTGGATACGTGGGTTTATAGTTTTCATCAAATTTGGGGAATTTTTAGCCATTATTTATTTCTTCAGCTAATTTTTTCTGTCCCCTCCTCCTTCTTCTCTTTCTGGAGACAGTATCCAGGCTCAGAGGATTGTTATACTTGTTCTGCTGGTTCTTTCCCAAGGTCTCTGATAGTTTTTTCATGCATGTGTGCAGATCAGTACTCAGCCAAAGGCAGTTTAGTTTGGCAATGATGTAGAGCATGTGTCAGGATAATGCTCCATGAGACTGAAACAGTAAGTTGGATTCATTTGTGGGAGATTTTGAATAGCTGGCCAAGTAATACGGACTTCAATAAGAAGGGTGTGGGAAGTGGCTGAAGGTATTCACATGTCGTGTGAAGTGACTGGTGCGCAGCAAGGAGTAAGGTAGCAGCAGCAGGTGAGCACACTGAGCTTCACCAAAAGGGGAAAAGCTGACATTATGTGCCTCCTGATGCAGTACAATATGAAATTTAAAACATCACCTATCTGGTATTCTAACCAAAAGTGGGGGACATTCGGTAAAACAACTGGCCTGGACTCTGAAAAGTCCTTGTGATGGGAAACAATACAAAAGGCCAGGGAACTGATCTAGATTAAAAGGGACTAAGGAGAGTAATAGCCAAATAAAATGCATGAAACTGATCCTGGATTAAAAAAACATTTTGTGACAGTTAGGAAGATTTGTTTGAATTTAGAGTGTATAGTAGATATATTTGGGGATTGTTAATTTCTCAGGTAAGATAATGATATTGCGGTTATATAGGAAACTGTCCTGACTCTTAAGAGATATATGCTGAAGTATGTACTGCGTTTCCCCGAAAATAAAACCTAACTGGAAAATAAACCCTAGCATGATTTTTCAGGATGACATCCCCTGAACATAAGCCGTAATGCATCTTTTGGAGCAAAAATTAATATAAGACCCAGTCTTATTTTGGGGGAAACACGGTATGAGGTGAAGAATCTTACTTTCACATGTTTAGCTAAAAAAATAAGTGTACATATATAAGTAGAATAAGAAAGCAAGTATGGCAAAATGTTAACAATTTGTGAAAAATATCAGTCTTTCAACTTTTCTGTGGTTGGAATTTTAGTAAGATAGCGTTGGCATGTGAGGAGGTTAGAGTAAAGCCAACAGTTCAAAACGCATTGCTATCTTTTCAGTTAAGAGTTAATGAAGGTTAGAAGGTGGCAGCTAGAATAGAAAGGAAAGAGAAGGGTGGAGATAAAATCTAAAGGATTTGAAATCTTATTCAAATGAAATGAAAATTAGTTTTATTTCTTGAATTATGAGTTATAATAAAGTGACGCTGCAATTGCTGAATCATGACATTAACCCATTTTTCTATTTTCTAGTCTTTTATCGCTGAGGCCATGTTGCTTATGGCCACTATCCTTCATTTGGGAAAATCCTCTCTTCCTAAGAAGCCCATTACAGATGATGATGTAGATCGTATTTCCCTATGCCTCAAGGTCTTGTCTGAATGTTCACCTTTAATGAATGACATTTTCAATAAGGAATGCAGACAATCCCTTTCTCACATGTTATCTGCTAAACTCGAAGAAGAAAAATTATCCCAAAAGGTAAGGTATATATGAAAAGGCCATAAAAGTGCTTTGTGGCATTTTTTGTCTATCCTCATATGTGAGGGCTGTCCCTGTTAAAGGCCTACAAGAAGCTACCTTTCCATACTAAAGAGAGATGTGTGTTTGTTTTCTCAACGCAGAAAGAATCTGAAAAGAGGAGTGTGACAGTACAGCCCGATGACCCCATTTCCTTCATGCAACTAACTGCTAAGAATGAAATGAACTGCAAGGAAGATCAGTTTCAGCTGAGTTTGCTGGCAGCAATGGGTAACACACAGAGGAAAGAGGCTGCAGATCCCCTAGCATCGAAACTTAACAAGGTAACAAAATGTCAGCTACACTGGTACGTTATTTAAATTGACCGATTAAGAAAGTAGTAATCAGGAAGTTGCTGGTCCCGCTGATTTTTAAAAGAAAAATAACGAGTTATACAGCATCAGTTTTTGTCAGGTCACACTGACTGATAGGCTTGTTAAACATGAAATGAAACTCAGACGCTGATAAAGTACTTTACGATAGTGCTATAGGTCCAGTAGACGATTTGATACTATAACTTGTCCCAGTTGTGTCTGGAATCATGGTCTGATACACACTGCTGGAGAGCCTCAGAGGTTAACTAAAGTTTAGAAAGGCCAGGGCTCTGGCCTCCTCCCGCACACCCTGTCCTCGGCTTTTCCTGTGCCCCGTTACTTTACACAGAGCAACTCTACTTTTGTATTCTTTAGATGTTGAGTTCCATATAAGATTTTATTAGGAAAACTTTTCTGCACTCAAAATATATAAATTTACAAATCAATGATCTAGTTTAATCCCTTTATCTGTTAGATGAGGCAACAGTCTCAAACTGATATTTTTGTCCAAGATAAATAAGATTAGTAGCAAAATTCAAACCAAAACACTTTATCGCCTTTCAAATTGGGAATTGATTTCAACAATATTTCAGTTACAGATTTTTAAAATTTTATTTTTTAAAATTTTGTAAAATATACATAACATCAAATTTACCCTCTTAACTATTTTTAAGTGTACAGTGCAGTGGTGTTAAGTATATTCATATTATTGTACAGCCATCACCACCGTCCATCCATAGAACTCTTTCCATCTTGCAAAACTGAAACTCTGTACCCATTAAATAGTAATTTCCAATTCCCCTCTCCCTCATCCCCTAGCAACCACCATTCTACTTTCTATCTCTATGAATTTGACTGTTCCAGGTACCTTATATTAGTGGAATCATACAGTATTTGTCTTTTGTCTTTTTTTTTTTTTTTTTTTTAAGATTTTATTGAGGGAGGGGAACAGGATTTTACTGGGGAACAGTGTGTTTTTCCCAGGACCCATCAGATCCAAGTCAAGTTTTCCCAGGACCCATCAGATCCAAGTCCAAGACTGTCCTTTCAGTCTTAGTTGTAGAGGGCTCAGCTCCAAGTCCAGTTGCCGTTCAAGATTAGTTGCAGGGGGCGCAGCCCACCATCCCTTGCGGGAGTCGAACCAGCAACCTTGTGGTTGAGAGGATGCACTTCAACCAACTGAGCCATGCGGCCGCCCCATCCTTTGTTCATTTTTTAATCCTGTGTTTTTGTTTTGAGTTATAGGAGTTCTTCATGTATATTCTGGATACAAGCCCCTTATCACACATATGATTTGCAAATATTTTTCTCCCTTTCTGTGGGTTGCCTTTGTCTCTATTAATAGTGTTCTTTGATGCACAAAAGTTTTAATTTTAATATAGTCTAATTATGTATTTCTTATTTTGTTGTCTGTGTTTTTGGTAAGAATATAATGTTTTAAAAGTGCTATGTTTTGGGTGTTGTAGAAATTTTGGGGGGGAAACATTTAAAATTTTATCTTTTTGTAATTACAAGCATTTTTGCTATTTAGTTCCTGAGCTTGGGTAGCAGGGACTGCCACGTGATCTGAATTTTATCAGATTCTTGAGTTTTGGAGAACAACTAGTGAGTTTAGATGCTGAGGGATTTAACTGAGATGTATCCAAATCTATTCAGTTCCTAAATTGGGATAATGTTTAATGTATTTGCTAGACATATTTAATGTCTTTCTACTACTTAATTGAGATATAAACTCCAGGACCTCTTATTTCTAATGTCTCAGTTTTAATTACCGTTTCTGCATTACAAACAATTTTATTACACCTGTTTCAAAATGACTTGTCTAATCTAAGCACATCTGTTAATTATCTAAAAGACTTAGTCATTTGGCTAATATATGTTTGGCTAAATTGTACCAGTCATTTGATTATCTCTATTTTTGTTTTATAGGTCACCCAGTTGACAGGTTTCTCAGATCCCGTGTATGCAGAAGCTTATGTTCATGTCAACCAGTACGACATCGTCCTGGATGTGCTTGTTGTGAACCAAACCAGTGATACTTTGCAGAACTGCACACTAGAGTTAGCTACTCTGGGTGAGGAAATTTACCTTAAAGATGTTTATAGTAAACCTTTACAACAGATTATTAAGGGAAGTTTATAAGTTTTAGTATGAGAATTCTCCTAAGCCCTTTGTGACATTTTGAGTCAAAGCTTAGTTTACATTTAATACCTAGCCTTCAACTCCAGTTTTCTAAGCTTCTGTGATACTGACTTTCTTATGTTTATGCTCTTGGTACATCCAGATAGGTTTTATTCACTGAGTTTGATCGCAAATGTCAGTTTTTCTAGATATAAATAAGAGTTGTTTAAGTTACAGATTTATCAAGTAGCTCACTTGGTTAAATTTTTAATTGCCTTAATACAGAACTAGGTATTTTCTGAGTTCATTATCCATACATACCGCATGTAGCCATAGTAACATATCATTATCATATTTAACAATGTGAGATGTCTTTCTTTTTTCTTAGTAAGACACATGAATCAGACTGATCACTTCTACATCTGGCTTTGAAGTTGGGAAATACAAATTATACACAGGAACAGCACAGTGCCCCTAGGAAATTCCAAATGGCTTAAACAAGAGTTCAAGGACTTTAATTAAGATATCAAGGGAAAACGTACTTCTGCCCTCAGCATAGTTTGATGCCTATATAAAGAACTTTGTTTCTAAGAAGTCTTTCTGTAGATTGTTTTATTTTTGTAATGGAGCATATAGTTTATGATTTAAACTTTTTGAGAAGTTTGTATTCATTCATTGGAATAAAATGCTGTGCCCAAAGTACCCTCCCCCACACACACATGAATTAAATACAGAATTTTTCTGAGAAGCCTATTATCTTTTAAAGGAAAATGTGCAGATTGATATGAATAATAAGGTGTTAAATGATTTCTTTGTTTTGTCCCCATAATATTTCTCTATTTTGTGCTCATAACCCTTCTCTGATTCCTTCCTTTGCTAGAAACTGTGAAGCTGCATACATTTTAAGGTTTTATAATTTGACAGGTTCATATACATGTATTTTTAACCATGTCTAAATATTTTTTTCAGGGGATCTGAAACTTGTAGAAAAGCCATCTCCTTTGACTCTTGCTCCTCATGATTTTGCAAACATTAAAGCTAATGTCAAAGTAGCATCAACAGAAAATGGAATAATATTTGGTAACATAGGTAAGGAGCTATTTTGCAGCATGTGATGTTTGAATATTTTATTAAAGAATTTCTATGATGAGTAGCTATGTGACATTTCTTGAGGACAGGACCTGAATCCATTCATACGTTCATTTATGAAGCACCTGCTGAGATACTAAGCATTGCACTATGTTCTGGATGTACGGAAGTGAACCAAATGGAGTCAGTGTCCTCAAGAAACTGTCAAGCAGAAGGAGGAGATAAATATATAAATACGACACAATGTGATATGGACTAGTTTATATACTGCGTGCTTTGGGATCATGATGGGGAAAATGCTAACAGTATGGAAGGCTTTATAAAAGATGAGAGTATGTTATCAACAGATAGCATATGAACTAAAATCTAAAACTTTGCATAGGCATTTGTTGCCAAGCAATTTAGGGACTAGCTTATACAGAGTCATTCAGTCAAACATTTTTTTAGCAGTTTCTGTGGTAGGGATGGGGTCTACCATGGCAAGGAACAAAAGATCTCTGTCTTCGGATAGTTTATAGTCTAGTAAAGGAAAACAGATATGTAAAATATGTGTGCAATACACAATGGTAAGTGCTGAGAAAGAAACCTGTGGGAGTCTATGAGGAGATGAGGTCAGTTCTCTCAAAGCTGGTGGGAAAGGTTAGGGAAGGCTTTGAGGAGGAGCTGACGCTCAGGGAGGGTTTTGAAAGATCAGTAAGTGTTCTGCAGATCAGGATTCAGCTGGAACAAAGGCAGGTAGTTTGATATACCTGGAGTTTACAGTGGGCTAGAGGGTGGTGGTGGTCGAGAAAAAAAGGTGAAGAAGGTTACAAGGAGCTATATTTTACTTGTCAGGCTAAGGATTTTGTACTTTATCCTGGATATAAAGGGGAGCCACTGAGGAATTATAAGTGAGTGAGGTACATGATTGAATATTTCTGTGACCGCACTATAGATGACTGATTGGAAGAGGCAGGAAGATTAACTAGTAGACTATTGAGTAGCACAGGTGAGAGAGAACGGAGCTTGAGCCAACACAGTAGTGTTTAGGAAGGAGAGGACTAAATAGAATAGATATTAAGGAGATAGAATGTCCAGGACATGGTTTCTGATTGAAGAGGAAGTGGCTAGAGTAATGCTCAGATTTCTTGCTTGGGTTTATTGAGATGTTGTTTGTATCAGTTACCAAAATGGAATATAGGAGAGAAGAACAGATTTGAGAGAGAGGATAAGTTAAATCTTGAGTAGGCTTTAAATAATAAAATGTCTGAAGGTATCCAAGGGCAGGTTGCTAGGACTCCGGAACTTGAACAGGAGGTCTAAATTAGAGATAAATACTTGTGTAAAAACCATAAAAATGGAAGAAATCACCCAGGGGGCATAAAAAATGGGAAGAGGTGAGATTTGGAAACCAAATCCAAGAGAACCGCAATATTAAAAGCTTGGTCAGAGAAGAAGCCTACAAAGGAACCTAAAGTGGGGTGAGAGACAAGAAAATTTTTCAAGAAGTACCTAAAGCTGCAAAAGATCAAGTAACATGAATTCTAAAAGAAGGGTCCTTTGGATTTGGTGATTTGTTGTACTAAAACATTCCTCATGCATGTCTGGGCAATGGTGATAAACTGAAGACTAAATAGGAGATGGAGAAATAAATAGTGATTGTAGACTATTCTGAGCGTAGGACCTTGGTTTTGATAAGAATGAGAGAAGGCAGTAGCCAGAATAGAATTCAAGGATGAAGGGCATTTTGGTTTTTTAAGATGAGAGCCTTGAGTATGTTTATAGGCTGATTATAAGGGAAGAAAGTCAGTAGAGAATACAAAGGTAAGGACATCAGAATGAAAGAGGTAGTGATTGATGAGGAGAGATCTTGAACCAAATCAGAGATCACAGATGGCAGGAAGTATTTAACCTGGAAGAGAAGGGGCAGCACGTCTCTGATACAAAAGCTAAGGAAGTGAAAGTGGATTCAGAGAAAGATACTTTTATTTTTAGATGTGGAGCTGAAAATTATTATTTTTTAATTGGGGTGACAATGGTTAGTAAAATTACATAGGTTTCAAGTGTACAATTCTGTAATAACCCCCGTTTTCTCTGCAAGTAGATAGGGTGGGAGAATGTCAAAAAATGAGGCTAGAAGGAGGAAAGGAAGCCTCCAATCAGATGGTCACTTTCTACTGTGGAAGAGACTATCATAGAAGCATACAATCTTGTACCATGAAGTACTATGGCTCAGCAGTATTCATTCAGAAACACTAGTTAAGCACCTGCCATGGGAACGCTACTATTTGTGTTCTCCTGGAGTGCCTGACACAGCACCAGCATTTGAATCCTGGCCCTCACCACTTCGTTCTGTGACCTTGAGCAACTTAATTACCTTTGTTTTTTCTTCCTCATCTATAAGGTAGAAAGTAATAATACTATAACATAGGATTATATAACAGGATTATTAAACAAGTAATATTTGTAAAGCATTTAGAATAGAGCAGTATATAATAATAAGCTTTATGTAAATATTTGCTAATACCATGACTATTATTTGGAAATATTAAAACTTTTTAATTTAAAATTTGCCTCTGGTGATTGAGGATTATTTTATGTTTGTGTATTGCAGTTTATGACGTCTCTGGAGCAGCAAGTGACAGAAATTGTGTGGTCCTCAGTGACATTCACATTGACATCATGGACTATATCCAGCCTGCAACTTGCACAGATGCTGAGTTCCGCCAGATGTGGGCCGAATTTGAATGGGAAAACAAAGTTAGTCCTGGGGAGATTTCCTTGAACTCCTGTCTTTGTTTCTTTTTGGCTAGATTTTCCTGTAAAATTAATCCCGCTAAAAAGTGTCAGATATGAAAAGAAAAGTCTTTCCATATTTATTCTTGCAAATTAGCCTTAATTGGAAGTCATGCAAGTAGTTTGGTAAGTTGCTGTTGTAAATTGGTGAGAGTAGTAGTTCTATAATTAATCTGATTGATTGATTGACATTATAGACAACATTCCATTTCTTGTATGTATGAATAATAATTTATCATTAAATCCAGTGTCCAAAGAGGCTTTGCAAAGTCAGTGGCCAAGTGAGGAACTTTGTTTCTTTGAGGCTTGATTTTTATTAGAGATATTTTATATTCAGTATGTTGATCTTCTATGAAGTTGTCTGTATCTGAAAGTTCTGATACCATCCTGCAGTTCATTGGATTTTGTAGATGTCATTTACTGTTTTGTTGCCCATCCTCCCCACTAAATACTTGGAAGGATGGTCTCATATGACACACGAGTGATTGTTTCTCAATCCCAAAATAAGAAATTCACAACTTTCTCATTGTAAGAATTATAATCTCCTTAACTTTTTTCTCCCTCTGTACAGGTGACGGTTAACACAAATATCATTGATTTGAATGACTATTTGCAACACATATTAAAGTCAACCAACATGAAATGCCTCACTCCAGAGAAGGTAAGATTTGACTGAGAACTTGTTAAATCTGATAGTGTGGTGGGTTCCTGGCTTTCTTGTATTTCCTCTAGTGTATTTTTGTTATTCAGCATGAGAAAAGCAGAGTCATTCTGGACTAGCTAAAAGAAGTTATTTCATAGAACGTATGACTCTGCTTACACCTCTCTGCTGGAATATACCAGCCTGCTTGTTCTTAGTGCCGTGACCCAACTCAATAGTCAAATTAGTTTTTCTGTTCAGTCTTCTCTCCTTTATCTAAAGGCTTATTCTGAAACAGTTTGTGCTACTCGATTAGAAAATGTCCATGATGTCTTCTGTTGGCTCTGATTGTGGGTCAGAATATAGCTGCCTAAATACGGAATTGTTGATATACTCTGCTTTTCTGCTGTGTTTGAAAAAAGACTAGAAAAACAAACAAAAACAATGACTCTGAGGCTCGAAGGAATATTTTTCTTTATAAAATTTCTGCTAATGGTATAATATTATCAGTAAAAGAATGGCTACTATCAGACAAGTAGGTTTTAATTCATGTTCGTTTATTTAACAAATACTGAGCCCAACAGTTAAACAAATATTATATGCCCAGTACACTTTGAGCTGCTAGATATACAATGAATGAAATTAAAGTAATCTCTTCATGGAGTTTAGGTCTGGTGTGGGAGGCAGTCACATACCTCTATAAGTAAACAGAGAATGTATAAATACAAACTGGGTAAGTGCTGTTTTCTTTAAAGTCAGGTTTATTGAGGTGTAATATAGACATGGTAAAATCCACACTGTTTATGTACGTAATTCCATAAATTTTGACAAATTCCTACAGTTTTGTAACCACCACCACCACATGAAAGTACTATTTTAAGTGATAATTCATCTATGCTCTTCAGTCTTTCCTATACATAGTTCGCTAGTAAAGTATTGAATTTATCACAAATTTCTTCAGGCACTTTCTGGTTATTGTGGCTTTATGGCGGCCAATCTCTATGCTCGTTCCATATTTGGAGAAGATGCACTTGCAAATGTCAGCATTGAGAAGCCTATTCAGCAGGGACCAGAGGCCCCTGTAACTGGCCACATAAGGATTCGTGCAAAGAGTCAGGTAACACTTGCTCTTTTTGAGGCCATCTCTGAATTGAACAAAAAGAGAAAGAATTTGTCTTTTTTATTTCTGTATGTAGTACCTACCCTCTGTCACTAGGGTTTTTGTTGGATGGATGGATGGATGGATGGATGGATGGATGGATGGATGGATGGATGGATGGAGAGAGAGAGACAGATGTGTTCTCTGAATAGGAATATAACTTTTGCTTCATTAAAATGGCCCACCTTTTGGGTCTTTCATTCTGGATTATTTGCTTAAAACCAGATTGAATCCAATGAGATGTTTGTGAAATGAGTTCATTAGAAATTGCTTTGTAAACCTAGCATTAAAAGCGCTTAACCAAGTAAGGTTTTGATGAATCTGTTTTGTACATCCTTGGTTTCGTTGTAGAATGTGGTGTTACTGAATGCGAGCTTGTTCAAAATAGAATAACCTATTGGTTTTACATAGTTTCAATAATTATAAACATCTTCATTCTTATTTACAGGGAATGGCCTTAAGTCTTGGAGATAAAATCAACTTGTCTCAGAAGAAAACTGGTGTATAAGAATAAACAAAAAAGTCCTTGCAGCTTTACAGTTAAAATTTAGGTATGGGCTTATTGGACTCCAACATCTTTTGTACTCTTTCATGCTTTATGTTATATAGAATCTGAGTTCATGCTGAATGCATTCCAGCCAATAATTTATAGCCTTTCCCTTAAATCAAGATTGTGTTTAAAATTATAGTTTGTCTTTTAACAGTTTTGAATGCTGTCCTCAAAGTATATAATGTTTCTCTCGTGTACCAAGACCATTTTCACAGTACAATAAATAGATCTATTCCTAAATCTTTTGTTATTTTATAAATAAATGTATAATTACACAATTTTAGTTATGTAGCAATGGATTTCTTTTAGTTGGATTATAGGTTTCTATTATAAATTTAAATTACTCTTTGAGTTGTGAATATATGAACTTTATTAAGAGAATTTACAAACCCAGTGATGTGAAATGGAAAGGCCTTGATTGATTTTTACTTATTTAATATTTCAACATTACTATCTCTAAAAATACCTTACTGTATGTATTCTAAAGAGTTTTTCTCTGGAATTGTGCTCCAGGAAGGAAGGATCAAACAGCTTGAGAAGACAGATGCATTTTCAGTTTAAAAGAGCCTTATGAACCTACTGAAATAAACATACTGTTCTAATTATTCTGAATATGAAAAATAGGTAACACAAACTAGATTTTTTTTCCATTCACACTTAGCTTTGGGTATTCTTTTATGTTTGTTAGAAATTAAATTGGTTCCAGCCAGTTACTGAAGCTGCACTGGGAGGATTCAACTCCAGAGGATTCAAAAAACTGTCCCGTTCCCGTGTTGCCCCGTGCCTTGCCCCTCCCCTTTTCCTCACTTTCACTAGGCTGGGCACCATCACCTCCCAGTATGATTTCCAGATGCCTTCCTGAGCCCAGTTCCCTAGAGTGTGATTGTGCTGTCCATTTGGCCCTTGCCTTCCTTGGGGATGATTGAAGCAGCTCAGGCTAAACATTGAACTGTTATACTTGGTCTTCCACTTAGGCCTCAGGCTACACTCGGGATGAGTTCATAGGTAAGGTCTGTCTGTGAAAGAGTGAAAGCAGCAAGTCCTATTTCAGCAGAATGGAATGTTTGTTTGGATTGTGAAGGAGAGTGATGCGTTGTATGTCATAAACTTTGAAGCCACTTGCTTTTTAAATCAGGAAGAACCAGAGGATTATGAGCATTGAGATCTCAAAGAAAGTCGGTGGCTACCAAATGGGAAAGGTGCTAAGAATGCAGGAAGGGGTCAGTTTGATGCAGTCAGGGGCTGGAGATTTGTGACGAGAGCAAAGAAACTGATACAACTCTGTTTGGATTAGATCATTGCCCAAAGTATGTTCCATTGAACATTCGCTTCTTTGCTGTCATTAGATGTTCTGGGAGGAAAATGATTCCATAGTCAAGTAAGTGTGGGGAAGGCGTCGTACCATCCTGTACTTGGGATTCACCGTGCATATGAGCATACTAAAAATTCTGAGAGGTCCTTCAGTCAAGAAAGCAGATTAGTTTGCTTTAACCCATCCTATGTTAATCGTACTTGACCAGGGAATCCTTTTTACATACAACACTGATTGACAATATACAGGACAGGAAAAGTGACTTCACATGCTAAAGATTTCGGTTTCGTATTCATAATCAACCAGTATTGCATTTAAAATCACAAGGAATTATGCCTAGAATGTATGTCCTAGAATGTATCTCTGTTGATAACTCGCAGAATATTGCCTGCCTGACCTATTCAGGCCATTTTTGTTGGAATTGAATTGGCTCACATTGCCATTTTCTTAAATTAATAAATAAGGAGAACAACAACAACAAAAAAAGAGATGAACACAGTTGTCAGATATCTATACTACATTAAGCTGTTTACTTCATTAGCATTTTATTAGCTTTGTGCATTTAATAAATGTAAACTGAATTGGATAGCAGAACTGTTTAGAGAAGCCATTTACACTGTGCTCTCTTAATTAGGATATAATATACATTAAAGGTTGTAGCTCCTCACATTAGACTATATCATATAATTAGGGCCATGATGTCTGTAAGAGAATAAACAGTATCTTACATCAAGTGAGGGCATAATATATAAATGTATTGAATGAATTAACCTGTAAATCTTAGAAGAGAATTAAATGGCCCTTAAGTTTTGCTGTCATGACACTAGAGGGAGCAGTTACTTTTATTTTGGGATTAGAAGTGATTGGAGTTTCAAGTTTTTGTAAGAAGGAAAAACAGGTAATTTTTTATTAGCAAGGAGGTTGATTTTAGTGATATTTTGCTAGCTATAAGAAACTTCTATGTGATTTATAAATAATATAGGAGACAAAAGGACTCATTTCAGGGTATCAAAAAAGGCAAGAGAATAAAAATATTTTTAGAAACTCAAATAATATCAGATGTGAAATACCTGTGCTCTTATATTGGGTCAGGAAAGCAGTTTTCTTAATGACTTTTTTTCCCCACACTGGTAAATATTCTTAGCTAATAATTTATCGCCTTCCCCTTAAGTCAAGATTCAATTTAAAATCATAGTTTTGTCTTTTGTCTTAACAGTTCTGAATGCTAGCCTCGAAGTAGGGTCAGGTGTATCAGCTTTCTGCCGTACTGCCCTCTCCCGAATTCTTACATCAGTCTCATCTGTCCCCCACCCTGAGCTCGACTCTCCACCCCCAGGACCTCAGGCCTCCAGAGGTAACCGGGTATAGTGCAGAAATTCAGTTTAGAATCAACAAAGCGTGGAGTCCTATCTGCCACTTGCTGTGTGGTCTTAGACAATGGTAAATAGCTGATTTATTGAACACGTACATGTGGCAAGCATAACACTGAGTGCTTTTGCCATGCCACATATAATCCTGTGAGGCAAAGGATTACATCATTTACAGATGATGAGTACAGTTTTAATATCACAGATGATTACAGACACCCCAAAATGAGTATTGATAAGCAAAACAAAAAGTATATACAGTGTATAAGCATATACAGAGAGTAAGTTACTTATTAATTAAGGCTTAGTAGAGTTGAACCCAGATACAAAGCCAGGATGCTTGGCAGCCCTTGCAGCTAGTCACACATTGCCATCACTGCCTACTCTTCTTTGTGCCTCTGTTTCCACATTTCTAAGGGACTTATAATGTCCACTGCACAAAGTTGATGTGAGGGATGAAATGATACAATGAATTTATTATGAATATTTGGTACTTACTCTGTTTCCTCGAAAATAAGACCTAGCCAGACAATCAGCCCTAATACGTCTTTTGGAGCAAAAATTAAGATAAGACCCGGTCTTATATAACATATAATATATAATAGAATATAATGTAATATAACAATATAATATATAATACCAGGTCTTATATTAATTTTTGCTTCAAATGACACGTTAGAGCTGATTATCCAACTAGGTCTTATTTAGGGGGGAACATGGTAGTAGATGTTTATCAGTAAGTACTCATTCCATTTCTTCCCCCGTTCACCTCCCTCCTTACACTGCAGAGAAGACAGAAACCAATTCTCATTATCTTCATACTGCCCTCGGAATTTAGATCCTAATTTTATACTTGAATTTCTCAAGAATTATACTTCATTTTTCAAGAATTCTTTATTTGAGGTATCATTGGCCCACAACTTTGTAATGTTATCATGTCAATTTTTTTAAGTAGCTCTTGACACTTTCGCTTATCAGCTATTGTAATCACAGCTAAATGTAACTGTCATAATCCATATACCTCAAGTGATAGGTGGTCTGTGATGAACATACTGGTTTTGTTTGCTTTCAGAATGACAATCACGTGACAGAAATATGTGCAGCCAGGTTATAGTAACAATGTGATATTTAGAGTTACTCTGATCAAAAGTCACTTCCAGTAATCAGGCCACTTTCTCTTTATTTTCTCTATCTAGCATGACAGTACCTCTTTCATAAGTCAGTTCTGTAGTGATGAAAGAGTGCAAATGGTATTTATGCCTTTTATCTGGGGTTCTGTATATAACTGAGATTCTGAGAAAACTACCCTATGTATTTTTGAATAATTGTAAAACCAACAAGAGATAAAAATGGAATGCAACATGGTGGGCTGAAACAGCCCTGAATGAGTTTTCTGAAATCTCATCTCAATTCTCTAGCTTTCTGAAAATAGGTGTATCTTTCTGGGTCTATCTCCTTGTCTGTAAAATGAAATAATTCAGTAAACGGACCTTTGTGGTTTCTGGCTTAAGAAATTCGTACCAAAAAGCTTTGTGTTTTTACAGCTACCTCTTCAACAAACTTTATAATCAACTGGAATATTTCCACCTGGATATTACCCACAGACACCACAAAAGTCATCATGAAACGGAACTTCTCTTGCCCCTCAAACTTGTTCCTCTACTGTGTTCTCTGTCTGGTCACTTACGCTAGAAACCCAGTAGCCACCCTTAACTCTACCCTCACCCCTCTTCAGATACCAGTCCCATGTCTTCCTTCCTCAGTAGTTTTCTCATATTTTTTCCCCACTCCTGCTGCAAATGCCTTAGTTTGCACTCTTGTCATTTTTATCCTGGCCTACTGCAATGGCCTAACCTTAACTTTCATCTGTAATTCTAGATTTAAAGCCTATGCTTTAATCTTGACTACATATGACAGTAGCTAAACAGTTCCTTGACCTGCTTAGACTATTGCCTGGTAATACCTAAAAAAAATAAATAAAAAATAAGAGCAAAGATTTTAATAATGAAAATTGAAAACAAGACATCCCAAAATGAGTATTGGTAACAAATGGTATTAAATATATACAGTGTGTACCAGAGTACCCAGTAAATAGTAGATGCTCAGAGTGAATACTTACTGAGTGGCCAAATGAATAAAGCATGTAGCTGTAGAGATAACAGGGTGTGGATTAAATTATACTGTGGACATGTGCCTGTGAAATACTAGGTGGGAAAAAAGGCCCCACTCTGTAAGAATGTCTATTAAGATGAATCTGGATATGTTATACACAATACTGGCTGTCTCTCCAAGTGAATAAAAAAATCAGAATATACCAGTTATAGCACTAGTACGTCTTGAAAATAAATGCTGTCTAGCTCCTCAGGTCACTGGGTGTGGCTAAGATATTTCAGTGCTCAGAATCCCTGATTCCAGCTCCTGTGATTTTCAGGTCTGTGATCTTGATGTCTTGGGCTTCTACGTGACAGAAACTTCAGCTTCTTCTAGGCCCACCCAGAGAGCTGGCATCTCCTCATAAGCACTGCATTCTCTCATAACAGGGAGGGGACAGGATCTTACTGCATAGGACTTCCCAGGTCAGGGCAACAATGCCTAGCTGGCTCAAGGCGTCTGGGAAAATTACTGAACTCTACTAAGCTACTCAAACCATTCCTAGAAGCCCAACAGCATTAAAAAGTGAATTTAATCATAATCAAAATTTTCTCTTTCTACAAAGTTGTTTCAGGTCACGCATTTTTATAATGACCCTGTGCTTCAAATAAAGGTATGATTTATGCTTTGAAGAAACGTATGATGGATAAAAGTGTGGTTTTCAAACTACCGTTTTTCCCCAAAAATAAGACCTACCCAGACCATCAGCTCTAATGCGTCTTTTGGAGCAAAAATTAATATAAGACCCGGTCTTATTTTAATGTAAGACCGGGTCTTATATAATATAATATGATATGATATAATATAATGTAATATAATATACCGGGTCTTACATTAATGTTTGCTCCAAAAGACGCATTAGAGCTGATGATCCGGCTAGGTCTTATTTTTGAGGAAACCCGGTATCTGCCAGGACACTGAGATTCCACAAGCTAGACCAGTGTGTTCCCACAGCTCAAATCAAATAATGGTGGTCTTTTTCCCAGGTCCAAAAAAAGTCGATAAGCAAGAATTTGTCAATTTTATGTTTCTTCTCCCTACATGTTTTTGACTTGTTGATACCTGCTCCCAAATTTTAATAGTAATAAGGAAGCATTATGGGAATATTTGGCCAGCTGTTAGTTCTTGGTCTAACAGCGTGTCTTTGTGGCCACATGGCACTCCTGGTAGTTTTATATTGCATACATATATTTTCTGCTAGTAAATTGTTCCTTGTTCATCAAATTGAATTAAATGTGTTTTTATGGTGGCAGCAAAGGACAACTTGATTTCCAGGTGCTCCGCCAGTGGCCTAGGTGTCTGTTGAAATATGAAATCCAAATATTCTTATGTAATGTATACAGATCATATACTCATAGGCACTATTTCATGAAAGTAAACCTTGGTAATGAAAGTATTAATCCAAGTTCGGGTAGTCCTTGTCTTATGCCTTCAGGGTCATCACTTCGGAAGAGGCCTGGAGGAGTGTGCCCTGGTTTGGGGCAGGCAGCCTGTAAGTAAGATGTTTCCCTTATTCCCTAACCTAAGGCACAAGATGGGACTTTCTAGGATCCTTGGGTTCTGACCTGTTTATGTAGTGCTGTGCTACCCCTCTGAAGTTACTAAGGGTGAAATGCAGTTTGGTGAGTATTTTAAGGATATAAACACCTAATCAGAGTACTGTTTAATAAGTCTTATAATAGAAAAATGTACCAGCTGCTGTGAGAGCATAGCATGGTATCACAAAGAGGTGACATTTGAACTAAGCCTCGAAAAGCATAAATTTGCCTGCTGAATGTCAGGTGAGGGATGGGGAGAAGGGATAGGAAAGCCATTCCTGCCACAGAACCATTCTAGTAAAGTCACAGAGGTGCATGGCACACCCAACGTGCAACGTGGGGTGTGTTGGGGGGCAATAGCAGGTGGTGAGGCCGGAGATGGTAGACGAGGGTCAGGATCCTGAAGGACAGTCCGGGGCATTTGAACTTTTAAGGAATGAAGGACTACTACAGATTTTTAGCAGATAACGGAGATGATTAGATTTACATTTAGAAAAGCCTCTGGCTAGTTCGGAGAATAAATTAGGGGTGTGGGAGAACAGTTTTAGGAGCCTATTGTAGAAGTCAAATTCACGAGTTGTGACAACATGATGTAGAGAGTGGGGGAAATGGGACATGGTGTGGGTAGAGAGTAGAGGACAGGCAGAAGCCTTAAAAAAAAGTTACAGGTTTCCCTTAGGGCTAATGCTACTCCAGTAAGCAGGTAGGGTTACCAGGTCTGCTTTTCCTCTCTAAAATGGGAGCCGTTATCCTTCCCTTCCTGTTTTAAGGGGTTGCTGAAATGGCAATGAAATGTGATCTATAGGTGAATACTAATGGGTGACAAGAGTAGTTACTAATCGTCATAACGATCTTCATCCACAACAAATACCATGAGGTTGAACCATGTGAAATTTCCTCTTATGATGAAAAAGATCAAATATCAGCAACTTCATGAGATTCAACCTCATAGTTTTTCTTCTCACTTCTGGCCTCCTTTTCAGCCATATCATTGCTTTTTTTTTTTTTAAGATGAGCAATGCATTTCATCAATGGGGATTTCCAGGGATGCTGGGGAGGCAAGAGTGGTAGAAAGTCTTTGGAGTCAAACAAACCTAGAATCAGATTTTCCTCTCTAATTTATTAACTGTGATTTTGGGTAAGTCAATCCATTTCAGCCTTATTATTTTCATCTGGGAAATGGAAATAATGCCTGTGTTGCAGGGTTATTAAATGAGAAAATGCATTTCTTGTTAGTATGTGGCATGTAAAAGTTGAATAAAAGTTAGTCTCAACTATTTCCTACTCGCCTCCCCCCCACCCCCATTTTTCCTACTTTTTCACAGAAGGTTTGGCATGGAACTCCAGTTATCTGCTTCCCTGTGTCCCAGAAAAGCTGAGTTGCAGCTACATACCAGGGATTTGGGTTTGTATAAGAAATATTTAGCTATCATAACTTCAGCCAAAAATCTTTTTAAGTGAACTTTGAGACTCGCAGCATTCCATAGACTGCATTAGTGCACACTTTGTGTCAAGTTTTTCCGGAATGCCACAAGCCTCATCAATTTTCACATCATTCGGGAAGTTAGTCATTTAGCCCAGACTTCCAATAAATTCATACCTACAGACTGTGTCATATTCCGCTGGAAATGTCATCACCCTTTTCGTGTGTGATATGTGATAACTACTCTTTGCAAAGGAAGAAAACACTTGAAATATTATTTATTGCCTTATATTCCTGACTGAATCCAACCCCAAAAGGTGAACTCACAATTGCTGACCCTCTACGTTCCTGGGTCCCAGTAGCATAACTGGGTTTCTGTCTCAGTTTCCCCACTTAGCATTTCCTCTGATGAGGAGTTCTGATTTTGTATTAAATCCGTGGTTGGTTTGGGTGGGTTTTTTTTGTCTGTTTGGTTTTGTTTTAGCTAGCTTGTGCAAGCACTCTTCTTGTCACAGCGTGTATGTGACAAACAAGACAGACAAAATCTTTGTACTCATGAGCTGACATTTTTGTGACAACAATCAAGATATTCTCAGAGTGGATGAGTATTGTCAAGGAAATAAATAGGCTATTGGGATAGATGGTGGCTGGTAGACGGAGGGTAACTTAGAAAGGTTTGTCAGGGAAGTAAGGTGGTAGCACGGTCCTGAGGTGGAAAAGAGTTTGGCATGTTTGAGGAACAGAATGGCTAGGATTTTTTTTTTTTTTTTTTTTTTGGTCTCTTTTGCAACAGAGGGATAAAATGGTAGAAGATGCACTAGAGAGAGGCGGGGGACAGATAAAAATTATTCTGTGAGTTCTGGCCTCCTGCTTCCCTGGAGGGTTGGGTCTGGATCTAGCCACTGCTTCCGGACCTTCCTTTAAACCAGAAGTATGCCGTGACTGACATTCTTTCTGTTGTGTGAAACCTGGTGCCTCGCCCTGCCCCTCGAATGTGCCTCTGACTGAAAGCAAGTCCTTGATTTTCCACTAAGTGATGACCTTTTTAAACTTAAAAATTAATTACTACTAAAGAATGTCTGCTCATGAAGATAGAAAATGAAGAAAGGCAAAAATAAAAATTTTAAATTATCTGCAATCCCACCACCCAGAGGTAAATATTGGTTATCATTTTGGAATATATTGTTTCAGTTACATATTCATTTATATATTTTTAATCTAAATATTATAACATGATCTTTTTATTCAATGATATAAACTATGTCAATAAATCTGTTTCTATGTTATGTTAAATAATTTGTCATGCCGATGATATACCACAATTGATTCCACCCATTCACTGTTTTGTGGACTAGTAAAGTAATAATTATAACAATCATAGCAGTTAATACACATTAGGAACATTGATATTTTTATGCAAATCATTTCTGAAGCAAAGAATGTTAAGTGACTTGTCTACCACACAGATAATAAGTAAAACAACGGTGAGACAGAAGTGACATTTGCTAAGCATGTACTGTAAGTTAGGGATGGTGCTAATCTCAGTAGAGAGATAACTCCTGCCACTTCCTTTACACCGCGCAGGTTAGAACTCTGTAGCCCTTCAGCGACTGCAGTGGAAGACGGGCATCTGGATACCCACTCCCACCAAGATTGCATGTGATGGTGCAGAAGTGGGTGTGCTATTGGGAAAGGGGAAATGGATGCTGGATAGACAAAATTTGAGTCATTATTTCTTCCAGTCTCGTGTTCTGGTGTCCTTCCAAAGATGTGTCTCTCACCCTGAGGCCTTCACTTCTTCTCTGAAATTCAGTTTCTTCATCCATAAAATGGATATCAGGTCAGACAATTAAGTTTGCGAACTTGTTGTAACAATGTTGCTAACCTGTTTTGATATCAAAGGGATTATTCATTATGAATTTGTACCAACTGGACCATTAGCAAAGTTTACTATTTGGAGATGCTGAAGAGGCTGCGTGAAACAGTTGGACGACCTGAACTTTTCACCAACAATTCATGGCTGTTGCATCACGACAATGCACCAGCTCCCACGGCACTGTCTGTAAGGGAGTTTTTAGCCAGTAAACAAATAACTGTTGGAACACCCTCCTTACTCCCCTGATGTGGTCCCCAATCACTTCTTTCTTTACACAAAGATAAAGGAAATATTGAAAGGAAGACATTTTGATGTCATTCAGGACATCAAGGGTAATATGATGACAGCTCTGATGGCCATCCCAGAAAAAGAGTTCCAAAACTGCTTTGAAGGGTGGACTAGGCGCTGGCGTCAGTGCATAGAGCTTCCCAAGGGGAGTACTTTGAAGGTGACTATAGTGATATTCAGCAATGAGGTATGTGGCGCTTTTTCTTGGATGAGTTTACCAACTTAATTGTCAGACCTTTGTAGACCATGGTTTTTATTATTGTTGGCTATTAAATAAAAATAGATCCCAATCTTGTGTGACCAAGTTTCCCAGAATAAGCCAGGTCCCCACTAATGCCCTTTGAAAAAGTGAGAAGGGAACCACAGTTTGGGAACCTAAGGGATTGGGTGGGGGGGAAAGAACCAGATAGGATCAATGTTACTAAAGGGAATAGTGAGGGGAGAAGTGGATTGGGGGGGGGGGGGGGGAATCCTCCAGCAATCTCATTCAAGTGTGGCACAATCATGGGGTGTGTCACAAGTCACGATGCCTTGTAAGCCCTGCTGGATTCCTGGGAAAGGAAGTTTGGCCCACTGACCTCTGAATGGTTCCTAAATAAAGTAGGGCAGTCAGCCAATACCAGGCATCATCAGACAATTGAGAAGAGGCTAAGAGGCAGAAACTGAAGCATGATGCCTTGTGTCTGGGGCATGTGAGCTGTGCGTTTGCACCCTGACAGAAAGTTCTTCACAGCAAATAGCAAAGGGACTAAGCAAGAATGGTGGTGTTCCCATGGCAGCCAGGCCCTTAGCAAAATTAAGAGAATAACCTTCTAAGTGGGACCAAGGAGGCTTCTTTTCTTTTTGTCTGAAAAGTATTGGCGGTGGGGGAAGGCACTGAAATGCATGTCTGTGGCGCTGGGTTCTAGTTGGATCTCCACTGCCAGCTAACTGGGAGTGGGATACCTCTCTCTCCTCTTCTCTGGCTTAATCTTCAAGGCCCAGTTCCCATGCCACCCCAACTAGAAAGCTTTCTCAGGCTCTTCTTAGTTCTTTTTTCTGTGCTCACACAGCAGTCTCTAGTCTACCCTTATGCCTCATACCCTTATTCTCATGTTACCACGTCTGCCTCCTCCACTAGACCATGAATTCCAAAGTTAATGCATTGTGTCTGATTCACCTTACTGTCCCCTTCTCCTGCTCAGTTACTGACATTGGATTAGCACTCAGTAAGTTTTTCTTTTTTGAAAAAATGAACCTGTGAAATGGAGCTAGCCTTTGCCCTGCCTTCCTTCCAGGAGTGCTCTAAATTGAGAGTCAAGAATTAAGAACTTTTTTCCAAATGCTACTCTGTGCAATCATGGTAACTCCCACGTGGACAACACTGCAGTTTACAGTGCCATTTTGCATCCATTATCTGTTTGATCCTCACAGTAAGCCAGTTACGACTCTATCCCTTCACAGGTGGGAAAACTGCGCTCAAAGAGGTAAAGCAACTGGCTCCGGATGCTCAGCAAGTAAATGGAACTCTGACCTCTGACAGAGAGCCTGTCCTCTCTCTATTACATGTTGTTATTTTTACTGCTGAAACAACCTTTGATCCATTGTAAAATGAGCAAATAGACAAAAACCTCTCCTATAAACCTTCTGTTCATGGCAGATTACTCTCTTCACCTCCTGCTTAATGGAAATGTAACACCTCCCTCTACTGCCACAATGTGCCTCAATGCCACACCTCCCTCTACTGCCTTCTAATCTCTTGAGTAGAAGCTGCCTATTCTCACATATTCCATTGGGGCCTCCATTGGCAGTCTCGTCCTTCCCCCATGGACGCTAACCTATCACTACCCTTCTATCACATGCAAAATTTACTTCCACCTTGAAGCTCATGACACCCAGCTCCGCCCGTCAAACCCTCTGCCCTGGGACCATGACTCTTGAATGAGTGACCTAAGAATGGAAGGAATGATGGGGGCTCATGCCATCTTCTATGCTTTCTTTGCAGTGGTTGTCTTCCAACTACCTCAGCCCTTCAAGTCTTCTCCACTTGAAGTCCTGCCATCACCCAGGTGACTTCATTCTATGAAGCCACTGACCATCCTAGCCTTTTTCTCCTTCATGTCAGCAACAAGAACCACTACCTCACAGCTGCAGTTATACCCTGGACCTTCTCAAGACCTGGCACTCCTCTACCTTAGAGATCTTAAGTTCTGGTACATTCAGTGTCTGACTGTCATCACTAGCTCTCTTACCCTTTTACTCCTACCAGACCTGCTCCTTGGCATGTGGCTACCACCAGGTCTTGGTCCTCATTGTTCCCTCCCTTAATATTTCCTTGCCTTCCCTACTCTGCCTAGACTTGAGAGTACAGCGTGAAAACCAGCATTATCCTCTTTGTATCTAAACTTTGTATCAGTCCAGCCATCTGCCGTCTCCATTTCATGCAGACTGCCTCTAAAGCAGTAATGTGGTCTTCACCCTTGACTGGACACTCCTAGGTGTTACCACCTTGGTCATCACTTCATAATAGGTACGAATGAATTAACTAACCAAACTGATTCATCCGTTCATTCATTTGACAAACATGTCCTTACTATCTGTTATATGCCAGGCAATGTGCTACCTGTTAAACAGATAACCGTAGAGGAAAAACAGACAACAGACACAGAGCCTGCCTCCATAGAATTATAGTCTAGCTGAGGAGAGAGACGTGGGCCATTATATACAAACATATGATTACAGTTGTGAAGAGTGCTGCAAAGGAGAAAAACACCAAGTATTAGCAAAGAATGTAGTAGGAAGACCTTCCCTAGTCTAAAGGGTCAGGGAAGGCCTCCTTGGGTAAGAGACATTTAATTTCTGGCCTAAAGGAAGGGTTCAAAATAGCTAACTGAAAGTAGGAGTGGAATGGAGGGGCTTTCTCGGTGGAGGGAAAAGTATCTGTGAAGGCCTGAGACAGGAAGGAGGAAGGAAATGAGGGGGTCCTTGTGAGAGTGTATGGAGGGGCTTGAAGGCAAGGTTGGAGAAGTCAACGTGAGCCAGATCTGGGGGGCATTTGAAGGATGTTGAACCATTAGGGTTTTACACAGAGAATGGCATTGTCTGATGTGCCCTGTCTTTTAAAAAAGGTCAACCCATCTGTAGTATGTTGAAAGAATTGAATGGAAGTAAGTAAACTAGATAGGAAGCTGTTGTAATTGTCCACTCAGTGGCTGATGGCTTGGTGGAGACAGATCGGAGCACCTTCTCCAAGCTCCAAAAGGCCCATAACCTACTTCTGATTCCTCCCACCACCACTACCACCGTTTGGGGCAACTGAGTTTCTTCCTACCACTTAGGAAACTAAAATTATCAGGTGTGAACTTCGTCAGTTTCCTGCCTCTACACCCACAAATTCAGTTAACTGCATGTCCTTCATTTTCTTCCTGCCAGTCTCAGAGAAAGAGAGTCAGGTCTCCTTTCTAGGGCCCATCATTCCCTCTTCCACCTTCCCCAGGACCCATACAGTACTCTATTCCTCATCCATGCCCTGTCCTGTGAGCAAACTCAGTTCTCTTCCAATTTGGGGGGGAAAAAAAGACCCACTCACCTCCTGTCACCCTAGATATTACCTCATCTCTCTCCTTCCCTTTATAACAAATTTTATACAGTCTCCCTACATCAGGAATTGTGATGCTCACCAAATATTCCATGTACTCCCCACGTTTCCCAGCTCCTTTGACGTTAGGCAGGTCTGGGTGACTAGTGTCTCACTCCAAACCAAAGCATTGAGTAGCTGGGATGTCCTTCCAACGAGCTCTTCAATTACTGAGGCAGTTGTGTAGCAGGGTTTGTCTTCCAGAAGTTTCAACTTTAAGATGATGGAGCCTCCATCACTCTGAGCTCCTAAGTGATTGTGTAGAGCAGTCTCCCCACCACACAGAGTGTAAAAAAGAAACAAATTTTTGCTGTGGTCACTGAAATTGGGGAGTGCTTTGTTACTATAGCCCAGCCTAGCCTAACTAACCCATTTATTATCCCTACATCCTCACCTCCCATGCACTTTTAAAAATAGGATTATATTGTTTCTGACATACTCTTTAGCCCTCAGTCTCCTCCTCTCTATTTATATTTTACTCAGGCAAATGCCACTGCAATACTTTTTTTCGCTAAATTGTCTAATATGATTTCTCTGTATCATATGACCGAGTTGGCTACTCTCTTCTTGAAGCTTCTTCTCCTCTGACTGCTATAATACTAGCTTTTCTTGGTTTTCCTCCTACTTCTCCAAAACATAGGTTTTGGAATAAAATAGGACTTTTTTTTTTTTTTTTTTGTCACTCTATCAAAGTGGAATCAAATGGCTTTTTATCAAGTCAAACTCCCATTTAAAAGACTTCAGTGACTTTCCAACTCTAACCTCATTAAACTGACATTTGAGACCCTCAATGATGTGGCCACAGCCTATTTTTCCAGCTTTACCTTCTGTTCTCCTTTACACAGCTTACCCTTTACCCAACAGAGGCTTGATGAGCTCCTCCTCATCGTTAACCATCATGCTGTTTCCTGCATCTGTCACATGCTTCAGTGTGGGTTTATCCTTTCGAATAATTTAGACATGTATGCAAAGATGCTAAAAGTCCATCTTTAGGATAGAATAAAGAGATTGTCAGACATGCCATGTCTGAAATGCACCTTTTCTCACCAAAGTAAGGGAATAACCAAGAAAATAGAAAGACATGAAAGAAAGTGAGGAAACAAAGAAAAAAGATAACGAGGAAAGAGATAAAGAACACCTCAACGGTGACAGTGACAATAAATCCTAAGATCACAGCTTTGCACAGATAAAGAGCAACCAATTCTGATCAAAGGAAGGTGATTCAGAACACTTATCACCGGGCTAACACTGATAAAGTCACCAGTTCATGTGATGTCCCGAATAAGGGTGTAACCTAAGGAAGAGGAAGAAAAATTCTAGTCAACAGGGAGGGACTCCAACTCAGGACAAAGCAAAAAAAAAAATCCCAGGATGACAGGGAAGGAAAGTCCCAGAAGACAGCTAAGCAGGAGGGCTAAAGTATAAACAGTTACAACAGGAAACTGAAGGTCTCCAGGAGAGGTGTCTTCAAGAGAAAAATTGGAGCTGACAGATTACTTGATGCCATTAGCCACAAGGAAAACTGTAGTGAAAGGTTATTGGAAGGTGTCAGAAGAGTTCACTATAGGTAATAATAATTACAAAAAATATAAACGAATGGAAAATCGAAGGCAATTGTTAACTTCAGGAAATGCAAAGTAGGACATGAAATATAAGGTTGATATCCTTCAATGGTCAGTTATAAATAGTATTTGCATCGGCTTAATAATATAAGCACTGAGTACTGATTTAGCCAAAAATTCTAATATAATTCTATTGGGAAGATGGGGGAGGAGAAACAGAAGCAATGGGGGTGTGAGTACAAAACCCTGCATAAAAAGTCACTATACGATGTCTAAAATTGATTAATCAAAAAGTAACAAGAAGATCATATTACTTAGGAAAAACGTAGACGTATAAATGCCAAAAGAAACAGCTCAGATGGTGACCTTTGGGGAAGGCACGTAGGGGATGGGGAGGGGACAGGCAGGGCAAGACATTATTGCTTTCCCTTAGGTGTCTCTGAGGAGTGAGACTGGCGTGGAGAGGGGTTTTGTTTACCACTTTGTATTCTCTATACTATTCATTTTTTTTGCAATAAGCATGCATTACTTTTATAAATATAATAAATAATAAAACCAATGTGCTGTTTCTATTTTGTGTCTTTGGGAATTTCATCTCCAGGCTGTTGAAAGGAGGCACCGAGGAGGTTCTCACCATCCCCAGGCTCAAGCCCCATCTGTGGGTTTGTTCCTTTGTTTGAGTGACAGTAGGGCAAGGGCTCTATGGTTTCCCTTCTCAGTCAAGAGCTCGTCTCAAGTATCGGCATCCTCCCATCTTCAAGCCCTCTTCAAAGGGCAGGAAGCTCTGGCTCCCTCAGCCACGTCAGCCACTGTCCTGCCCTCCAAAGAGCCTCTATCAGACCATGGCCTGCTGTGCAGTATACACCTCTGTTTGAAAGTTCTCTCCTCCAACCTTTTCCTTATTCTCACTAGATTGTCATTTCTATCTTTGTACGCCAGCCCCCAGCTCCTGGGATAGGTGTTTCCTGGAGCATAATACGATAGAGTTACAGCTATGATATTATGTGTTTGTGCTTGGACCTCACAAGAGAAAACACCCTGAAGTCAACTTTGACATTCATAGTCTATGGTTAAAAACTGGAAGCTACAGGCAAACCTGCCCAACCTTTGCCCCAGACAAAGATGTTATCTTTATTAGATGGATCAGGAAACAAACCTGCCCTTTGCCATGGAGAAAGACACTTAATCTCTGTCTTCAAAGGCTGTCCGCTTACAAACATCCTGAAAAAGATAGTGTGAAATAAAGTTGATACAAGAAGTGCAGAAATGCAACTGAGAATTATCTCCCAAGACTGATCATAGAAACTGTGAGATATTAATGTCTGTTATTTTAAGCCGTTAATATTTAGAATAATTGGTTACACAGCAATTGATAACTAATAGACCCATATGTTTTTATTTCTAGTGCTCTTTATTCCTTTGTGTAGATCTAGTTTTTTATCTGGTATGATTTTCCTCTTGCCTGGAGTACTTCCTTTAACCTCTCTTCTAATGCTGGCTTGCTATTAATGCCTTTTTTGCTTTTTTATGTCTAAAGGTCTTTATTTATTTGTTTCCTTTTATACAGCTTTTATTGAGGTTGCAAATGTATAAATTCAGTGGTTTGGTAAATCAGTAGAGTTGTGCAACCATCACCATACTCCAGTTTTAGAACATTACCTTTCATAGTTCCAAAAAGTTCCCTTTATGCTCCACTCCCACCCCAGACCTAGGCAACCACTTAATTTGCTTTCTTTCTCTTTAAATTTGCTTTTTCTAGATAGTTCATATAAATAAAATCACATATGTAGTTTTTGCTTCTGGCTTTTTTCACTAGCATGTTTTTGAGATCCATCCATGTTGTAGCATATATCAATAGTTCATTTCTTTTAAATACTGAATAACGTTCCATTATATGGATATACCACATTTACCTTATCTATTTGCCAACTGATGGACATTTAGATTGTTTCCATTTTTTTACTATTATGAATAATACTGCTATGAACATTTTCATACATGTTTTGTGTGGGCATATATTTTCATTTACCTTGGATAGATTCACAGAAACAGAATTTCTGTGTTGTATAATAACTTTTTAAGAAATGGACAAACTGTTTTCCCAAATGATTGTACCATTTTACATTCCCACTAGCAATGCATGAGGGTTCCAATTTCTGCACATCCTAACCAACACCTGGTATTGTTTATCTTTCTTATTTAATGCCCCTCTAGTGAGGATAGAGTGGCATTTCATTGTGTTTTTAATTTGCATGACATTGATAAATGATATAGAGTATTTTTTCAGGTGTTTATCAGCCATTTATCTTTTTTATTCAAATACAGTTAACAGACAATGTTATATTAGTTTCAGGTGTACCACATAGTGATTTAACATTTATACACCTTACAAAATGATTGCCACAATAAATCTAGTAATTATCTGTCACCATACAAAGTCGTTACACTATTATTGACTATATTCCCTGTACATTATATCCCCATGACTTATATAGTTTATGACTGGAAGTTTGTACCTCTTAGTCCCTCGTTTGTTTATCTTCTTTGGTAAAATGTCTCTTCAATTTTTTTTGCTCTTTTGAAATTGTGTTATTTTTCTTTTTATTATTGAGTGGTAAGTGTTCTTTATATATTCTAGATATAAGTCCTTTATCAGATGTGTGATTTGCAAATATATTATCCCAACCTATCTCTTGTCTTTCATTTTTTAAATAGTGCCTTTGAAGCACGAACAATTTTTTTATTTTGATAAAGTCCGATTTATCAAATTATCCTTTTTGGCTTATGTTTTTATTTTATTTATTTGTATTTATTTATTTATTTTTTGGTGGGGGGGAAGGGGAACAGGATTTTATTGGGGAACAGTGTGTACTTCCAGGACTTTTTCCAAGTCAAGTTGTTGTCCTTTCAATCTTAGTTGTGGAGGGCACAGCTCAGCTCCAGGTCCAGTTGCCGTTGTTAGTTGCAGGAGGTGTAGCCCACCATCCCTTGCGGGAGCTGAGGAGTCGAACCAGCAACCTTATGGGTGAGAGCCCACGCTCCAACCAACTGAGCCATCTAGCACTGTCCCATGTGGGAATCAAACCAGCAGCCTTCCGCATTAGGAGCACGGAGCTCCAACGGCCTGAGCCACCAGGCCGGCCCTGGCTTATGTTTTTAGTTTCATGTCTAAAAACTACTTTCCCAATTCAAGGCTATGAAGATTTTTCTCCTACATTTCTTTTAGAAATCTTATAATGTTAACTCTGATATCTATGTCTATGATCCATTTGAATTAATTTTGTGTACAGTGTAAGGTAAGGGTCTAGAAGGTTTTCAACAGCTCAGTGATGCTCCATTCTCTCTTTTTCAAAGTCTTTTTCCCTGTTTTTAATTTCTATTGTTATATATTCAAATTCACCAATATTTTCTTCTTCAGAGTCTAATGTGTTAGTCCCATCAAGTATGTATTTCTAGTGTTAAGACTCATCTTATTTTTCCTCCCACTTTCAGGAATCAGTGTCCTGCTCTGCCTATTGTCCAATGTCTGAAAACAGTTATTTCATATATTTTTGTCATGTTTTATAATTGTGTTAAGCAGGAGGTTAAATCCAGTGCCTGTTACTCCATCGTGGCTGGAAGTGGAAGTCTTCTATTTCAATGGCCTCCTAAATTTTCTCCAGATATTCTGTCTCATTGCTCAAATTTGGTACACACTTATTGGATTGGTCTGGGAATATCTACATAACAACTGTAAACAAGAATATTAAAAACTCCCATAATTCACCTGTAGTAATAACTCTGGTTAGGGTTTTGTGTATTTCGTATTTCCTTCCAGTCTTCTTTCTACCTTTTGATTTTGCATAGTTTTAACGTTAGTCTTCCCCTTACATGACCTCTTTCCAGCCCTTGACATTAATGACCAACCACTCCCTCATTTTCAGAATTTTGTTCACTGTTAGCTTCCAGGAAATCCCTCTCTTCTGGTTTTATGTAAACCCTTCCAAATTCTAAGAATCCTCCCTCACAGACTCCCTCACAGATTCCTCTTCCTCCACGTACCCTTAACTATTGGCTTCTTTCTTGCTTCTCTCCTTACTCAATAGCTACATTCTCCCTGAGTGATTTCATCTGTTACCCATGACTTCAGTTATCGTTCATCTGCTTATGACTCACAAATTTATGTCTCTGAATCTCTTTCCCCCATTCTCCAGGCCTATATAGTCAATAGCCTAAGCACATCTCTAGCCAGAGGTCTCACAATGTGTCCCAAATGGAACTCACTGTCTCCCCCAACAACCTACGCTGAATCTTGGTTCCATCCCAGCGAATGGCACTAATATCCACCTTTCTTTCCAAGCTAGAAACAGGGAAATCATGCTCAACTGGTCCTGCTTTCTTCTTCTGAACCCCCACATCTTAAATGGAGGCACACAATCCTTGACTGTGATCGCCTAAATATCTCTTTTCTTTAAACCTGCACCCTGGTTTTCCCACATTCCTGTGTTTCACACCTTCATTATATCTCACCCGGTCTATTGCAACAGCCTCTTCTCTGATCTCTGGATGAGTACTAAATACACTGTGGTCTTTACAAAACACCAGTTAGATCATGTCACTCTCTTGTTTAAAGAGCTCCAAGGGTTCCCCATCACTTACAAGATAAAACCTAAAACCTTCAGCTTAGTATGTATGAAGCTGCGCACAGCTTGCCTGCAGACCCTCTCAGCCCTGCCTCCTGACCCTCCCAGATGTGTTATCCCCAGATGCAACCTCTCCTCTGCCTTTTTACATGCTCTTCTTTCTGCCTGGAAAATCCTTCCCCATCTTCTCTTTTTCAAAAATGCCTTCTCACATTTCAAGATGTAGCTAAAATATCCTTCTTCAGTAAATCTCTTCCCGGAACCCCTCAACAAGTGTATCCCCTCATTTCTTTCATGCCCTGGCAGTTCCTTCATTCACCCATTACTGCACTTGTCCCAGGACCTGTGGTTATGCGTTTACATCTATTTCTCCTACTAGCCTGTGTACTCGTCAAAAACAGTGGCCATCTGACTCCTCTATGTACGTATCTCTCTAACAAGGGCTTGGTGTAGTAGTACCCAGTAAGTGTTCAATAAGTACTCAGTAAGTATTGGTGTCCTACTTGGTTTCCTATCGGAGGTCCATAATAGGCTTTGGAGGGCCTCTGTGTGTTGTATGTTGTGAGGGTTTTTCCTGCAAACAAAATCCATTCTCGTCACCAGATTTTCAGAGGGGCCTGGATTCACAAGTTTCAGTACCTTTACCTTCGGGAGACACTGTAGCCAGGAAGTTGTTTTGGGAAACCTGAAGCTCAGTCAGAGCCTAAACTTCACTCTGTGATGGGATGACTTCCTGCTGCAGCTCATGTCCCTTAGTCCTGCGACGAGGAGAGAGCTGGAGGGAGGGGTGTGCGTCAGGTCTCCCCCGTAGGTGGGAACATTCAAAAAGCTGAAATCTCAAAGCCTACGACCCCCCCACCCGTCATGCCATGATCACATATACCAGGATGAATGCACACTTGAAATTCAAATACATACACCTCTGCATGCACACAAATATGCACGCACACACAAACACACAGCCAGGCGTACCCATACACACTCATCTGCACACACACAGAGAAACATGCACACACAAACCGGACACATGCCAATATGCAATCTGGGTAACACACAGCCTCGCCCTCGCATGTTCCTATGTAACCACACACATACATACAGCCATGCATGTGAGAATCGCACGGCCTGGCTCCCGCCCTCCCTCCTGCAGAGAGCAACCTCAGCCCCTGGCATCAGGCCGGGAGAAACAGCCGAGTGGAGCCATCTGTCAGGCTGAGGTTCCTGTGCCGCCCATCCTGCCTGAGCTCAGGCAGCCGGCATGCCGGGCATGCAGTCTCACTATTCTCTCTGGCTGAATCATGCTGAGTGAGCTGGCCTGGCCAGAGTTTATCAAATCGGAACAGAATTTTGGCAAAACAGATGACTTGTGAGCTTGGCATTTGTGGGCCTGGGAGGTGGAGACCTGGGGTGGGGGGAAGAGAAGTGGGGAGGTGACAGTAAACTGAGAGACAATAAGAGGTGATATCTGAGTCAAGGTCTTAAAGAACAAGTAGAAATTCCTAGGCAGGGAAGTGGGACCGGCGAGAAGGTGTTCTGAGAATAGTCCAGGCAGAGAGAACAAGATTATATATAATTACAAAATTTGTAAGAGTATCAATATCTCCTCATCCTGGGGCTTCTTCACATACTCTTTCTTCTTTCTATATATTTCTCTGCTTTGCATATTAATAGAACCATCATAGTGGTTAAGAGCACAGCCTCTGAGCTCTGAAAGATTTTGTTTCTGCTGCTTACTAGACCATATGACCTTGGGCAAAGTCACTTACCTCTTACAAATAAAAAATAGTTTTATTTGCTTCATAAGCTTGTTGAGAACACTAAATGAAATTACAAATTTAAGCAGTGGATTTAACACAAAGTAATGCTCAAGAAATGCTAGCTGCTATTGTGTTTATTGTCATACTCGTAGTTAAGAACCTTTAAGCACCAAGGAACAGAAAGCCTAACTCAAGCTGGCATAAACAGTAGAATATTCTTCAACTTCTATAATGAGGAGTATTGAAGTAGAATGAGCTGCAGGCATGGAATAATCAGGGCTCTGACTCTACATCTCTGCACTTCTCCTAGCTTTGTGCTCTTCTTTGTATTGGCTTTGTCTGCAGGCTGGCTTCCCTCATTGTCTCGGTATGGCTGTGTCACCGTGTCCTGAGCAACTGTGACAACATGCTTCCTTGTTCACATCCATCATGACAGAGAAAAAAACTCCTCCCCCAAACAGAAATAGAAATCCTTTCTTTCAATCTGTGTAGGCCAGCTTCGGCTGAGTGCCTGCCCATGAACCAATACAGTGACCAGGGGGATTCCCTGTGTTAGCTGGCGTCGGGCTGGCTTCCTAAACCAGTCACTTGTAAGTAAGGTTGGGTTGCCAGGATTGGCTTAGACTAATTGGGATCCACCGCTGGAGTGAGAGATGGAGTCCAGCTTTCTCCTGTCACATGGCTGCATTATGGCACGGGTGGTGGGAGGCGCTCTGCTAGAGAGAAGGGAGGAATGGCTGGACAGCCAACAGCATCCTGTGCAATGATAACTACTTACTTTTTTTGCATGCTAGTTCCCATGGGTCTTTTCAGACCTTGGCACAGATGACTCCTTACCAGTGAGGCCTTCCTTACCATGAGACTAGTTACATAAATCACACATACACTCCCGCCTCTCTCCTCCACTCCTCTGCTCCACTTCCTACCTCCTGCGCCCTGCAGGAGTTTTATCTAAAGCACTTATCACCACTTGTTATGTCATATACTTTTGGCTTTATTTGCTTATTGACTCCTCCCTCTAGAAAACAAATTCCATGAGGGGAGAGGTTTTAGTTTGTTCCGTGCTATATTTTGTAGCATCTGGAAGAGTCCAGGCCCGCAATAACAATTTGTTGAGTGAATAAATGAATCTGGCCAGAGCCAGACCCCTCTCATCTTCCCGAGGCTTCTCCCGTTACAGGGTCTGGGAATGGTGGCAGCTTTCACAGACCCTCCTTTTCTTCTCTCCCTGCTCTCTCTCTCCATCTACTTCCCTCTCATCTGTCTTCCTATCCCTCTAATATCCATCTGTGAAGTAGGCTGGTGTTTGTAATTATGCTTTCTTTCTACATAGTATTAATTATAAATATTTTTCTTCTCCCTTTCCATGCTAACGATTACCTCTTATTCTCTACCTGCAAAATAGTCAATATTTTGTGTTCAAATAAAATTAGAAAACCTGAGTGGCCCTTCCTTCTTGCAAAGATTTAACAAGGCATCTTATTATTATTTTTTTGGGGGAAACTGCATTTATGTTTCTATGCATGTATTTAAGTAATCCGTATGGAGTGTTTCCTTATCGGTGCTTCTGAGTCCACTATTCTAGTTTCCTAAATTTGTATCCTCTTTGAAGTCTCCTTTCGTGTGAATATTTTTTTAGCTTTTAAGGAAAAAAATCTCTGCCTTCCCCCACACCACCCCCCACCCTAAAACCCATCTGCCCCTAATAAGAGACGTATAATGGGACATTCTTTTCTTCGGTGATATTTTCTGAGTCCAGGACTGTACAAAAGAACCATGATAAAATTAACAACAAATAGTAGTTGCCCAGAAATTTACAATGAACCATTGTTCTTTCCTTAGTTACAAAATTAATACGTGCTCATAAAATATTACTTGTTTTGAATAAAAAGTGAAAATCTCTCTATCATCTCTAATCTTATTCCCCAGAAGTAACGACTGTTAATAGATTGGTGTACATTCTCCAGATTTTTTTTTTTTTCTTATGTGGCACATCCTCCAGAATTTCACTTTCTCCTCTGTGGTCCAAGTTGTTGCCAGAGCAGCTATTTGGAAAGAGATTATGTTTTCTAGCCATCTTTGCATCCAGGTGTGGCCATGTGTACAGGTGTTGCCATTGGAATGTGAGCAGAAATGACATGTTATCATTTCTGGTCCAAAGTTTTCTGGAAGTGAGTGTGATTCTTCCACACCAGAAGGAAAACTCCTTCTGTCTGTTGAAGCCCTGGTGGATGGCAGAACCTCAAGATGAAAGGACCCTGGGTTTTTGAATCACTGAGGGGAAAAGGGCCACCTGCCAAAGAACCTTGAACTTATGTGAGTGAGAAATGAACTTCTATCATGTTTGGGTCTTTATACATTTGGGGGATTATTTGTTATAGTAGGTAGCAGTACCATAATTGATATAGTGTATTTAAACACATGCTATTTTATGTTACATTATACTGATCTATACAATTTTTTTTTAAAAAAAAATGGGCTCACACATTGCACCATGGTGTTATTTGGCTTTTACACCTAAGAGAGATACAGCCAGGACTTGGAGGATCTAGGCCTGGAGCCTGGATTTTGTAGCCCCCAAACCTATGTTCTTTTCAGTCCCTCATGTCAGCCAGAAATTGGCCCTAACCTACATCTTTGATGATGCTCACATGTAAGAAGGCATTATTTGTTAGGCTTCTTTGATAACTCAGAACAGCTGCATTTGTCTCTGAGGTGGGGGCAGTGCATAGCCCAGGTGGGCTCTGCCCACCCAGGAGCCTATGGCTTCCTGTCTTCCTCAGTTCAAGGGTTTCTCAGAGAAGGAGCCTTCACAATGGTCATATTTCCCAGAAGGCATAGTTTGATTTGCTAAGTACTGCCCGGAGGACAGCGGGTGTGGGGTTGTGGTGAACACCGGTGGAGTTTGGAAATGCTGGGGCTGAAAGCCTCCTTCTCCAGGCTGACATGACCACCCCCCAAGGCCCTCAGAGTTTACAACTAGTGAGCTCGTGTCCCCAGAGAGGGCTCCCTGCTCCACGTCCCAAACACCACCAGAAAATGAACTGTAGAAAGCCAGATGGTCTCAACTCTCATAGACTTCCAGGAAACCTCGACAGTTCTAAGAAGCCCCCATTTCCTGCTTAACATCCAGAACCTGGGTGGAGAAAGTCAGGGAGGCCTTTACCCACTGCTCCCTCCACCCCTGAACCTTACCCTGGGGATTAGCTCTGTGTGCACAGCTGCTCACAGAAACAGTGTGGGCAGCAGGATGTGTCGGGGAGAAAGGGCCCTCAGCTTATCCAGACTCTGGGATTCCCAACATTTCTGGGGCACCCTCTACACCCATTTATTCTAGCTCAGCATCCTCCTATCACTTCCTGAGCTAAAGACAGGGGTAAGGTAAGCCAAAGCAACCGATAACTCAAAAGGTATTTCATTGTGGTTGTGACATTTCATAAATCAGTGTTCCCTGGTGTGGGAGCCACATAGCGTTGGTGGGCCACAAAATGACTGAAGGTTTCTACCAGTGTTAAATAATATCTAATTATTCCCTTTTCCATCTGTTTTCAATACTTTTTATTCCATGAGAAAGAATGTCACCATTCGTTGCTAGTAGGTCTTTAATAACCTTTCTAATACCAGTAAGACTTATCAGGAAAAACGAGAGAAGGCACAAATAAATAGCATTAAAAATAAAAATGGGTTCATAACAACAGATATTAAAAAGATATACTAGCAATAAACATGTTCTTATGTAATTAAAAAATATCCTTTACAAAAGCAATTCAATTTTATGTACCTAGAAACAAATCTAACAAAAGGTGTGCACCTGGTCTTTATCAAGAAAATTGGAAAACTTTAATGAAAAACATAAAATAAAACCTAAACAAATGAAGAGATGTAGTACCATGGATAGAAAGAAGACTTAATATTATAAAGGTGTCAGTTCTCCCAAATTATTATAGAAATTCATGTAATCCCATTCAATATACTGACCGTGTGTGTGTGTGTGTGTGTGTGTGTGTGTGTGTGTGTGAAATTTTTCTAGCTGATTCTAAAATGTATCTGGAAAAGCAAAGAGAGTTGCTGGTTTATATAAGGCGGTCAGGAAAGATCTTTCTGAGAGATGGTTGTGAAGAGTGAAGTGTTCCAGGCAAGTGGAGGCAGCAGCTGCCTTGGAATGTCCGAGGAATATGAAGGGGTCAGTGTGGCAAGAGCAGACTGAATGAGTAGCAGACTTGAGGTTCGAGAAGCATCCAGGAGCCTTGTAGGCTGTAGTAAGAGCTTTGGGTTTAACTCCAAGATGGGAAGTCAGAAGACTGTTTTTAGTAAGGAATAACAATGTGATTTAAACATTGGAAAGATTTTGCAAGAGTTGGAAATACTTAGTAAACATGTTTTCAGGTGGTATGGAAATGCAGTAAAAACTGTGAAAGGAGCACACAAATGACTGAAATTCTGGAAATTCTGCCTTCGGTAACTGCTTGGGTCAGAGATTTCTAATTCCATGCAGCCCAAACAGAATAGGACAAGAATCTAAGTTCTCGGAGCCAACACTGACAAACATGCAGCAGGGCCAGGCCAGGCGCAGCGAGTCTTCTTTCTGCTCCTTTGGCTGGGGGCCTCGAATTACAGCCTCCCAGGGAGCGGGTCCAAAAAGCAGCAACTCTGTCCGGCTCCTGAAAAACATCACTGCCTTCCAGACTAATAATGAGGCTTAAAGAAGGCTAAAGGTGAAAGAGACTCCAGAGAGAGTCATAAAAAATAACAAATTATAATACAATTAGCATGTCCCTAAGGACACTCATTATCTGCTCTAAAAACTGGTTCCTTCTCTGGCATTCCTTGGTCCAGCAAATGTCAACACCATTATTCAGTCAGTCCGTAAATACTAATTAAGCATGTGCTGCCAGTATTGGATTCACTCTGATGAGCAAAATAGACATAGTCTCTGCCCTCATGGAGCTTATAACCTAACGTGGGAAGAAAGACAATAAATAAAGAAGTAAGTTGTTACAAAATGCTTAATTCTGTGAAGGGAACAGATAGGATGATGTGGTAGAGCAAGGGTACTTCAGGCAGTGGGCCAGCCATTTGTGGCCCTCTGCCTTTTCTTTGTAAATAAAGTTTTATTGGAACACAGCCATGGCCATTTGTTTATGTATTGTCTATGCTTGCTTTCACGCTTTCAAAGCCTAAAATGTTTACTATCTGGCTCTTTGCAGGAAAAGTTTGTGAACCCTGTGACAGGATTATCTCCTACCAATGTCTGATAGAACTTTCTGCAGTGATGGAAATGTTCTATGTCTGTGCTGTCTCATGTGGGAGCCACTAACCACACGTGGCTACTTACTGAACTCTTAAAGGGTGCCTAGTAACTGGGGAACTTAAATTTTACCTTATTTAATTTGAGTTATTTTAAATTTCAATAGCCTCATGTGGCTAGTGGCTACAGCATAGTTCTGTACATTAACTAAGGTCTTTCCTGAATTCTCATGCATCTCCGAAACATCTCTCAAAGTCCCAATAGGCCAAAAAAAGAAAGCCAAAATCAAAACATATGTTCACCACAATTTCAGTTGTGCACAAATGTGTACAAGGATACACAGGAGTATGTATTTAATACTTGAAAGCTACTATTATTATCGTTAGTTATTTTATTCAATGGGGAAGCATGGTAGGTGATTTTATCTTGCCCTTTCAACATTGCCATTTGGATACTGAATCATTATATTTATTAAAAATCTGAGATTAGGCTGCATTGGGTTCTTTTGGTTGTCAGGAGCAAAGAATCATTCAATTTACCTCAAGTACCATGGGTGTGTGTGAGAGAGAGAAGGATGAAAGGGGAGATAAATTTCTCATTGAATCTAAGGACAGGACCCGTATGGCTGGGTGGCTGGGCCATATGGCTGCTCTGTACCTGAAGAGGCTCAAGGTTTCCGCGGACCTTCACTGTACTGCTCCATGAATGGGACTCAGTTACTCTGCACATCTACGTCTGCTCTGTGTGCTCAGGACCATCTCGATTCATAGATCCTGATTACTCATAATTTCTGATTCCTCATGGCATTTGCCTGTTTATCATGGTTGTACATGGTTCTCTCTAAATCATAACCCTTCATCTGTTCCCGCTTCCAAATGTCTCATTCTCTCTGCGTTTCTGTTCACATTTCCAAGTAAGAAAATATGGTTATCCCACTTTCTCTTTCTGTGCCATTCCATATAATAGGTCATTTGCCAGCCTGTGGGTTTGTTACACTTGGGTTGAGCTTTCCGCTTCCACCCACCCAGTCAGTTGTTGTAGCCAAAAGGAGGTAGGTTCACGTGGTAAAGGCGGGGTTCCCCTTGGCTGCAGGGACAATGAGAGGAGGGACTGTGGGGATAGAAGTTGAGTTAAATGACGTGTTGAGCCCCACCCTACAATGTCTGCGCTAGCTGGGACCATCTCTAGGTGCTCAGATCTGGAATACTGTGATTCTCCCATGAGGCTTTGGCCCCTGGGGGGCTGGGCCTGTGACCTGAATTGACTCTCTTTACAGCTAGCAGTTCCCAAATGTTTGCTTGGTTGGAGCAAACCCATTCCACTCTCTCCTTTCCTTCGTACCACTCAGAGTTCCCCTGTCCCTTCCCCAGTTTAGAATTGCTTCAACAGGGGAGGGAAGGACAACGCTCCCCACATGTGGGGCTCCGAACCACAGAGAAACACTGCTGGCCCTTGGGAAGAAGCCTGCTATAGAGGCTGCTGGAGAATTTCTGATTTTCTGCTTTGGGCCTTAGGAATTCAGGGATGACATGGTCCGGGCCTGAGGGGATACGTTTGCAATTTCACCCCTAATAAAATTGGCTTGGTCCCTGAATCTTGGGCCACCTCTGACTCAGAGCTGAGTTAAGGAATTAAATCTGCTGCCTCCCAAATTTGGCAGGGACAGCAATGGGCGGAGGCTGTGCAGCCCCTGGGAATCTCCCAGGCAGGCAGAGTGGGCTTCACTTGGCCATAGGCGGGTGGGGGTAGAGGGGCCTGGAAATTTTCCATTCCCAGCAGGCCTTCCCCAGCTGCTCTGAATGCCTAAAATAAACCAACAGACACTTTCCTTTACCTGGAGGCTTTGGTTCCAATGAAAATGCAACTCCTTTTTCCTGCCCAAGGCCGTCCTGAAAGTTGCCCTCAGTCCCATGGGCTTCATGGAAGACTGAGTGTCACATCCTTTCCTTTTCTCTGGTTTGGAGAGGAAGATAGCAGGAGCAGTGGAAACGTGAGGGTGTGTGCGTGTGAGTGTGTGTGTGTGTGTGTGTGTGTGTGTGGGTGGGTGGGTGTCTGTGTGTGTGTTGGGAGAGCCAGTGAAAGGAGGAAGTTTCCACTGGAATCTCTTCTTTTAGGCGTTGAATTAGTAAGAGCAGCAGCAGTGGCTCACCCTCAGAAAGTTGGAGAGTGGGGAAGGTCTTACAGCTAAGCTGAGACTGCTCCATCTCCCACCCCCAAATTCCAGCCCCTGCCAGTTTCACCTCCTTTCCAATTAGAAAAACGTGCACGTTCTTCAAGGGACAACTTCTTACCTCTGTCTTCCAGAAATTTGTCTCAATAGCCTACAAACCTACTGTGTCTACAGTGTGAAAGACTTGGAGTTGTGCAAGCACGTTCCGCAGAGACAGAAGCAGTGGGCGCCCACACGACCACACCAGGACCAGGGTGTAGGCTCAGGGGGCACTGGGTACCATAAAGACCATACTGTACAGCAATGTTTAGCAAATTGCTGGGCCCCAACCCAGAGTTTCTGGTTCAGTGGGTCTGGGGTGGATCCTGAAATTTTTACATTTATATCGTGTGCAGGCGATGCTGATACTGTTTAACAGGGACCACATGTTGGAAATCCCCGCTATAAAGGATTGCAGCAGAAAGGGGTCTCAGAGAGAAGAAACCCCCCTCCCCCCACACACACATCCTTTCTTACAGAGTAGGAAACTGAGGGAAAGTGAGTTGTTCACATGACAGAACATCTAAGCAGATTTCTCATCCCGTCCTCTTTCGAATCCACCACCTTGCTGTTCCCTGGGTAGTGATATTGATGGACAACCCAGCATCTTTCTCAGCTTCCCTGGATAGCTTTGACGACAGATAAAGTTGAGTCAGGGCTGCCTGGAGGCAGGGGGAAGGACCTACAAGCCTCTAGTAGGACCTGGGAAGTTCTTTTTTAAACTCAGGTCGCACGAGGGGAGATGAAGCCTGGATTCATTAAGGGACCCTGGTGGGGCATGTGGCAGTGGCTCCCTCCTTACCCCAGAGAGAGGGAGGCCTTAGGAAGGACAGCCGGTTCAGAAGCAACAGTGTGGAGCTGTGGTTTCCTGCTCTAGCTCTGTCACCGCTTGCTGACCTTGAGTGAATTGTTTGGCATTAAGCTCCCAATCCTTCTTTCCCTGAATTCTGAATCTAGTTTCTCTATGAGGCACTAATTCTGCTTGAGTTTGAGTATTTTCAGTAAGCAGAAACTCATACCTTCCCAGGCATCATTCTAACTTCAGCTAAGTACCCAGTCTTAGTTGGAGAATTTCTCCTTTCCAATGAATATATGCGTTGACACCTAAGGTTTTCCCTAAGGCCCAAGTGCTTCGTTTTCCTAAAACCAAAAGCGTTCCCTCATGGCCATCAGCTAATTAGGTGATCAATAAATATTTGTTAAATGAATGAAATGTGATGGGGAAGACTAGAAGACTGGCTTTAGCGGCAGCTATAAGGCCTCGCCTGCTCTGGCCGTTGCCTCCCTCTCCAATCTTATCTAACACTACTTTACCTCATAGTCTACTTTTCTAACTATAGATTTATTTATATGATGGTTTGAATTATATCTGCTTGTTTCATCAGATTGGAAGGCCTACAAGGGCAGGAACAGTACCTGTTTTGCTCACTAATGTATCCCTATTCCGTAGCAATGTGCCATCGCATCATATATGCTCAGTCAATAATAATCAGAAATGAAAAAGGGATTGCCTACTCTGCAGCAGGCCCTTGCTTCATCCTCTTAAATCCTTGTTTGAATAGGAAGAATGTGTATCAATAAATCATTTGGCTTAGAGATTGAGGATAACACTCTAAAAGCCCATTTCCAAAAAATAGTGGGTGGATGTTAAGATAAAGGCTAAATTGCTATAACAAAGGGATCCAAAAATACAATGACTTACAGAAAAGAGATGGTTATTTTTCTCTCACAAAAGAACCACCAGGTAAGCAAGCCAGGATGGCAGAGCCCTTGTAATTCCCTCAGTCATTTGTGGCCCCAAGTTCTTCCATCTTATTGTTCTGCCATCCTCAAAGCCATTTTCTTCATCCGCATGGTCCAAGACGGGCCGCATGTGACCCCCACGTGTTTCAGTTTATGAGAATGGCATAGAGTAGAAGTCCAGGGCAAGTGATTTTTTGTTTGTTTGTTTAAATAAATGAGGCAAAGTTGCTCCCTTCATTTCTACTCACAGTCCATTTAATAACTTAGTCACAAGGCTACACCCAGCTGCAAACTAGCCAGAAAATGGGTGGCCATTTGCCTAGCTTACACTCTATTAAAACAAAAAAAGGGGAGAATGGATTTGGGGGGATACGTGGCAGTCTCTGTCATGAGGAGACTTATAGTGATAAATAACCATTACTCAGGAGATGTAATCTTAACCCAAATTTTAGGCTCAAGTCACTACGTCCTACCAATAAGTTGCCAGGAAAACATTTTCTTTATGGATTCTCCCAGCTGTTTCTGAGAATGTTTTGGGGTGTTCCATTGTGTTCAAGAACATATCCCTCCTCAATTTGGCAATATACATCAAAATTACAAATACTCATACCCTTTGATCCAGCAAGTCCACTTCTAAGAATTTCTCCAGTAGATATATTTACTCACAGGGGAAATGAAATATGCACTGTTGGTGAAAGGAAAAGATTAAATAAAATAATACCATCTAGCCTTTTTTTTTTTTTTAATTTTTATTGGGGAATGTTGGGGAACAGTGTGTTTTTCCAGGGCTCATCAGCTCCAAGTCAAGTCATTCTTTTCAATCTAGTTGTGGAGGGCACAGCTCACTGCTCATGTGGGAATCAAACTGGCAACCTTGGTGTTATGAGCGCTGCGCTCTAACCAACCGATCCAACCGGCCGCCCCAGCTATTTTTTTTAAATGAGGAAGATCTTTATGTATTGCTATGTAAGGATCTCTAAGGTATATTGTTAAATGAATAAAAAAGGTGCAGAATAATAAGTAGAGTATGCTACCATTTTTAGAGAAGAGAGTAAAAAGGAGTATATGTATTATACGTATTTATATTTGCTTTTGTATTTATAGGATATCCCTGGAAGTATTAAAAAGAAACTAGTAACAAGAGTGGGAAGGGAATTGATTGACTGGATGTGTGGGGTATATACTTTGTGTACTTTTGATTTTGGATCATGTGAATACACTAGTTATTTTTTTTAAAAGAAAGGAGGGAGGTAGATGGGAGGGAGGAGAAAACGAGAAGGGAAGGGGTAGAGGAGAAGAGAGGAAGAAAGGAAAGAAAGGCAGAAAGAAAGGGAACAAGGAAGAAAACAGAGGGGAGGGGGATAGGAGAGAGCATCTTTCCCGTTCTTTTGCTCTGGCCGTCTCTCCACACAGCCGGCCTGCTGCCTCTGCCACAGTGGCCCCTGGGGTGGCTGCTCCACGGGCTTAGCTCTCCTCTGCCGACACGCTTTGGTCCTTACATAGGGCACTGCTCTCCTCTCGTATTCTCTGGCCCTAGTGTAAGCCAAGACCTTCCCTTCAATTCCCCATATCCCAGCAGAGACCAGCCTACAATGTCGAAAGAAAAGTGACCGATGATTCCAAAATAAAGGGAAGAATAACCAAAGATGATAACTTCCTACAACAACACGAATTCAGATCCTTCCTTAGGACCCCCTACTGGCCCATCTGGCTGCTGTGTTCCAGGCCTGGCCTCACTCTGGAGAAGTCACTGTTCATCACCACCAGCAGTTCTCCAGGACTGTCCCCACTTCAGAGACCCAGCCAAACTCGCCCAAGACCCCAGAGAGAGAAGGAAGTTTTCCCCTTACCCCAGTTCATGGGGTGGCTCCCCAAACCATATTTCCAGCCAAAGGATTGAACTCTTGCCAGGATGACTAACAATGGCAACATCCATTCCCCTCAGGAAGTATCTCCTGCATCCCCACGAGGGTGTAATTGGGTACCGTGGGCCATACAAGACCATCACAAGAGTCTGACTTGAATACATTGCCAACGTTTCCTCCGTGGGCTTTAGATATCAAATTAAAATCAAATTAAGATATGTAGTCTGGAATATTCATTGTTGACTCAGGAGGGAACAGGCAAAACTTAATCCAGTTTCAGTTGCTCTCTCCTCAAGGGCTCGAAAATTCTGGGGCTCAGGCTTTCCCAGAATCGAATTATGGCATAAAGAAACAGGAACAACCCAATCTTAGAAACAATATTAGAGAAAGGAGAAACAGAACGGTACCAAGAGCCTGCGATGAGATCATTATGGCCATTGAGCTCTACACAAAGCTCTAAGTTTCACTGCTGCAAGAAAGAACGACTATGGATTGTGTAAGTGTCCTTGTTGGGTGAGAGGATACTTGTCCACAAACACAAACTTGCAATTCAAGGAGAAATTCATCACAGATTCTTATATAAAGGGTAGTGAACAAGAACATAAACAATGTCTCTCATGGGAGTGGAGCAAAAACCTCAAGGGAAACACAAGCTGTGCCTGATGGGCTGTTTCTAGAACTCAGTGGGGAGGTGGTTAACAAGAAAGAAAGACCAGAAATGTTTTTGGGGAGGAGTCCATGTCAGAAGGGAGGGTGGTGAGGACAGCTCCATGTCTCTTATGGAGATTTTTGTCTGGCCCAGGCCAGCAGATTTGAATTGCAATGAGCTATGTGGAGCGTTACATGGGGTGTGACCCCACATTGGACACTCTGTGTAGCCTTTAGCTTCCACGTCAATAGAACCATGATTTCATTTGCTATCCACTCTATGCAGCCATGTGTATCAGGGAAAGTGCTCCCAGCTCCAAGGAATAGGCCTGTGTGGGGACAGAGTCCCAGAGAGCAGTTTCCAGGCTCTCAGCCTAACATGGAAAGGCGTTGGCTCGGGTAGTAGATGGTCATCAGCTGTGAGTAGTTGGCCATCAGCTGTTACAAGTTAGCCATTAGCCACTAATATAACTGTCGTGGCTACGTTGGTTGGTTGGTTGGTTGGTTGGTTGGCAGGCAGAGAAACAGACAGCGGATTGCAGCTAGCAAGTGGGGTTAGCAAACGTAGATGGCGGATTGCAGATCATGTGGATCCTACTTCCTGTATCTCAACCAGCCGACATCGAGAATATAGTGGTATGACTCCCCTATGTATGGCTGTATTGTTTTTCCTTTTTGGCCTTACCATATCCTGCGTTCTTGTACGGGGAGCGGGAGCTGAGACCCTGCATTACAGCCTGACTAACTGGTCTAAAGGCAATCTTATACCTTTGCCCAGGGTAAGTGTAGGAGTATGTATGTGACTGAATTCCAGCCAATGAGAGCTGAGAAGTCTGTTGGAGGATTCTAGAAAAGTTTCTTTGTTTCAAAGAAAGAGCCATAGAGACTATTCTCTCTCTTGCTCTGGATTTTGTGGGATGTCTAGAGCCCTCACAGTCATCTTGCAGTTTGAGGATGAAGCCAAAGATGACATACAAAAGCTGGAAAAGAGTGGGATTTTTAATGACATTGTTGAGTTGCTGAGTCAACCAATCTGGGAACCTACCCTATCTCTAGCTTCTCTATGTATGGTAATATATTTTCTCCTTTTAAAACCAATTTCAGTCAGGGGTTCAGTCACTTGCAACTGAAGCATATATTCCACAAATATTTATTGGAATCCAATTATTTATTAGATGCTGAGGAAGCAGTTTTAAATGATAACGCATCTCTGACTCCAATGGATCTTATCTTACAGTGGGGGAGGGCTAGACATTAGACAACTGATTTCGCAATTGATTATTTAATCATAATAGTGTAAAGTGCTACCAAGGAGATTGTGCATAAGAGGATCTGATTTTGTCTGAGCGTGGCACATTCTTTTCTCAAGAAGTCTCTCTCTTAACTAGGCTTTTTTTTGTTTCAGCAGTGCTTCTTGTTAGAAGGTAGTTTGCACTCGGCTCTGCTTGTTCTTGGTCTTTTGTTTCTTGGTAAGGGCTCACGGCATCTATTTGATGACTAAGGGGATATCCATAAACTTTAAGTATAAGACCAAAACTGACATACTTCTGTGAAAATTGCATAGCCTGAGTTACATTTCTTCTTGGATGGAGTTAGTTCAACCTGTGGCTTACAGAGGATGAGCACATCCCACTTCACTGACCAGCAATGCCAAAGAAATCCTGAGCAAGGAGATGACTAGGAGGGCTGGGGACAGTGCTTGGGGATCGCTTATAGCAGTGCAAGTGTTGAATACATTACAAACAAGTGTTATATTAGTTATCAATTAGCAGGCTTTAGATTATAGGAGAGCAAAATCAAGGTCTTTTTCTTCTCCTTTACTCAGAATCAGCCCACAAACACAATGAGACCAATAAAAACAGAAACTCCATCTTTGATGACACCGTCTGAACTGGAGAAAGCAGGTGGAGAAAATGTCTTAAGAAAGTGGAGGAGAGAAAAAACTGATGGTTGCTAGATGGGAGGGGATGGGAATGAGGGAGAGGTGAGGGGAATTAGAAGGCACAAATTGGTAGAATTGGTAGCCACAATATTGCTATGGGACTACCAAAGACAGTTCGGGGAATATAATCAATAATGTTGTAAAGATTTTGTAGGGTGTCAGATGGGCACTTGTCTTATTAGTGAGACCACTTCATGAATGGTGTAGATGCCTGACCATTGCACTGAAGCAGAAACTGAATAATAATGAATGTCAACTATAATTTTTAGTATATGTGCTGCCGAAGTGAGCACAACTATAATTATATATATATATATATATATATATATATATATATATATATATATATAGTCACAGGATGTGGAGTACAGCATAAGGAATAGAGTCAACAGAATTGTAATAGTTATGTACGATGTCAGAGGGTAGTAGATTAGAGGAGGGGAGTTATCACTTTGTCAGGGATGTAAATGTCTATTACATTGTTTTGTACACTTGAAACTAATTTAAAAAAAAAGTGGAGGAAGGGAAAGCTGCTACGGCAGCTACCTGTGGTGCCACACTCACGTTTCCTCAGCCCACCTCTTATTTCAGCCACAACTCCACCTCTCCCACCCTGATTGCCTTGTATCTCAAGGATGTGACTTGCATCTTTTCTCTTTTTGTTCTGGGGCTTCTCTGGTATTGTAAAAACTGCCTGACTTGTGTACAAGTGAAAGTGTGGTTTGGGGGGCGTAAATTTATGTTACAGGGGGCAGTCCTCAACCAAAGGGAGATCAGAGAGAGAGAGTGGATAAATGCTCCAGCATCTGCTTCTGGCAGACAGTTTTGAGAGGCATGCTGTACCCTTCTCCAGCCTCCATTGCCACAGCGACAACCTCAATGACACGCCCTGATAGTGGCTTTTCCTTCTGCTCTGGACTTAATTTTTCTCTACTTCCTTACTCCTGCTTCCTGGGATCATTTCTTAGATAATCTATCTACACCCAAGTTCTTGTCTCAGGCTGTTCTTTCGGGAGAAACCAAACTACAGCAGATGGTACTTGCAGAAGGAGACACTGACAAAAAGCAAATCAATTTTCGCCGCAGTACCCTAGAAAGGCTCAGGAACTGGCGGGGCACCAGATGCTCTGCAAGGCAGGGGTGGGAATCTCCAAGGAAAAAGGCACGCTCTGTTTATGGGGAAGCTACAGGGAAGCTCTCCAGTCAACAATTTTTGCCCATAGACAAATTCCAATCCGCATTTTAGTGCCCACTATTTTCTTCCTTCGGGAAAACATTACATTTCAAAAACAATCTCAAATCTACAGAAAGTTTGCATGTATAATATCTACAACGGTATTGGTAGTAACTGATAATTTCAATATGTACAGAATAACTTTTATCTTCTCAAACTACTCGAGAGTAAGGCACCAACGTGATGATTCATCACTGAGTACTTTCATGTGCATTTCCTCAAAAACAAGGACATTCTCCTACTTAACCACCATCCAACCATCAACATCAGGAAATTGACATTGACACGTTACAACCATTCAATCTTCAGACCCCATGCAATTTTCACCAATTATCCTAATGAGATCTTTTACAGGAAAGTGAGCCAGTGCAGAATCAGGTTTCATTTAGTTGTCATATGTCTTTAGTGTCCTTTAATCTGACACAGTTCTTCAGTCTTTCCTTCACATTCATGACCTTGACACACTGGAAGATTATAGTCCAGTTATTTTGTAGAATGTCCCTCAATTTAGGTTTGCCTGATGTTTCCTCAAGATTAGATCAGGTTCTGCATCTGTGATAGCTGTATCACAGGGAGGATGCGTTTTCGTTGCATCCTATCAGGTGGTACATGGTTTCAATTTGTCCCATTACGAATGATGTTCACTTTATATGATTGAGGTGGTGTCTTCCAGGCTCCTCCTGGAATTAAAGTAATTGAAAAATTACTTTCTGTCCTTTTGTCACTAATAATATTTTTATTGTGGTAAAAACACTTAACATAAAATTTACCATCTTAGCCATTTCTAAGTGTACAGTCGTAGTAATCATGTGCACATTGTTGTGCAACAGGCCTCTAGAACTTTTTCATCTCAAAACTGAAACTATATCCATTGAGCAAAAACTCCCCATTTGCAACTAATTAATATTTTGTAGAGGTGTGTTTTGGGCATGAATACATGCTGTTCTTCATCAAGCTTTCAATTTATTCACTTATTTATTTAGGTCAGTATGCACTCATAGTTTCCTACTTTCTGTAGTGGATTATAATCCATTATTATCATTATTTCTTGTGATGTGCAAATTATTCTAGATTTGGCCAGTGGGGGTCCCCTCAAGCTTGCTTCTATATCGTTTTGACATGTCCCCATTGGTTTTTGAACATTTCCTTACTTTCTGGCACAAAAAGATGTTCGAGGTTCATTTTGTACTTTCCCTGACTGAGCCCTGGAATCAACCATTTCTCCAAGGAGCGCTAGTTCATTTTAGTGGAGAATGGTGTCTAGAAACCAAGAACTGAGTGTTAGGTATGCTCATTGTTTTGGGGACATCACTGCTTCCAGCCCCTAAGAATGGGTATCTAGAGAATATATCTACATGTATCCATGTTTGTGTGGTGTGGTGGTGGTGATGGTGTTGGTGGTGGTGTGTGTTCTCATACAAACATTTATACTTATATTTCTACATCTATCCATATATATTGAAATTCATCAGTTTCCACCAATACCTCAATTTCTAATTCAACACTACATTCTGTTTTTTTCCCTTTCAGTATTCTTAACTTTATGCTTTGACAGTGAGAAAACTTAAGGATATCTAAGATATTCTGTTGAGTGAAAAAGGGAAGTAACAAAACAGTATATACACTATGAGATCCCCTTTTTAAAGTTAATCAAGTTAATATGCATTGCCAAAAAAGTCTAGAGAAATAGGTATCAAACTGTTAATATTGTTTTGTTTTCCATTATTTTCAGAAAAGTGAGATAATGAGAGACTTGTATTTTCTATTATATTACACCTATTTTATGGTATTATTATTATTATTTTTTTTTTGTCAAGAGCAGGAATGACTTTTTAAATAGGATGTTAGTGGCTCTTTTACTATTGCCCTACAATCACACCAAAGCCTATGGTTAAAAAAACCCCCAAACAAACTAAATTGAATATCTCACTTTCTAAAGAGAACAACATACACTTGGGGGGATACCCTCCTATGCTTCAATTTTCTCCTGGGTTTACAACAGGGTAAAGAAGTTGTCCTGCTGACATCATCCACCACCTCTTCACCACTATATACCACCCTTTCCAAAATATATTAAAATATAGGGTAGGGAAGACGGGGGAGATTTCTTGAGGGTAGTTGGCCTTGTAAAGACTTCAGCATTTGTTCATGGAGAGTGGGTTCTTTCTTCTCTACCTGAAACCTGGCGCTAAGGTGTGAAGGGGGAGCTCCAAAAGAATCATTTATAGAAATTAGAGCTGCCTGCAAAATGAAGAGACCACATTCTGTACCCCAGTTGGACATCGGCTTAGGCAAGAGGTTACTGAACTATCTCTAGTGTCTAACTGAGCCAGGAAAGAAAAAAAATGGAGGGAGATCGTAGGCGAGAGAGAGGAAGTGAGAGCAGTGAAATAGTCTGCACACCCACTGCTTGGAACTGAAAGTTTTTGTGAGTTCCCTGAAGGTCAAGGGAACATCAGAGACAGTAGGGAAGTTTCAGTCTTCTTACTGTATTGTTGTTCTATCCAAGAGGGCTACCTGCCAGCAGGAGACTCCAACATTAAGAAGCTGTAAAATATGCTCAGGGTTGCTATTCAAAATAAATATTTAACAGCTGGACAGCACGGATGCTGCTTATTCGGAATGTACACTAGTCATAAACAACTTTGACAGCCGTACTGCTGAATATCACTCTGATAGCAGTTGCTGAGTGGTGTGGAAGAGCAGAGCCAGAGCTCTATCTCTTATATCAGATGGGCTGGGTTTTATCCACTTGTCCCTCTAGCCCCGTTCTCCATCCTACCCTGCATCGCTCTGTGCCCTCGGATGTTTACTCTAAGGGACCTCATCACCAGATTCCCTTGCCCTTACGCTTCCAGCTGGGTCTGGGCAATAGGAGACACTAGCAAGAGATCAGAGGATGGGAAGAAAGGAAGATATCAATTACCCTCCAACCCACCATGCCAAACCCCTCCTTGCTGGGCCACAGCTTTACCACAGCTTCACTCATCTTCCCATGGCCACAGCCTTCAGGTGGCCCCTCTCCCACAGTTAACCATTTCTTCTCCATACTCCCTCCAGCCTAATGGCTTCCACGACTATTCCTGGGTGCTTCAGCAGTCCTAGTTGGTTCCCCTAACTTTGTCCACTCCTCTGTCAACAGTCCTTCATTGGTGTCCCTTTAGTTACTCTTCTGAATGTGGCATCTCTTTCCTGCCTGGACCCTGCCTGATCTGTCAGACAACTCTGCAGTGGGGAGGTTCCTGCAATTCCTTACCAAAGAACTCCAACCTGCTCTCCAGGGGAGAGCCTGCTTTTGGAAATCTGCCTCATAGCGGTCATCAACGGTCGCCCATTGTCAGCCAGAGAAGCAGCAATAACCAACTGAGAGAGGACTATAACCGGGGCCAGTCAAATTAAGACACTTGTCTCTAAAAGAAGGAGAAAGGGTATCAGAGTCTCTGATGTGACCCAATCACAGTATCCCTCTCACTGCCTGGATTCTAAACAAATTGAGACGTTATACAAAGAATAAGGTAGATAGATAGTGGCCAAAATATCCCCTATGGTGATAAAGGCTACATTGGGGCATATAGGTTACAGTGAGAACTGAACTCCAGAATCAGGCAAACGCACCACCAGCCAGTGAGTATAGCACCAGACTCCAGCAGCCTGCAGACATGGGGTCCTGCCCCAGGTAAGACTTAAAACGAGGAGCAGAGGGGAACTCCTACTTCTTGAAGGCAGACTTTCTCCCAAGAAAAATGAAAGGAGGAAAAGGAGTCACTGAATCAAAAATATGTAGCTTATCCCCAGATTTACAAATCAAATAAGTCACTCCACTTTCTATGGACAGAGTAAATGAACAGAGAATGTCACTCTAATTGACCTCTCTTATTTTGAAAGCAAACATCGATGGTGGAGAAGCCTTCCTCTTATTAAGGAGAAGAGGTAACTTTGTGCTATATTTCACCCCTCTACTTCCACTCTAAGCAATCAGGATTCCAACCTAAGCCTGGATGGGGGAGGGGAGAAGATTACATTTATACTGAATTTAGCATTAAAACTTTTTAAACTCCAAATGGATCATAGACCTGTTTCTAGAGGAAAACAGAAGAATAAATCGTCATGACCTTGGGTTAGGTAAAGCCTTCTTAGATACAACACCAAAAGCACAAGCAACCCAAGAAAAAAAGAGATAAATTGGGCTGCATCAAAATGTAAAACTTTTATGCTTCAAAAGTAATAAGAGGATGGGAAGACAACCCACAGAATGGTAGACAATATTTGCAAATCATACAGTTGATAACAGACTTGTATTCAGAACATATAAAGAACACTTACAGTTCAATTATTAAAAGACAAACAACACAATTTAAAAATTGGTAAAGGACTGGAACAGACATTTCTCCAAAGAAGACATACAAATGACCAATAAGCACATGAGAAGATGCTTAACACCACTAATCATTAGGGAAATGCAAATCAAAATCACAATAAAATGCCACTTCCTATCCACTAGGATGACTATAATAAAAAAGACAAATAATAACATGTGTTGCTGAGGATGTGGAAAAACTGGAACCCTCATACACTGCTGGTGGGAATGTAACGTGATACAGCTGCTTTGGAAAACAGTCTGACTGTTCCTCACAAAATTAAACAGAGTTATTACCATAGGACTCAGCAATGCCAGGAGAAATGAAAATGTACATCCACTCAAAAACGTGCACATACTTGTTCATAGCAACATTGTTTATAATAGCCAAAAGGTAAACAAAATAAATGTCCATCAGCTGAGGAATAGATAAATAAATTATGGTATATTATTCAGCAATAAAAATAAAAAGGAATGAAGTATTGATACATCCTATAATATGGATGAATCTCAAATGCATTAGGATATCTATCTGTCTGTCTGTCTGTCTGGCTGTCTGGCTATTGAAGGAGAAGCTGGCATATCAGAGGAGCAAGAAAATTTTGCAATACACAGTGCCAAGTTCTACCTCAGAGATAAGCTCTGAATGCTGCAGAGCAGACCAGAGATGGAGAATCAGTAAAGGCTTCATGGGGTTTGTGATGTTTTGAGTGTGTTTGGAAGGAGAGTAGGCATTAGCTAAATGATGAGGATGGAGAAAGTGCCTTCCTGGTAAAGCAAACAGCATGTGGTGAACACAAAAAGGAAAAATGAATTCAAGAAATATTTACCAAGTGTCTACTTTGTGCTAGACACAGTGGGAAGTACTGGGATTCTGCAGTGAAAAAGGTTGTAGGAACAACTCTTGGATCCAATGTCCACACTGGACCAATTAGCCAATGATGGGAATGAGAAATAGGGTAATGCAGCAGTAATGCGGCTTCTGAGAGTCAATTCCTAGGGGGAGGCAGCCGGTTTCTCTAGAGAAGCCAAACCTCACTGTGTCCCACTGGGCTTGTGAGGGTAAGGGTTTCGTGCCCCTGGTTCTGTTGGGATCTGTGCATTATTGACAGATTTTTCGGGTTTCTTCCAGGTTATACACCCCTGACCTTCCCAAGATGCAGCCCCTATTCTTTGCTCCTAGTCCAGGTTGTGCCACCAACAGATGGACAATGAGAGACTGGCCAGGGCTGAAGGAAACATGGAGCTGAGGGTGCAGCCCCCTGAGAGTTTGCCCTAGGGACAATTGGGCTGGCCCCAAAGGAGGCAGAGATGGGGAAGACAAATGCCTGGTGTAAAGGCTCCCTGCTGGGCAGCTCAACTCTGCCTCAGAGTCATTTCCATGAAATCACCACCATAAGGCTCTAATAAAGTGATCTGGGAGACAGCCAGTATTTTGCATAATTCCCAGCAGGCCTGTACTCAGTGGAAATCATGATTGATTCCCCTGTATCTTCCAAGAACAGTAAAGGTATGAGGATGAATGTTATCAAAGAAGCAGAGGGTGAGGGACACCTGGAGGTGGCCTGTTGACAGGCCACCCCTACGGACCCTCTAAAGGGAAAGAACTCTAGTTTTTGGAGTTTTGCCCAAAATTGGCCTATATGTGCGTCAGACAGGGTAACGATAGCATCTCCTGGCTTTGAGCTCCTTCTTTCAACCTATAAACATGTTCAAGCCGCATTCCACATTTATAAAATCCTCCCTCGTCGCTCCACCTGCCTCAGTTATCTCGTTATCTCTATACCTCTCTTCACAGTGAGACTTCTAGAAAGACTTTGCATTTGCTGCCTTCACGGTCTCATTTCAACATTTCTCATCAAAGTCATAAAAGCTGAAACCATTCTCTTGTCTCCCTAGTTCTTCTGTAGGATTTAACACTCTCTTGAAGTCCTCTTTCCTTGGCTTCTGTACCACCACCCTCTCCTGGTTCTCTTTTTACCTCTCTGATTTCTCTGAATCCATCTTTTCCACTGAATTCTCCTCCGAGGTCCATTCCTTAAATGCTACTCACCCAGGGTTCTGTCCTTGGCACTCTTCCTTCTTGCTCTAGGTGATCTCATCCATTCCTCTGGTTTTCACCAGTCCCGCCCATGCCGATGGCTCCCAGCTCCTATCTGTTTCTGAGCTTCGAGCCTCTTTACTGTTCTGCTACCTGGATATACCATGGTTCCCCAGCTCAGTATTTACATAATTGAGCTAATCGTCATTTCCTTCAAATTTGCTCCTGTGGTGTTCTTCAGCTCAACTGGTAGCAAGACACTTTTACTCAGGTACAAAATTAAGAAATCTAAATAGCATTCTAGCTCATCTATATCTCTGTTTAATGTCAACGACAATTTCACAACTCCAATTCCCTCTATCTATGTTCCTAACTCCCATCCCAATTTCTATCAGCATTAACTTAGTTCAGACCTTATCATCTCTTATATGGATTTTGCAACAGTTTACAGGTCTCTCTGCTTCTCATCTTTCCCTTCCTCTATTTATTAAAATGAAAGCTTCTATGACTTTTCTAGGAAGAATTAGGTCTGTACCTTTGTTTTGTTCACATAGCAATAGGTGCCTTCCTCTGTTGTGGCATTTAGAACATAATTTTTGTTTTGGTTTTAGATTTCTTTCAATTTACTGCAGCCAAAGCAGTTACTGGATCACCAAATGCATTATTAAATTCAGTCTCTTACTTATGTAAACACAAACTTGCCTGTCCTTAAGAGCCATGTCTAGCCTGCTTTAGCCCTTAGGTCAGTGCAAGGAATATAATAGTACCATGTTTCCCCGAAAATAAGACCTACCCCGAAAATAAGCCCCAGTTAACATCTCAGCCAGACGGACGCATTTAGTATGTTATGAAGAACATGACATGACTGTATTTGAATAAATATAGATTGTTGTACATGAAAAAATAAGACATCCCTGAAAATAAGCCCTAATGGAACAAAAATTAATATAAGACCCAGTCTTATTTTCGGGGAAACACGGTAGCTAGTCAGCCACATTCTGTGGAGGGCTGTGTGTCACAGCTCATCTCTGCTGAAACATCTAGTTATGCTGGACTGGTCGTCATGGAAACACAACTGATGATGTGAGCATATGGCCTGGAGCCTCTGTCTTTTACATTCTCAATGGGGGAGGGGAGCTGGTACTTGAGAACAATGTGACAATGTTCTGTACTATCTGTCATACTTGTTGAATGAAGGGGGAAATGAAATTGCTGTGGATAGGACTGAATTGGAGGTGCTGTGAAAAGTTAGAACTTAGAGAGCTCTGGTTCCTCTGTGAAAAGACACTGAGGAAAGCCTGCACTTCTAAAATGTGTGCAGGTGGACCTGTGAAGGGTGGAGGACTGGTAAGAAGAATGCAGGGGAACAAATGTAATAAATACTGTGTGCTAGACACTGTATGATGGATAATAACCATAACTATCATTTTTTGACCACATAAGAAGTGCAAGTTACTTTACATCATTATTTCATTTAATCTACACAATAATCCCATGAAGATGATTCCATTATCTCCCAATTTTTCAGAAAAGGAAATACAGTAAATAATTACCCAAAGTCCCGCAGCTAGAAGTGGTAGCCTAGGTTTGAACCCAGGGTTGCCCATCTCTAAAATATTTGCATAAATCATTTCTATACTATGTTTCTACCGTGATGAGTGCTTTGGATACATTACTTTGTTCAAATAAATTGTATTGGTATTCGACTTCATACCAATCTTATAAGATATCATACAAGGTGCTTGTCTGAAATATCCTCTTATATAGTAGATAAAAGTCTTTTGAACTGTAATTGCATTATAGCATAATTGTGATGATAATTTGCTGAGGTAGCTATAATCATTTCCATGTTACAAATAAGGCATCTTATGCTCTGAGAGATGAAGCAATTTGCCCAAGGTCACATGGCTGGTGGTAAAGAGGGAACAGAAACCAATGGATGTCATTCCAAGCTTATGCTTTATCTACTCCTTGCAGTGCTGTAGGGACAGGCAGGCTGCCTCTCCCTGCCTACTGTGGCTTCAGTTGCCATATTGGGTTGACTCTAAAGCCCACTCCCCTTGCTGACCAAGAGGCTCATTTATACAACAAACTGCTTTCTCAAAGTCATAGGCAAACTTGGTCTGCCCAGACCCAAACAACCAGAACAACCACCACCACCACTAGAAAGCCCAGTGTGGCCAAAGTCAAACTAAAGATCTCGTCCTCCAAAAGCTAGTCCTCCTTTCAAACCCAATCTCAGTAAATGGCACCATCTTTCACCCTATTGCTCATTTCAGTTTTACAGAGGTCATCCTTAACTTTGCCCTCTCCCTTCCCTTTTTTACATCTAATCTATCATTGAGTCTTGATGATTCTGCCCCCATTGGTCTAGTCTTCCCACGACCCTATCCAAGCCATTACTATCTCTTGTCTGGATTAGAGGTCTTCGTGCCTCTGCTCTTGCATCCTTCTAATCCAGTCATCACTGCAAACTCCTACTATCACTGTTTTGCTTCAGTGATTTCCTACGACTCTTTGGAGAAAGTCCAAAATCTTTAGCATGGCTTAAACGTCATGTTATAATCTGTTTTGTATTCTCATAGCATCCTCTATTTTTCCTTCGCAGCATCTGTCACCTTTATGATTAACTATTGCATTAATTATTGGTATCGTTGTCGGTGTGAAATGTCTCTGTTAGAGTCCAGGCCCTGTGTTCTGGTCCTCATTCTTCCACTCACTCTCAGTGATTGCTTTTGTAAGAAACAAGAGTATTGCTTTGGTGCCAGTCTCTAGCGTATATCTTTATTGGTGTGTCTGTGTCCTTCGCTGAACTCTGAGTTCCTTTGGGAAGCACTTGACTAGAAACCAAGTCTGTCTGACCTCAGAACCTAAATTTCCCAATTCTTGCCGCAGGACAAAAATTAGGAAAATAATTGCATAGATGAAGAAACGGAAGCTCAGAGTGGCAAAGTGATTTGCCCCGCATCACACAGAACCAGCGCAAGAACTATAGTCTCCTGACTCCTAATCCTTGTTCCTTGTTCCTTGAGCCCACTGCCTCCCAAGCAGCAGCATCTAGCAAAGCCTACAGGAGCCGAAAAGGGATGTTTCTACCCTGAATGTTGGCAGTATGACCACTAGACTTCGTGGGGTCTCTGCACCCCTCTTCCCAACTCAAATCTGTATTAGAGCTTTGCTCCAGATGAGCTCTATAGGTTGTCCTCACTGGTCCAAGGCAGCACCGTGCATCGGCTCTGCAGGGGCCCCGGGGGGCCTCTGGGTGAAGGAAATACATACAGCCCACACATATTCTGCACACATACATCTTACGTGGCCTGTTAGATGACCTTAAGGGGCTAGAGGATGAAAACTTTCTACTTTAATGGTTATGTATGTTTAAATAAAGCACAGTGTATTAGGGAAAATATAATTTTTTGTAGGAAATCATTTTTGTTAGATTCTTAGAAAAAGTATTCATTAACTAAAAGTACACGTGGCCTAGAGATACAGCAAAACGCATGAGGGTGATATGTACATGACCAACACTTGGGCAGTGTGGATTTAAAAAACATTCCATTTCTGCTGAAGACACTTAACCTGCTTAATATTCTCATCTGTACTAATCTTTTCCAAGAATGAGAATAACATATTTAATCATGGCTCCTTTTACACCTTTTCTGTTGTGAAACTTGGAAAATTTTTATAGATCTTTATATTGGCAGGTATATGTTATCCTTTGCTTTGGATCTGATTTCCCTCCGACATCTAAGTTATCATTTCTCTGTGGAGTCTTCCATTGTGAGCTGTGGAAAGTGGAAAGTGCTGAGGTACCATTAAATATTATACAAATAACATTCAAAATTAGAGAACTAAAAAGGCACGCATCTTATAAACGGGCTCATGTTAACTTAGTCCTTCATAACTTATGAAGTAGTTTTGACTTATCACTTCTTATATATTTTCTGTTTTCATTAATAAAATTCACTGCTACCTATTGGGGTAAATATTATAATTATCCCCATGTCACAGATGGGGAAACTGAGGCATGAGTAGGCTGAGGACCTGCTCATGGTCACATCAGTTGAGAGTCAACTCTAAGTCCTCTGACTCCTATTTCCATATTCCTTCTGGGTCATCATAATTTCTTTGTTTTTGTCTTTTTAAAACAAGACCCCCCCAGCCCCTGAGTGGAAATCAAGGGGGTGAACTGAAGCGGGTGAGGAAGGCCCCAGGCTCCTGAGCTTGAAGCACGTGATCCCCGCCTATCCTGATTACCCTGGCTTTACTCTTTGGCCAGCGGGCCTCGCGGGCTGACTGCCTGGTGGCCTGGCCAGGGCCCCACTTCGTTTATCGCTCATCTGCAGTCGCGAGGGCAGGCTCCAAGCGCTCAGACCCGCCGGGTTGGGTCTCTTGCAGAGCCGCTTCCCTTTACTTGGCTTAACTTTTCACAGGCTTAAAGCTTCATACCTCTGTGGACTCTGCCTGTTAGCACCCTTGTCAGCAGTGCCCGCGGCGACACCGGGGTGACCACTCCCTGCTCCGGAACGCCCCAGCTCACTGCCCTTCCAGAGGCACTCATTCAAGCGGCTGGTTCCCTAGGCCTACAGGCAGTCAGCAGGTTTTTCTTCAAAAAAAAAAAGAGGGGGTGGTGGTGGTGGTGAAAAATGCTTTCTCTCCTCACCTTCTTAATTATATAAATAAAATAAATACGCAAGATAGAAAAACACGAAAGATGAATAGCATAAAGGAAAAATACTAAATTTCTTCTAATCATCCATGCCTACCAATTCAAGGACGGTCACTGTGAGCATGTTAGTGTCTGTCCTTTCCTGTTAGTATTTTTGTATGCCTATAGTAGCACACATTGTGTTCTCTACAAAAAAAAAAGGAAAAAAAAGGCATCAGAATAGTTACCGTGTTTCCCCGAAAATACGACCGAGCTGGGCCATCAAGCCTAATGCGTCTTTTGGAGCAAAAATTATAGTAAAACAAGACCCGGACTTTAATATAATATAATATAATATAATATAATATAATATAATATAATATAATATAATATAATATAATAATATAATATAATACCGGGTCTTATATTAATTTTTGCTCCAAAAGACACATTAGAGCTGATGGTCCAGCTAGGTCTTATTTTCGGGGAAACAGGGTACTATTTTGCAGGGTCTTTTTCTGTTTGGTTGGTTGGTTTGTTTTTTTTCTTCTTCTTCTTAGCAGTAAATCATGAACATTTTCTGTGCTAAACAATATTGTTCTACAAAGTGATTTTTAATGGTTATACAGCATCCACTTGAGGATATATCATAACTTATTTCACCAGTACTCTTGTTTGGCATTTTAGTGGTTTCCTTTTTTTGTTTCCTACTTCAAGAGTGCTGTGATGAGTATTCAAGAACTTAACATTTTCCTGCATTATCTCTAATACAGAATATCTTAAATTCTTAGAAGTAGTATTGCAGAGTCAAGCGGTATGTACTCATTTAAGGCTTTACTCCAGGAATTTTACAGTGATTTTAAAACATAAGTTTTACTTAATGTAGAAACAACATTAGAGCAATAAAAATGAATTCCTGAAAAGGTATATCATCCACAAACGCCCTTCTCTGACAAAACAGTTGTTTTTATTTGCTCATGTTCCTCTCCATATGCAAAGATTATTTTTCATGCTTGTGTTTATACCTGTGTTAGGCTATTATAATTCCCAGGAATACATACTCACACAGGCTAGAGGGCCTGGTTGAAACCATAGCTAAAAGGAAAGAGAAAAGAGATGCACCAAAATTCAGCAAAAGGAGGTGGAGTCCAGCTAGGCCAGTCGGACTGGAGCTGGAAAGTTGTTCTGGATCTAAGGCAGTTTTCCAGAACTCAGAGGACTTCTTGATCTTTACTCTTATGCTCTGCCATTTACGTAGGTCAGCTATTCTTTGTGTTTTTGCTTCTTTCCATTTATTTCTCTTTTCTTCCCATTCACCTGGCTGACTTCCTCACACTCTACTCTTTATCTTTTCTCAGCCTAATATTTTCCGGATCCTGATAATACATGTGTTCACAGCCTCTCATTCCTGTATTTGACTTCATGGTCTATGTATCCTTTAAGCTTCGGCCCCTATTGTGATTTGCCCAATTCTCTTGGTATTCGCCAATTCCTGTTCCAAAGAATGGAGAAACCTCTTGGCCCAGTTCACTGAGCAGAGTTTTGCAGCAAAGCATCTCTAAGGATGTTGGCAACTCTGGATCATTTGCCGGTCCCTGAGCCAATCAGCTGTGTCGGTGGAGAGGTGGGGTCGCAGAGTTACGTGGCACAGAACATGGTTGTTTAGGGCTGTTCTGCTCAGCAGGTGTTGTGTGGGTTCCTTAAAAAGGGACAGTGGCTATAGTAGGTAGCTGGGCTTTTATGTTTAGTAGAATAACATCAATGAAGTCATGTATTCTAATGTTTGAATACTTGTCATGTCATAAGCATATAAAGAGTTCATATTTATCCAGCTTACTATAGGCATAATGATTCATCCAGTGGATAGACAGTAATTTATTTAAGAATTCTCCTATAGTTAGAGTTAGACATTTAAATTTCATTTTTTTTTTTTTTTTTTTTTTTACCATTTGAAAACATGCTGTAATGAACAACATATTAGTATATATTTGTACTTCTTTTTCTTTTGGGTGTAACAATTAGTAACGCTTTTAGCTACAAGGAACAGAAAGCTTCTCTAAGTGGTCTTCAAAATAAAGGGTTATTTTTCTCATATAACAAGTTCTTCAGAGGTGGATGACTGCTGGCTTTGGTTCCCTTGGCCTTTTTCTCATGTTCATGGTCTCAAAATGGCTGCTGAAGCTCTAGTCATAGCATCAATATTCCAGGCAGAAAAGAGGAAGAGATAATGTCAGTCAAGTCAGCCTTTTTGTTTTTATCATCCCAAAATCACTCCCAGTAGACACAAACTTACGTCTCTTTAGAGCATTGCATTGTTACCCTTGCCTGTAAGGGAGGCTACAAAATCAAGTATCTTTTCAACCTCTTTATTTAGAGGCAGCAGGGAAGAAGAGATTTGGTAATGTGTAGTAAACCAGCCTTCCTGGTGTTGTCACAAAAGCTTCTCAAACGTGTTGAAGCTGCAGAAACCTTCCTTCATATAAAATTTTGCCAAGAAGCCTAGTTGGAAAAACTGATGAAAGTAGAGTTGCTTGGGTTGAAGTGAGGATGGGGACTTAGAGCTGTATGTGGTCAATACCCAATCAACCCATAGGAGGTATTTCCTGCTTTCTAGCTGTCCAGCACTGGTATCTTGCAGTGCGTTCTCAAGGCTTCTGTTTGGGGGACTCTCCATATGTGTGTAGATTTGGGAGATACTTCTTATTTCCCGGTAGGAAGCCAAAGACCCAGATTCTTCACCCCCACCTCCTTCTTCGCAAAACCTGAGGCATGTGACGTAGGTTCAGTCAATCAGACATTCTCTCCTATGTTTTTGAATCATGAGCATGTGACAGTGTGGGGGTGACTGGAGGTCATTTTCCTCTCAGCCGCAGTGCCACATGCACCTGCTTGTTCTGGCTTTGTGACCTGTGGTGTGGTTCCAGCTGCCTAGCCCTCTGGAATTCTCTTGTTTCCCTGCTTGTTTTCAGAACCTGGCTGTACAGCCATAAAACAAACAGCCATTGATTCTGTGAATCTCTGAGGGGTTTTTTTTCCTGTGCATTAACTTTTTGCTTATGATAGGGTTAATTTCTTTTGCTATAGCCCAAAACCCTGGCAAATACATACTCCCTAACAGACCCACAGACAGTTGCAAGGAGCATAATTTAACATCTGCTGCCTTAGGACAAATCCCTTGGAATGGAATTAAGGGACAAAGGTACACATAGTTTAAAGTTTCTTGATAATTATTGCCAAAGAGCGTTCCAAAAGTATTGTGTAAATTTACTTAACCACAAGGACTGGGTATTATCTTTGTTTTAATTTTTGCTAGTATAATGGCAGGGAAATGGTTCCGATTAGTGTCTTAATTTGCACATACTTGAGACTATGAAGCTAAACACTTTTCCTTATGTTGATTTATGGTTATATTTCTATTTATGGAATATGTCTGTTTATTCAAGCTTTAACTTTTCTTTTTATGATACGAACTTCATATAATTTAGATATTCATTCTTTGAATGTTACTGTAAACATTTTTCTTAGTCTGCTTTTCTTTTTCTTTTAATCTATTTTTTTGCATAGAAGCTTCACATTTTTATGTAGTAAAATCTGTTCATCTTTTCCTTTGTGATTTCTTCTTTTGCTTTAATGCTTTAAAAGTTACTATTACTCCAAAGATCTGATAAATAGTGAATTCAATTTCCTGCCAGTTTTTCTGATTTGGCTTTTCTGTGATGTTGGCTTTTCTACGTTTAACTCTTTAATCTGTCTGAGATACATTTTTGAGTATTGTATAAAGGTATGAATCTAAATGATCACGCTGCCTTTTAGAGTGATGTGCTTTTGTGAATAAGCCAACCCTCTGGGTTTTTGTTTTGCTTTGTTTTGGGTTTTAGTAACGCAAGGAATATTGTCCAGGGGGCCGGGTCTTGTTATTCAGAGAAATGTGAGTAAAATGGAGGAAGAACTTGAGACAATTGACAGAGAAACAGAGAGAGAGAAAAAAACGACTGAAACAGAGAACAAAAAGCTGAAATAGAGACTGAAATAGAAACAAAGGGAAGTGCAGACTCAAAGATCAAGAAGCCAAGGGAGGGGAACCAAAATCCTGTAGAGGAGGGGGCTTTGGAGGTCTCGGGTCCACAACCTGGATTGGTGACACTGCGGCTGTGGGACTGACTGACAGAGACTGAAATGATGTCATGGGGCTGTAATAGAGAATCTCTCTCCACCACGGCTGCCCCATCCAGCTTTAGCTTATCCCATGGATCTGGGGAGGCCTTGCATTCCATTTAGGGACCCCAATTTCCCCATCATTTTCTAGTTGGCTCCAGGTCTGGGGGACTTCAGGGGTAGAAGAAAATATCTTTCCTTTCTGCAGTCCACAGTCTTCCTTCTCTCCCATGTGGCTTCAGGCAAGCTTTCCAGGAAGGGTGAGATCCTGAAGACCAAGCATCCAAAATGGCCACCAGCAGAGGCTGTGTAGTGCAAATATCTCAGCCTGGCTCTGAAGCCCCATTATTATCCTTATCAGAGGGGTTAAGTACCTGTGTCCATCAGTAGAAGGGAGATATGGGATTCAAACTCTGGTCCTATCCAATTACAAATCTTGTAGTTCTTTCTCGTGTGTCAAGATATTGGGCTTATCCTGCATCTCCGCTAGAAATTGTCCTCCCCAGAATGCCTTTTTTATCTCTGCTTATCCATATATCATCTTCCCATCACTCCAACCTACAGGGTTATTTCTCACCTTTGATTTCCTGTAGCTCAGGCTTCGTTTGGCACTGAGGCCTTACTTATAGTCCTGGCTTCTACTCTTACCTAAATATTGTGGGTTTTTTGTCTTGTCTCTTCATCTGAGTTATAACCTGGGCCTGTGTATTTTAACCCTTTAGCACTTCCTGTATTACCTCACACTATTCTGCCTAATCATTAGTTCATTTATTCAACAAATACGTTCTGAGCGCTTCAATGTGCCAGGCACTGAGTAAAGGACTGCAAAAGCAAAACTAAATGTTTGTCAAAAAATATTTTCCCAATGAGTTTTAATAGATTCCTACCCTGTTGTGTGGTCCTAGGTGCTGTCATGCTCCGGTCACAGAAAGGTAGGAACCAAGAACCCCCTTACTGGTCCCTGTGTTCTGGCTCTGGCATGCAAATCTGTGCAGAGGGGACAAAGAGGAAATGGCTTTCCCTCCTGGTCACTAGTGTACTTTCAGGCCTGGACCTTGGGGATTGTGACTTTAAAATGTGATACTTGTTTTCAAAGCTCTTATCAAGGTCTGCATCTTTGATAGGTAACACTGACAGGATGTTGGCATATATCTTGCCGTGGGTTCAGGCAGACCTGGGATGAAATTCAGGTTCTACTTATGTAACCTTCAGCTAGTCTCTTCAGCTCCCCAAGTCTTAGTTAGCCTCCTTACCTGTGAAATGGGATGATGGCTGCAGTGCACACAAGACAATGGGCATAAAAATCTCCCACCTTTATAGGGAGATTCTGCAGGACAGGGGAGATGTTATTTACTACAATGAGAGCGTCAAAATTTCCGTGTGTTACTATGGGCTCTTCAACAACCTTCCCTGTCTTTTATTCTTTCTATCTCCTTGGTTAATTAACGCATTATCTGTACCTTTCAATGCTCTAGGTGGTCATTGATACACATTTTTTGGATATGTTACAATTTGTAGCTTTGTAGTTTTTAGTTACAATGATATCTAATGTTATAAAAATAAATGTGTTTCTGAAATGACTAACTCTTAAATAACTTTGGGAATATAAAATTCTTTTTCCACATTCATGTTAAAGAAGTTTTTAATTAATTAATTTGGTTTTCTGAATAGAGAATACATTCACATGGTTCAAAATTCAAAAGATGCCAAAGAGTATATACAAGAATAGTCTCCCAGTTTCTTGTTTATACTTTTAGAAATAATCTACATTATTACAACCAAATACACATTTACATATGCTCCCCTTTTACACTAATGCTAGTGTATTATACGTTCTGTTTGGTATCTTGCTTTTCTCATTTAAATAAACCTTGAAGATTGTCCCAAGTTAGTAGGAATTCCTTTTTTTTTTTTTTTTGCTGCATAGTATCATATTGTATGAATGTACCTTGATTTATTTGACCATTCCCAAATTAATAGACATTTAAATTGTGTCAAAATCTTGATATCACAAATACTGCTTCAGTAAATAGTTTAATATATGTTGTTTTACACATGTGTGAATATTCCTGTTAAATAAGTTATTAGAATTAGTTTTGCTAGGTCAAAGGGCATGTGAATTTATAATGTGCTAGATATCCCCACTCCCAAAGATGTTTATATCTTAGTTGGGGTTCTCCCAGAAAAGCCTATTTCCACAACAATGATTCTAGTGCAATTAGTTTATTTTGGAGTGCAGGGGACACGGAAAGTTGAGGGGTGGGAGAATGATACAGGGAAGGGAATGCAACCATCAACTAGCAAGGGGTGTATTATGAAGCCAGCTGTTACAGTGGGTGACGGGAGCTTAATCCCACTGGGAAATTAAGAGAAACGATGCAGAATACTCACTTCTGGATTTTCCTAAAGAAAGGTGTGGGAGCTGTATCTTCCAAGAGTCATCAGCTGAAGGTTGCTCTGGGAGTGTGGGGGTGTGAGACGGGAGCAGGGGCTAAGTGTTGATTCCCTGGCCTGGCCTGCTAGTGGCTGGAATGGACTTCCACAGTTCAGAAAAATCCCTCAGGCAAAGAGCTGAAATTCTTGAGGCCCTGGGTCCCTGAGTACATTGAAAGGTCCTTGGATATGGGCTGGACTCAACCAGCAATGAATGAAAGTATATGTTTCAACCGGACTTTTGCTCCATAGTGTTATCAAATATTTGACCTTGCCAATTGTATTGGTGAAAAATAGTACTAATAAAACAAGCAAACAAAAAAAGTAATTGTGTAGGTTTTTTTTTTTTTTTTAAAGATTTTATTGGGGAAGGGGAACAGGACTTTTATTGGGGGAACAGTGTGTACTTCCAGGACTTTTTTCCAAGTCAAGTTGTTGTCCTTTCAATCTTAGTTGTGGAGGGTGCCGTCAGCTTCAAGTTGTCCTTTCAGTCTTAGTTGTGGAGGGCGCAGCTCAGCTCCAGGTCCAGTTGCCGTTGCTAGTTGCAGGGGGCGCAGCCCACCATCTCTTGCGGGACTTGAGGTGTTGAACCGGCAACCTTGTGGTTGAGAACCTGGTGGCCCATGTGGGAATTGAACTCGCAGCCTTCGGAGATAGGAGCACGGAGCTCCACCTGCCTGAGCCACTGGGCTGGTCTGTAATTGTGTAGTTTTACTTTTCATGTATTATAATTCACATTGACTTCTAAAATAATTTTAAACTCCCATCTATCTAATACTTCTCTAACTATAAATTACTCTTACTTGTTCCAGTAAATCATCACACCCTCATCTCACACTATGAGTAGGGGTTACTCTTATTCTCATTTTAAAACACTAAAGAGAGGAGCCAAGAGGTTCAGTGATCTGCCCTAAACCACTCAGTTTGTCAGTGTAGGGATGGGATGTGACGTCAGATTTTCTTACTTCAAAACCCATGCTCTTTCTACTGTGCCAACGTGCCCTTTAGAAAAACTTTTATCTTCTACATGGAATAAAACAGACCAGCCACTTAACCTCTCAGTTTCTTGATCTATAAAACAAAGAGTAGTGAGCATCTATTGTTTATGTCTCCTCAGTATCCTTTCTCCATTCTTCTGATAGCATCAATATTATCACCTGGGAATTTGTTAGAATTGCCAAGTCTTGGGTTTTACCCAGACCTACTGAATCAGAAACTCCTTGGTGGGGGCCCATCAGTCTGTGTTTTACAGACGCTAGGTGATTCTGGTCATGGTGAAGTTTGAGGGTGTTTTACACCCTCTAGGTGATTCTGGTCATGGTGAAGTTTGAGAAATACTGGCTTAGGGGAAGGAATGTAAGTGGAGCTATTTTGCCAACTAACACCAGGGGAAACACTACCCAAGACTAGAGTCATACAGAACAAACACATCTGAGAGATACAGAGAATACAGAAAGTCCTGAAGATACCATCTAAGTCTAGTCGTGCTTGAAGTTAGATCAACAGCTGTATCATTTAGTTACATGAACCGATAAATTCTTTTTATTTCAGTTTGAGTCGGGTTTCTCTCACTGGCAACTAAGCAAGTCCTTACTGTCAAGGGGAACACTTATTCCTCCTTATGTTTCCAAGTGAAGAGATTCTCTTTGACTGTTGGTTCTCAAAGGGTGATTCCCAAATAAGCAACATTAGCATCACTGGGGAACTTGTTAAAGAGCACAGTTTATCAAACCCTATTCCAGATCTACTGAATCCAGGTTCTGGGGGTAAAGTGCAACAATTTGTGTTGTAATAAATTCTTCAGGTGATTCTGATGCCCACTAAAATTTGAAAATCACTAGAGTAAGACTCCTAGCCTCTCTCCCCACCCCCGATTCACCTTTCCCTGTGAAGAAGGTATGAGTATCTAATTAATGAGTTTGGAAGGATGATCTGGACATGCTCAGTTAACTACTCCCTTTGTTTTTTGGGGGTGTAGGGATTGGGGGTGGAGCCAGTCTGACCCAAAGGGGCAGTTATTTTGTGTTCCTCTATGTGCTACAAGTTTTACGGAGACAGATCCCTATATGATGAGGCCTGCGGTTTTTAGAGCCCTGCCCGTAGCTCAGTGGTAAGTGTCTTCTGGGAGTAGTGTAAGCAAGCCCATTTGGCGTCATAGCTAAGCCATATCCTCCAGTCTAGTGCTTATTAGTAATACAGCTGACATTTTGATCTCCTTCTGTTGGCCCTATTTTTCAAGTGGTTTGGAACGTGGGTGAAGAAGTGGGCTGTTTATTGGACCCCGCAGTGCCCCATCATTGACTAATATGGGGGGTGGAGTCACAGATTTCTCAGGACCTTTCCCTTTCTAACATTTAGGACGCCATGTCTCACACTCTCTGTCCAGGACTCCTGAATGCCTTGTAAAGAAAACCTTGTTTGTTCTCACCAGCCCACTGGTGTTACACCTGCGGGAGACAGAAGTATCCCATGCCCCATGGGGCACAGAGGGAAGATTGCAATCACAAAGCATTTCCTTTCAGTTCTCTCCTGAAACAGTGTAATTCTGTGGGGGCAGGAACAGAGCCCAGAAACCACTGCATTCGGAAAGCTTCCTAGGATCTGTCTTCCGTGCCTTATTGTCAGGTTCTACCAGCTGTCTAACTTATATCCATATGGCTGTGTTTGAAGTGCTCTTCTGTTCTGAAGGCTAGAGATGTCATAGCTTATCGTTTGAAAGAAAAAAAAAGGACTGCCCTCTTCTCTCTTCCACTGTTTTGGTCTTTTCTTAGTCACAAATCTTTAAAACAGCTATAGTCATCGTCCTGATAAAGCATGTGAATAAAAGAGACCTGTTTGGAGCTTGATAAACCAGGCCTGGATGCTACAGGAAGCTCAATTTTCAGCACTCAGTCCCTGTAGAGCAGCAGGTGTGCTTCTCTTTGGAAAGCTGCTTCAGGGAAGAAAGAGACAAAGCAGACATTACAGTTCAATCTGAATGATAGAGGACAACATAAGTATTTTCTATATATTGACCTGATTCTCAGTCTTCCTGGAATAGTCAATTCTCCCAGAGTATCCAACTACGACTTATTTTCACATAGTTACATCATATATGTGTAACTTTGGCTTCTGCTTTCCCCATACAATTAAAATTGTTCATAAACATAATTTTATATTTTTTGCTGACTTAAATAGAAACTGGACTTCATTAACGTTAAAAACTTGTGCATCAAAGAACCGCGTCAAGAGAGTGAAAAGCCACAGAATGGGAGAATTTGCCAATCACGTATCTGAAAAAGGCTTAATATCCAGAATATATAAAGAACTCCTACAACTCAAACAAAAAGACAAACAACCCAGTTTAAAAATAGACAAAGGACCTGAATAGACATTTCTCCAAAGAAGACATATGAATTGCAAATACGCATATGAAAATATGCTCAACATCATCAGTCACTAGGGAAATGCAAATGAAAACTACAATGAGAAGAGCACTTCACACCTGGGATAGCTATAATAAAAAATGGAAAATAACAAGTGTTGATGAACACGTGGAGAAGTTAGAACATTTGTACGTTACTCATGGGAATGTAAAATGCTGTAGCTGCTGTAGAAAGCAGTTTGGCAGTTCCTCAAAAGTTAAACATAGAATTACCATTTAACCCAGCAATTCCACTCCTAGTCATATACCCAAAAGATCTGAAAACAGGAACTGAGGTACACATACATGAATGTTCATAGCAGCATTATTCACAATAGCCAAAAGGTGGAAACAACACAAATGTCCATCAGTAGATGAATGAATAAATTGTAGTATACCTCTACAATTGAATACTATGTAGCCATAAAAAGGAAAGAAACGTGAATACATGCTACAACCTGGAGGAATCTTGAAACACTATGTGAAGTGAAATAAACCAGACATTGAAGGACAAATATTGTATGATTCCATTTATGAAATATCTAGAATAGGAAAATTCATAAGCAGAAAGTAGATTAGAGATTATCAGAGGCCAGGGGTAAGAGAGAATGGAGAATTACAAAAAAAAAAAAAAAAAAAAGAGTGAGAAATATGTACAGAAAAACTGAAAGTAGGAAATAAAACTCACCAGTGATCTCACTACACAGGATAACTGGATATCCTGCTCTGCCAGTCTTTCTTTCTTTCTTGTTTTAAAATCTATACATGGTGGTCAAGTAAAAAGCTCTGGAGCTCAGACCTTCTGGGTACT